>NC_041386.1:550459550-550494979 GCF_002162155.2 Triticum dicoccoides | reverse complement strand
AGAGAGAGAGAGAGAGAGAGATGACTTGCCTGAAGATGGCTCTTGACATGAGCCAGTGTGAGATCCTTCACGTTCATCAACTCCAAGACTGATTTCGGTGTTGCTCCTTGAAGATGGAAAATATATAAAGCTTAATTAATGCTGGAACACAGACAGACCCGAAATCCAAATGATATTGCAAACCCTATAGCACATGCACTTATGCTAACATTCAGATAACGAGGCCACAATAAGACGGCACCATCTTCAAAATTCAGACAAATTGGGCCGTGTGATTGTCAAGAGGCACCGTTTCGAACAACGAGCACGGCTAGTTAATCTAAACAACAAAACGAACAAAAATTGAATCCAGTTTCATGAACGTACTCTCATGGCCGCCAAGGAGCTGGACCGCCTGTACAAAGTGTGCATGGAGCGCCGTCGTCCACCGCATCCTTGGAGCCCTTGAGCTCTTCTTGCCACCATTCCCAGATCTTGCTGCACCGCCGGAGGAGCCCGCCTGGCTGTCAGCGGAGCTCTTCTTGAATCTCGGAATCTGGCTAGGTTGGTGCAGCCGCTGCTCAAGATCGGAGTGGCCATTGCGGACCTCGCCTGGCTGTCGCGCAGTCGCCATGTCAAACCCTAGACAGAGCTCTGTGGACTCCGCAGAGATGGCCATTTCGTCCCCGCGGCCGCTCCCGGCCTTGCCGGTTGGTGACGGCGGGCTGATGTGGAGCGATAGATCCGGGGCATCAGCGGCAGTTGCCATTTCAACACCCTGGCCGTAACAACAAGGATGCTGCTACGATCGAGAAGACCGATGTGTGTGCACTTTTGTCCGGGAAGAAAGCTTCTTCTTCGAAGCTAGGGAAATGGAGTGAGAAGGATCTGTGTGTGATTAGGTCATGAGTGGTACATGATTCTTGTATAGGGGTCTCTGTGTTCGTGTGGGTGGGATAGAAGGTGTGGTAGACGCATAGGGATTAGGGATGGGGGCTAGCAATAGTGAGGTTGGTGGATAGTGAGAAGGCAACAGACCCCACGAGTGTACCCCTAGAGAGAGAGAGAGAGAGAGAGAGAGAGAGAGAGAGAGAGAGAGAGAGAGAGAGAGAGAGAGAGAGAGAGAGATGATGATGATGATGATGATGATGATGATGATGGAGGCGCTACTTCCTGTTCGATGAAATGGTTGGAGAGGTGGAGCAGGCACCAAAAACTTTATATGCCATTTTGAAGCGCTGTGACAATGAGATATGGTCTCATCTCTACTCCTAAAGGGGACTTGATAGATTCTATTCCATGGTTAATTTCCGTCTGATTAATTTTTGTTTGGTTTTTTCCACATCATTTTCCATCATCATTTATTTTGTCTGGTTTATTTTCGTCTCACCTTATCACCTCCTTCCACTAGATTTTTCTTCCTGCCATTGAAAACTAAATCCTATTAAAGGGGATATTTTGTTTCGTACTTGCTTTGGCAGGTGGTGATTCAATTCAACCACGTAAATAATAGGTAATTCAGAATTCAGAAATCGCATCATATATGTGAGATCATCTTCCTAAAAAGACAAGATTTTTCTCGATAACCTTCCAAAATAAAATCAGATATTCCTCGATAACAAATCGCTAATCCCACACACTAATCTCAACTATTAATTGACAATCAAAACTTTCCAAATACAAAAAAAAATCTTTTTCCTTATCTTATCAAATCACATCTACCGCTGGTTTTTTTCACCTCACCTCCCACATAGCAAAAAAAACTTACAACTTGACCTAATTCCTAGGTCGTAATCCTGAAGCAGGCCGCCACTGCCTCGATCACGGAAGTCTCAACCGCCCAACATCTTGCTCCTCCGCCGACCTGTGAAACCGATTGCACTTGTGGACACACTTTGTTACCAATATCATTTGTTCTTATTGTTTCGTTTACTATCTCAACAATATGATTTATCAGACGTTAAGAAGAGACAACACATGTGTAGTGGAGATAATTTGAGAGGTAAGAAGAACGAGAACATGCAAGGACAAGTACAATGTCTTGTATTGTTTAAGGTTGTGCATTCGAGGATGCATTTGGACTTGGAGCCCGAGATAATTTGGCAACTTGGGAGGACAAATACAATGTCTTATCGTGTTCATGCTTGTGCATTTGAGAAGGAGGCACTTGGAATGGAGAAAACAATTGAAGGAGATGTGGTGGTTGTAAGAGTGAAGTGAGAAGGTGTCAACCTTGTTTAGGGCTTTGGGATGGAGTCTTAAATTGCATGACCCTTTGTAGTTGTGGCGATAGAACCGGCGCATGCCTCCTGCCCCTTATGGCGGTGGTGGATCTGCACGAACACGGGGGGAGGGGATCAGAGAGGGGCGGTTGGCAGGGGACTTGTCCTTGGCGGTCCGTGGGGAAGTACGGTGTGAAGGAGAGAGAGGGCGCCATGGTGAATTTGAGGTGTGAATCATCTGATTTTAAAGGAGAGAGCTCCAATAAGAAATGCCCTGCTACGACAGGAAGCCACGGGAAGGGGATGAGGCAACAGGAAAAGGGAAGGGTGCAGTGTGGGGTGGGGGTTTTGTGTTCGGCCTGCATGTTGGAGAGAACATGGAGGATAGTCCGAACAACTACATTTCTCCCCCACATATGCTCTTGATTTGGGGAGTTCGGACTGTCCAAATGGCTAGATTTTGGGGAGCCCGCTAGGTACTCGTACATGCCCAGACGTATGAGGGAGATATTTTGCTTCTACCTTTGACGTTGCCAGATCATTTTGTTTGGTTACTATAAGAAGAAGTCAAAGTGTTTAAAAAGGTAATATAATTAGGGACAAGATTAATTTGGTTCATGTACATGAAAATATTCTTGCAAGTTCCCCCACTCTTAGAAACACACTAGCATACTTCCAAAAGCTTTACGTAGGTTACGATTTGACAGAGCACTTAGGTGGTTAGGATGTGAGAGATGACAAGAACTATTTAGAGGAAAACGAGAGATATACAAGAACTATTTTGGGTTGTTTTTGTACCATTCGAGACAACAAAACAACATCGTGAAAGCTACATGCAGAGTCAAGGGGCAATAGATTGAGAGGATGAATGATCAGATAAGGTGGTGGACGACAAGTTCAATGGGGAAGGGGGGCTAGAGTGGTGTGTGGTGTTTGTAAGAATAGAGAGAAGAAGATGCTTGCATTTGTGTTGTGGTTGAACATTGCATGCAATGTGCTCGTTTGCAGGGAGGACAATGAGCATTGTTTTTTAATTCATTTATTGGTCCATGCCAATGCACGGGCAGTCTACTAGTTTACTTGGTGGGATACAACGCATGGGCTGCAAGTGGTGTGAAATGATATGGATATATTTTTCCGTATGAGCATACATCATTTATATTGTATGCACTGGCTCTAGTATATTCCTTTATGATGATGCATTTTGTCAAATATATGGTATTCCCCGAAGTAAACTTTAGATCGATCATACCAACACCATGAACATTAGCATGTGACATGTTTTCCATCAGCATGGAAGTACTCCTTGCAACGCGACATACTTCATCGCAGTATCACCAGTAACGAGATTAGTGGAATTACCGTTGTTCTCATGCTGACGCATGTCAAAATGGTTCTTGCACGCCGAAGCCCAATGACCATTTGCACTGCACACATGACATACTCCTTTCTTCTTACCCCCTTTTTATGGAAGTTGGTGGACTCGGAAGTCTTGTTCTTGCCCGCAAACTTCTTCTTTCCCTCATGGTTTTGTTGGAAATATGCCCTAGAGGCAATAATAAAATGGTTATTATTGTATTTCCTTGTTCATGATAATTGTCTATTTTTCATGCTATAATTGTATTAACCGGAAACCGTAATACATGTGTGAATACATAGACCACAACATGTCCCTAGTAAGCCTCTAGTTGACTAGCTCGTTGATCAATAGATGGTCATGGTTTCCTGACCATGGACATTGGATGTCATTGATAATGGGATCACATCATTAGGAGAATGATGTGATGGACAAGACCCAATCCTAAGCCTAGCACAAGATCGTATAGTTCATCTGCTAAAGCTTTTCTAATGTCAAGTATCATTTCCTTAGACCATGAGATTGTGCAACTCCCGGATACCATAGGAATGCTTTGGGTGTACCAAACGTCACAACGTAACTGAGTGGCTATAAAGGTGCACTAAAGGTATCTCCGAAAGTGTCTGTTGGGTTGGCATGAATCGAGACTAGGATTTGTCACTCCGTATAACGGAGAGGTATCTTTGGACCCACTCGGTAATGCATCATCATAATGAGCTCAGTGTGACTAAGTAGTTGGTCACGGGATGATGTGTTACGGAACGAGTGAAGTGACTTGCCGGTAACGAGATTGAACAAGGTATTGGGATACCGACGATCGAATCTCGGGCAAGTAACATACTGATAGACAAAGGGAATTGTATACGGGATTGATTGAATCCCCGACATCGTGGTTCATCCGATGAGATCATCGTGGAACATGTGGGAGCCAATATGGGTATCCAGATCCCGCTATTGGTTATTGGCCGGAGGTTGTCTCGGTCATGTCTGCATGGTTCCCGAACCCGTAGGGTCTACACACTTAAGGTTCAGTGACGCTAGCTAGAGTTGTTATGGGAAATAGTATGTGGTTACCGAAGGTTGTTCGGAGTCCCGGATTAGATCCCGGACGTGACGAGGAACTCCGGAATGGTTCGGAGGTGAAGATCGATATATTGGACGAAGGGTATTGGATTCTAGAATTGTTCTGGGAGTACCGGGTGACGACCAGCGTGACCGAAAGGTGTTTTGGAGGCCCCGACAAGCGTTGGGGGGCCTTATGGGCCAAGGGGAGGGGGCACACCAGCCCACTAAGGGGCTGTGCGCCCCTCCCACCCCCTCTCACGTAAGGTGGAGAGGTGGGGGCGCCTCCCCTAGGGCAGCCACCCCTCCCGGCTTGGGGGCAAGTTTCCTAGGGGTTGGGGGCGCCCAAACCCATCTAGGGTTTCCCCTGTGGCCGCCGCCCCTCCCCTAGGGAACCCTAGGGCGCCTCCTCCACCCCCCTTCCCCCTATATATAGTGAGGTAGATAGAGGGCAGCCGCACCCCTTCCCTGCCGCAGCCCTCTCCTCCTCCAACTCCTCCTCCTCCTCCTCCGTAGTGCTTAGTGAAGCTCTGCCGGAGAACCACGAGCTCCATTGCCACCATGTCGTCGTGCTGCTGGAGTTGTCCCTCAACTTATCCTCTCCCCTTGCTGGATCAAGAAGGAGGAGACGTCCCCGGGCTGTACGTGTGTTGAACGCAGAGGCGCCATCCGTTCAGCGCTAGATCGGATCTTTCGCGATTTGAATCGCCGCGAGTACGACTCCATCAACCGCATTCTTGTAACGCTTCCGCTTAGGGATCTTCAAGGGTATGAAGATGCACTCCCTCTCTCTCGTTGCTAGCATCTCCTAGATTGATCTTGGTGACACGTAGGAATTTTTTTGAATTATTGCTACGTTCCCCAACAGGTTTTTCTTGTTCTTGAAATTGTGGGAATGGAGATCCTTCTTTTGCACTAGATTGGCACTTCAATTTCCCTGATAGACATGAGCACATGTGTCTTTTCCCCTTCCTTCTCTTCCACATCAAGAGCGCCAATTAAATTGACAACAGAAAGCTCATGTCCCATGTTTTAGAGAAGTGATGAAATTCCTACACAAAGGAGGTACTTTAGCAATAATGCATCCGGAAATAATCTTGTACGGTAATATATAGTTGAAATGCACAAGTTCCTTAATGAGTGACTCAACTCATGAGCCCACTCAACATGTGTAGTCATGATATTGCTCCATGACGTATCTATAAATTTTTTATGTTTCATGTCACTAACTTATCTTTTTATGCAAACATTTATATTTACTTTCAATAGCCTATTAATAGTTGCTAGACATGCACAAATTCTTCTTTTCCCTTATGTGTGTAGGAACTTCATGGAAAATCAATGAAGTATAAAAGAACATCAAGGTTTGGTCAAATATGGAGTTATTTATGTCCATGCATGACCAGTACTTCAAGATCATCATAGATACACATGAAGATGGCGTTAGACGAAGAAAGTCAAAAACAAAAATTAATGGCCATGTCATACCAAAACCGTTGCACTTGAATCATCGAGTTAAATCCATATGCATCATGTGAGTCCAAATGAATATTTACAAGAACTGCCACTTTTGGGAATCCAAAATTGGGGTGATAGGATAGAATCTAACTCCTTCCTAACTTGATGGATCTCAACGTGGCATGATGTTGTGGACTTTTGAGAAGATAACGAATGTTTTAGAGCACGCTAAACATGCCTAAGGGCCCTTGGATCAAAGGCCTATGGGTTGTATGGCTGAGATTTGATGTATCCGCCTATATATTGATGGAAACCCCTACTTTTTTGGGTGGGGGCACCTTTGGTGCGAAAATTGCAGCCCATAGCCGCCATCGACAAAGGAAAAAACACATATCCAACCAAGGGAGAAGGCCAAGGAAGGAGAAGAAGGAGGGGCCCCTTTTGACTGTTGCTGGGAGGTCACCAACGGACTCCATCATTGGCACCATCACCTCCACCTCCATATTTCATCCTTGCAAAACCTCTGTAGTCTCTTACTAAGACATGGTGTTTATTCAATGAATAGCCCCCCTATGATTTATTTCATCATTATCATGTTTGAGCAGTTCTCTTTTGTCCTATGTAGTTGGTGATCTAGTTTTATGGTATGGATTGTATGAATTGTTATGGTGTTGTCCTAGGGTGCTAATGTAAAAGGTCACACTAGATTGAATCATACTTTTTGGTAAGAAATGTGTTATGATAAGTTTAGGACGGCAAGCCGGAGTGATATAAATTATCGGCCCTTGAGTTTACGAACTATAGGATAAGGGATTCGAGAGGAACCCTAGATGAAGATATGGCTATGGTTGGAATTCACGTCTTAATTATTGTTAGTAGTCGCGGATGCTTTTTTCACAAAAAAATGACGGATTCTTGCTAGGGATTAAATCATAAATACATGTGAGACCATGGTTTCAAAACATGTTAGCTCGGGCCTTTTCACATAACAATTGTAACAAGCATGTGTAGTAGTTTTATGATGTTACTAATTGCCTAACAAAATTTCACCACCACTTTCACAACCACAAAATCTTGCTCTATTTTATTTCTTGCATTTTTATTTCATGAAAACACCTACCTTTTATTTTTATCCTAAAAAGTACTTTAGTTATCTCCTTACATTCTATCTTAGTTGTAGAGAGTCTAGGCGTAGTAAGTGCACGGATAGTTGCGTAAGTGGCATACGAAACTTGAGAGATTAGGGAACCTACCTTTTGCTCCTGCAGGGATAGACACTCACATTCTTCCACACCCATATTGGAAAGTGCTACTATAACTAGCCGCACTTAGGAATTATCAACGTACAACTCACCAACCTCAATGGCCATGGAAGGATCGATGATCTTTTCACTCATAACACTCAGAACAACACCTCTGAAAGAGGGCGTCAATAGCCTAGAATGTTTGCTCTTGTTGAGGAGTAAGCGTTTCCCCCTTTCTTGCCCTTGCAGGCGTGAAAATAGTTCAATATGGTTAGCCAAAGAACTGCCCTCACATGTCATCTCTTATAATTCACACCTCAAACGGAGGAGGTTTGAGGATCACGGCAAAAGCAGTTGGAGAAAATTGCTGACACAATTCAAGGTTTTGGATTGTTGAATATTTGAGAAATCTTTGATGGAATGTAATCTAGAAATACGGTAGATAAATCACGACAAACAGAATAAACATGATGATCAAACAAACAATAGTAGTGCGCATAGTAGACATTGTAAATATGATGAAAGCAACATGTCTAGACCAATGATAGTTCTAATATTCTAGAAGCAATCACTAACACAAGGGATAAGAACACATATGGCACGGTGGATGAAGAGGTGTTCACAGTCACAACAACATCACCAACTAGCAACATTATGGTGAAAAGGTCGTAGACATCAAATATCATGCGGAACCGCGGCGGGGAAGAATCCAATAGTCATGCTAGAGCGCTCCCTGAAAATCTGGTCGCCCCTTCCCCGTACAGGACAACAAGAGGCAGGCTTTCGGAGGCATGTTGCCTTACTTAGAGTGCACACAGAGAAAAGAGATGAGAAAGATGTAGACGGCACAAAGCTTTGTACGACACGGTTGTACATATGTGGTGAAGTGAATCACACACACTAGTCTATGAAGAGGAGCGACCTCTTACACTCGAGTTACAACTGACCCACGATGTCTACTACGCAACTATCGGTGTCAAAACCGGCGGATCTCGAGTAGGGGGTTCCGAACTATGCGTCTAGGCCGGATGGTAAGAGGAGGCAAGGGACACGAAGTTTTACCAAGGTTCGGGCCCTCTTGATGGAGGTAAAACCCTACGTCCCGCTTGATTAATATTGATGATATGGGTAGTACAAGAGTAGATCTACCACGAGATCGGAGAGGCTAAACCCTAGAAGCTAGCCTATGGTATGATTGTTGTTCTGTATGTTGTCCTACGGACTAAAACCCTTTGGTTTATATAGACACCAGAGAGGGTTAGGGTTACACAAAGTCGGTTACAATGGTAGGAGATCTACATATCCGTATCGCCAAGCTTGCCTTCCACGCCAAGGAAAGTCCCTTCCGGACACGGGACGAAGTATTCAATCTTGTATCTTCATAGTCCAGGAGTCCGGCTGAAGGTATAGTCCGGCCATCCGGACACCTCCTAATCCAAGACTCCCTCAGTAGCCCCCGAACCAGGCTTCAATGACGATGAGTCCGGCGCGCAGATTGTCTTCGGCATTGCAAGGCGGGTTCTCCTCCAAATTCCGTGTACCTGTTGAATAAAGTCCGGTTTCTTGTAAATGTTGCGCTCCTTGGCTTCTACGCCCAATAATGGCCGTCTCCCACGTGTCAAACGAATATGAAAAGTCTGAGTGTTTTTACATCCACACCCCTAGCCGCGTAAATGAGCCGCCCATTTAAGGGGACGAGGATTTAGATCCAAACCACACCTTCTCCCCTTCGCGAGTGTTCATCAGAGCGCATCCGACAAAGGTCCATACCACCATGGCCAGCCGTCGCAACTCCTCTGTTCGCCCTTCTAGCCCTCAGCCTGGATATTGGGAGAGATGCTCCATCCCGCATAGCGAGCTAGTGACGCTCCAGACCAAGGGATTTCCCCCCCCCCGGCCTATATGGTCCCGGTTCGAGCCGGTCTTGCCATCTATAATGGCGGGAGAGCAAGCGGAGAGTGCCCCTAATCCCTCCAAAGGAGAGCGGGTATGCCTCGTCCCTTATTTAATAAGAGGGCTCGAATTTCCCATCCATCCGTTTCTTCGGGGGCTCCTGGAGTTCTATGGCCTCCAGCTACACAATCTTACGCCTGCCTCCGTATTGCATATCGCGGGCTTCGTAGCCCTTTGCGGGCTATTCTTGGGTGTTGAGGCTCATTTCGGGCTGTGGAAAGAGCTATTCTGCCTTGTGCCCCATTCTCAGAAGGGGTCGATATATCAAGTGGGAGGAGACGAAGTGTGGTGCATTGCCGGGACCAGATATCTATCCGGAACCCCAAAGAAGGCGTCCAAGGACTAGCCTTCGGAATGGTTTTACATAGAGGACGTCCCGTTGCCGGATCCTGTCCGGATCGGCCTCCCTGAGTTCGACAGTGCTCCAGTAAAGAAGCGCCTAAGTTGGCATCCACGGAGCCCTCAGAGGGAAAGTGACAAGGACGTCCGTTACCTGATGGGCCGGATAAGATTGTTAGCTCATTCCGGACTGACCATGATCGGGGTCATGGCCGCATGCATCATGCGAGGGGTGCAGCGGCTACAGTACAGAGGCCACCCCACTTGGGATTTCAATGGGGAGGGCGACGCCACCCGCTACGGCCGTAAGGGACCGGATTCGGCCGCGGCCCTAACAAAGACCTTGTCCGCTTTGTACAAGGGAGAAGATGAGGAATTTCTCCGTGTCAACCCACAAGGTGGATTTTCTATGTACAATCCCCAAGCTGGGTAAGTGGTTTACTTGCCCATCCGTTTTATATTCCCATTGTTAAATATTCAGTCTGACGACTTTAACGCAGGAACTGTGCCAGGCTGTTAAAGAAATAAACAGCCCTCCTCCACAACCCGAGGACCCAGGACGGTCCCTCGACCTGGCCTCTCAAGAGGATCCGGACTTATCTGTGGAGCTGATTGATGGAGTGTTCCATCAATTGAGCAAGGACAACGCCTTGGTGGCCATTATGGCTGATTACCTAGGGCTAGTCCCGGCCTCCCAGGTAACTGAGATCGAAGTCCGAGTACCCCGAATAGGGGTCCGCCCTCTCGTGTTTTTAGTTTCCTGATTACAACCGAGCTTTGCAGGGTAGGTTTTTGAGACGGGAGGCCGAACCTGCGGCGACAAGCCAACAAGGGGCCGGAGGGCCCCGTGGGCAGAAAAGGAGTGTAGTCCGGACTGAGGCGTCAGCGCAAAGGTATGGCGCGCCCCCCTTATCCCAGGTGTTATACCTTCAAGGCATATTAACACTCGTGCTCTCTTCAGGACAAAGAGACCTCGCCGGACTATATCCGGAGAGGCTGCCAATCGCGCCTCCACCAGCCAGGCTCCAAAGCCTGGTCCCGAGGCGGAGGCGAACACAAGGCGCGCACCGGACGCTCCTCCGATGGAGGATGTGGACAGGTTGTCTGCCACCAACTCTAAGGTGGAGAGTGCCATGAACCACAGGCGTCGCCGGACAATTCTTCGCGACGCTTGTTTCTCCCGAGAGGAATTAGATGCCTTCAATTCGGGAGATGCGTACCTTCGTGCCGGTCAAAATGGTCTAGCCAGAGCACGGAGCAATATGTAAAAGACATACGGGTAAGAAAATTTTGGTAATTATATATATACCAGTAGCCCCGAGGCTTGAGACAGTTAGAATAACTGATTTAAGGATCATTTGTTATGCAGGTTCTTATAGAAAAGAATTCCCTACTATCCCAGGAGCTGAAAGAGTGCAAAGCCCAACTTGAGGCCGCACTAGCCGCTGCAAGGGAGCCCAAGGAGACCCCCTCTGGTAATATACACTTCGAAAGATAAGTATTTTGCGAAGCACGGCATGGGTGCGAATCTGACAAATGAATTTGCAGATGGCGCCGGATTGAGTCCTGAAAGGCAACAACTCCTACGCCAGCTGAAGGCTGGTGAGAAGGTGCTGACAAAGGTGAGGCGGGAGAAGAACGATCTCCAAGATGCCAACACCAAGCTGGGCGTCGACCTGAAAGATGTTCGTGCCCAGCTGTCAGACTCCGTTAAGGAGAATCAGCGGCTTCGGCGCGGCATATTTAGTAAGTGCTTGAACGAACCTTTGAAAAAAAGTTCGGCGGGGAAGTCGACTAACGGAGTAATGTCTGTAGGTGTGCTAACAGGTCGTCCTGCAGAGGAGATGCCCGGTTCTATGGGTGACCTTCTTCCCGAGCTCTCGCAACTGCTCGAGCGAGTTCGGCAGGCGATGCAAGGCGTCGCCCAGGCCTTGTGGTCATCCATCTCCATGCCCGAAGGTCTTGGAGAGCTTGCGGAGAAGCTAAAGGGAGCACGGCGGCGCTTCCGATTGTGGAAGATATCGGCCTGCCGTCAAGGCGCTAGGAAGGCTTGGGCCATGGTGAAGACGCGATACACAAAGGCTGACCCCAACCACATGGTCGAGGTCGGTCCTGTGGGGCCCGATGGGAAGGAGATCCCTGTAAGCTTAGTATACGGCCAAGTAGAATTGGCCGCAAAGTATTCCCAGCAGGACTGTAAATTAGACAGCCTGTTAGATGGTATTGAAGAGGAATACAACCAGTCGAAATGCCTATGTAATTTAATTGACATTTATAATGCCTTCTAGCCGGATTGTAGATCGTTTGTCATGGCCGACCTTTTCGCTTCAGCCTTGGGACCTGACGGTCCGGAGTGTGTCCGAATTCCCATGCGGTTATATAAGAACCGGTGAATGCATGGAGACCAGGCGTAGGGGTCATTAGTGCGTCAACAGACAAGTGCCCGACTAGTTATGTTATATTACATGGTTAGTAAGAAACATCTTCCAGGGAGAATAGTTCCGTTAGGGGTTCCTTTCCCTGGGAGGCATGCCCTAAAGTGCATGCCCATTCTGCGAAAAAGACGCGGGAAAAAAGCATCTGGGGGCGCATAAATAAATAAGTGAAAAGATCATCTTTTAGGTCACCGACCGAATATTCCCTTAAGAACGCTAGCTTTCGGCTTCACCCAGTCTGAGGTACACATCTGGCTAATCCGGCAGTAACAATCGCAGAGGTGCTCCCTTTACCGCCTAGCCGAATAATCGGGAACGTAGGGGTAAGCACAGGAGCCAGGCAACCCAGCTTGGCCAAAACTTAAGTCATATCAATGCATATAATGGTGAAATAAAAGGTACATGCGGAAGTGTAACACATGTGTTGGGCATGAAGCCCGTATAAATAAGCTTCTGTTAAAAGAAGCCCCCAGGTTTAATGAGTGCGAATAGCACGTCATTTGATGAGCCTTTAAAGGCTATAAGAGAAAGGGAGGGGAGAAGGAGAGAAATGTAAGACAGACAGTATATAAAAAATGGACAGGGGAAGGAGACGAACACAGAGTCTGGCGCTAGGCATAGAATCTTCGAAGACAGGCTGCGTTCCATGGGTTCGGCTCGAGTCGGTTATCTGATGCATCTTGCAGGCGGTACGCTCCACCGGTCAGGACTTGGTCAATTATGAAGGGACCTTCCCACTTGGGCTTGAGTTTGTCCTTTTTCTTGTCTGGTAGGCGTAGAACTAATTCGCCAACATTGTAATTTTTGGCCCGTACTTCTCTGCTTTGGTATCTTCGAGCCTGCTCTTGATAGAATGCGGAACGGGCTTTTGCCACGTCACGCTCCTCCTCCAATGCGTCCAAACTGTCCTGCCGATCGAGCTCGGCTTCTCTTTCTTCGTACATGCGCACTCGAGGTGAGTCATCAATTATGTCACAAGGCAAAACTGCCTCTGCATCGTACACCATAAAGAATGGTGTGTATCCGGTGGTGTGATTCGGCGTGGTCCGCAGCCCCCAGAGTACGGAGTCGAGCTCCTCTACATAGTGCGTGTTAGATTCCTTGAGGGACCGCACTAATCTGGGTTTGATGCCGCTCATGATAAGACCATTTGCACGTTCGACCTGGCCGTTAGTTTGTGGGTGATAGACGGAAGCATAATCGAGCTTGATGCCCATGTTTTTGCACCAGAGTTTTACCTCGTCAGCCGTAAAGTTCGTGCCGTTATCAGTGATGATGTTGTGGGGGACGCCGTAATGGTGTACAACCTCGGATATAAAGCCTATCACCGGTCCGGATTCGGCCGTCTTAACAGGCTTAGCTTCTATCTATTTGGTGAACTTATCCACCATGACCAGTAAGTATTTTTGCTTGTGGGTTCCGCCTTTAAGGGGTCCAACCATGTTAAGCCCCCAGACCGCGAAGGGCCAAGTGATGGGGATAGTTTGGAGGGCGGTGGGTGGCATATGGCTTTGGTTTGCAAAGAGCTGGCAACCGACTCATCGTTGGACTAAGTCCTGGGCGTCTGCCCGGGCCGTCGGCCAATAAAAGCCTGTACGGAAGGCCTTGCTTACAAGGGACCGAGCTGCAGCGTGATGACCGCCGAGTCCGGCATGAATTTCATCTAGGAGGTTCCACCCTTCCTCTTCAGAGATGCATCTTTGAAGGACTCCGGTAGTGCTTTTCTTATAAAGCTCTCCCTCGTGGACTTTGTAGGCTTTGGATCGCTGCACTATGCAGTGTGCCTCATTTTGGTCCTCGAGGAGTTCCTGCCTAGTAAGGTAGGTGAGGAATGGTTCTGTCCATGGGGCGATGACGGCCATTATTATGTGGGCTGAAGGTGTTATTTCGTTTGAAGAGCCTCCGATTGTGTCAGAATGTTCGGTGCCAGGCAGTGCGGTTGGGTCCGGGCTATTATTGTTCGGCTCCCCTTCCCATACTACGGATGTCTTGGACAGCCTTTCCAAGAAGATGTTGGGGGGGACTACATCGCATTTTGCGCCGATGCGTGCCAGGACATCTGCCGCCTGATTATTTTCCCGGGCTATATGGTGAAATTCAAGCCCTTCGAACCGAGCTGACATTTTTAGGACGGCGTTGCGGTAAGCTGCCATTTTTGGATCCTTGGCATCAAAGTCTCCATTTATTTGGGATATTGCGAGGTTCGAGTCCCCGCGCATCTCTAGGCGTTGAATGCCCATGGATACTGCCATCCGGAGACCATGTAAAAGGGCCTCATATTCGGCTGCATTGTTGGAGTCTGTGTACATAATCTGGAGTACGTATTGAACTATGTCTCCTGTGGGGGACGTCAAAACGACGCCATCCCCTAGTCCGGCCAACATCTTGGAGCCGTCGAAATGCATGATCCAATTTGAATATGTGTCGTACTCTTTGGGGAGTTCGGCCTCCGTCCATTCTGCGATGAAGTCGGCCAAAACTTGCGACTTGATGGCTCGCCGTGGCTTATAAGTTATGTCGAACGGGAGGAGCTCAATGGCCCATTTTGCAATCCGGCCCGTTGCCTCACGGTTGTTTATAATATCATTAAGTGGTACTTCCGAGGCTACTGTTATTGAACACTCTTGAAAGTAGTGTCGTAGCTTCCGGGATGCCATGAATACCGCGTACGCAATCTTTTGATAATGCGGGTACCGTGATTTGCACGGAGTGAGGACAGTGGACACATAATAGACCGGCTTTTGAAGGGGGAATTTGTGTCCGTCCGTTTCTCATTCGACGACGAGCACTGCGCTTACAACCTGATGTGTTGCTGCAATGTACAATAGCATTGGTTTGCCAATGTTTGGCGCGGCCAGGACTGGGTTTGTTGCCAATATGGCTTTTATTTCGTCGAGTCCGGCCGTGACTGCATCCGTCCATTCGAAGTGTTCGGTGCGCCGAAGGAGGCGGTAGAGGGGTAGGGCCTTTTCTCCCAAGCGGGAGATAAAGCGGCTTAGAGCCGCCACGCATCCGGTTAACTTTTGTATTTGTTTGAGGTCCTTTGGGATATCCAATTGTGACAGAGCTCGGATCTTGGCCGGATTTGCTTCAATTCCTCTACCGGATACAATGAAGCCCAAGAGCTTTACGGCTGGGACGCCGAAAATGCATTTTTCGGGTGGGTGGGTGAAATTAAATCTGAAGCCTCACCCAATCTGAGGCTCAGAGGCCGAGGAATTTCTGAACTCGGAAATTTGGATTCCTGGATGTTGTCCGATGAATCCAGCCCGTCGCCTGACTCTAAGTTCAGGTCTTGAGTGATATCCTCCCCTCCGCGGGTATCCGGCTTGGAGGATCGGGAATCCGGACGTAGCTAGTCCTTAAGATAGATGAAGGGTCGCCGCACTGTCCCTCTACCACGGCAACGTGATGGGTGACTTGGGGAGAGTTAATCTCTCTCAGATCGGGTTTAGGCCCAATCTGGTCGTAATCCGTAGCGACTCCCAGGGCAGCGATGCGATCCAAGAGCTCGTTTATGGAGGAGAGCTCCATTGGATCTAACTGCTCGGCGAGTTCCGAGCTGACATGAAGATTGTTTTCGATGGCTCAAGAGGTCATCATCGGCACAGGAGCTGAACAGGCGATCATAAGAAAACCACCTAGCCGGAGGGTTTGGTCGACAGCCAAAGCTCCCTTAGCAACGGTGCCGTCTTTAAAGACGGGGCGAGGCATCCTTCCTGATGGCGATGACACAAAGGAACTCTCAATGAAAGCACCAATGTCGGTGTCAAAACCGGCAGATCTCGGGTAGGGGGTCCCGAACTGTGCGTCTAGGCCGGATGGTAACAGGAGGCAAGGGACACGAAGTTTTACCCAGGTTCGGGCCCTCTTGATGGAGGTAAAACCCTACGTCCTGCTTGATTAATATTGATGATATGGATAGTACAAGAGTAGATCTACCACGAGATCGGAGAGGCTAAACCCTAGAAGCTAGCCTATGGTATGATTGTTGTTCTGTATGTTGTCCTACGGACTAAAACCCTCCGGTTTATATAGACACCGGAGAGGGTTAGGGTTACACAAAGTCGGTTACAATGGTAGGACATCTACATATCCGTATCACCAAGCTTGCCTTCCACGCCAAGGAAAGTCCCTTCTGGACACGGGACAAAGTCTTCAATCTTGTATCTTCATAGTCCAGGAATCCGGCTGAAGGTATAGTCCGGCCATCCGGACACCCCCTAATCCAAGACTCCCTCAGCAATCTTCTTCTTGTAGACGTTGTTGGGCCTCCAAGTGCAGAGGTTTGTAGGACAGTAGCAAATTTTCCTCAAGTGGATGACCTAAGGTTTATCAATCCGTGGGAGGCATAGGATGAAGATGGTCTCTCTCAAACATCCCTGCAACCAAATAACAAAGAGTCTTTTGTGTCCCCAACACATCCAACACAATGGTAAATTGTATAGGTGCACTAGTTCGGCGAAGAGATGGTGATACAAGTGCAATATGGATGGTAGATATAGGTATTTGTAATCTAAAAATATAAAAACAGCAAGGTAACTAATGATAAAAGTGAGTGAAAACGGTATTGCGATGCTTGGAAACAAGGCCTAGGGTTCATACTTTCACTAGTGCAAATTCTCTCAACAATGATAACATAATTAGATCATATAACAATCCCTCAACGTGCAACAAAGAGTCACTCCAAAGTCACTAATAGAGGGGAACAAACGAAGAGATTATTGTAGGGTACGAAACCACCTCAAAGTTATTCTTTCTGATTGATCTATTGGGATATTCCTATAAGTGTCACAAACATCCATAGAGTTCGTACTAAAATAACACCTTAAGACGCACATCAACAAAAATCATAATGTCACCTAGATACTCCAATGTCACCACAAGTATCCGCGGGTTTGATTATATGATGTGCATCACACAATCTCAGATTCATCTATTCAAACCAACACAAAGAACTTCAAAGAGTGCCCCAAAGTTTCTACCGGAGAGTCAAGATGAAAACATGTGCCAACCTCTATGCATAAGTTCACAAGGTCACAGAACCCACAAGTTGATCTCCAAAACATACATCAAGTAGATCATGTGAATATCCCATTGTCACCATAGATAAGGACATTAAAGACATACATCAACTGTTCTCAAATCCTTAAAGACTCAATTCGATAAGATAACTTCAAAGGGAAAACTCAACCCATTACAAGAAGGCAGGGGGGATAAACATCATAAGATCCAATTATAATAGCAAAGCTCACGGTACATCAAGATCATGCCAAATCAAGAACACGAGAGAGGGAGAGAGAGATCAAACACATAGCTAAGTACATACCCTCAGCCCCGAGGGTGAACTACTACCTCCTCGTCATGGAGAGCGCCGGGATGTTGAAGATGGTCAACGGTGATGATTTCCCCCTCCGGCAGGGTGCCGGAACAGGGTCCCGATTGGTTTTTGGTGGCTACAGAGGCTTGCGGCGGCGGAACTCCCGATCTAGGTTCTGTTCTGGAGATTTGGGGATATATAAGAGGTGTTGGCGTCGGGGACAAGTCAGGGGAGTCCACGAGGGGCCCACAAGGTCAGAGTGTTGGGGAACGTAGTAATTTCAAAAAAATTCCTACGCACACGCAAGATCATGGTGATGCATAGCAACGAGAGAGGAGAGTGTTGTCTACGTACCCTTGTATACCGAAAGCGGAAGCGTTAGCACAACGCGGTTGATGTAGTCGTACGTCTTCACGGCCCGACCGATCAAGCACCGAAACTACGGCACCTCCGAGTTCTAGCACACGTTCAGCTCGATGACGATCCCCGGACTCCGATCCAGCAGAATGTCGGGGAAGAGTTCCGTCAGCAAGACGGCGTGGTGGTGATATTGATGTTCTACCGTCGCAGGGCTTCGCCTAAGCACCGCTACAATATTATCGAGGATTATGGTGGAGGGGGGCACCACACACGGCTAAGAGATCAATGATCAATTGTTGTGTTTATGGGGTGCCCCCTGCCCCCGTATATAAAGGAGCAAGGGGGAGGAGGTGCGGCCAGGCAAGGGGCGCGCCAGGAGGAGTCCTACTCCCACCGGGACTAGGACTCGCCCCCCCCTTTCCATGTTGGGCTAGGACTTGGGGGGAAGGAGAGAAAGAGGGGAAAGGAAAGGGGGGGCGCCGCCCCCCTTCCTTGTCCAATTCCGACTTGGGAGGAGGGGCACGCGGCTGCCCCTTGGCTTCCTCTCTACTTCCTCCACTAGGCCCATTAAGGCCCATTAGGTTACCGGGGGGTTCCGGTAACCTCCCGGTACTCCGGTAAAATGCCAATTTTACCCGGAACACTTATTTAGGTTCATTAATAACCGTATCGCTATAAACATGATCAAATCATATTCATGCTCAACGCAAACACCGAATAACACTTATTTAGGTTCAACACTAATCCCAAAAGTATAGGGAGTGTGCGATGATGATCATATCAATCTTGGAACCACTTCCAACACACATCGTCACTTCACCCTTAACTAGTCTATGTTCATTCTGCAACTCCCGTTTCGAGTTACTACTCTTAGCAACTTAACCAGTATCAAATACCGAGGGGTTGCTACGAACACTAGTAAAATACACATCAATAATTTGTATATCAAATATACCTTTGTTCACTTTGCCATCCTTCTTATCCGCCAAATACTTGGGGTAGTTCCGCTTCCAGTGACCAGTCCCTTTGCAGTAGAAGCACTTAGTCTCAGGCTTAGGACCAGACTTGGGCTTCTTCACTTGAGCAGCAACTTGCTTGCCGTTCTTCTTGAAGTTCCCCTTCTTCCCTTTGCCCTTTTCTTGAAACTAGTGGTCTTGTCTACCATCAACACTTGATATTTTTCTTGATTTCTACCTTCGTCGATTTCAGCATTACGAAGAGCTTGGGAATCGTTTCCATTATCCCTTGCATATCATAGTTCATCACGAAGTTCTACTAACTTGGTGATGGTGACTAGAGAATTCTGTCAATCACTATTTTATCTGGAAGATTAACTCCCACTTGATTCAAGCGATTGTAGTACCATACAATCTGAGCACATGCTCACTGCTTGAGCTATTCTCCTCCATCTTTTAGCTATAGAACTTGTTGGAGACTTCATATCTCTCAACTTGGGTATTTGCTTGAAATATTAACTTCAACTCCTGGAACATCTCATATGGTCCATGATGTTCAAAACATCTTTGAAGTCCCGATTCTAAGTCGTTTAAGCATGGTGCACTAAACTATCAAGTAGTCATCATATTGAGCTAGCCAAATGTTCATAACATCTGCATCTGCTCCTGCAATAGGTTTGTCACCTAGCGGTGCATCAAAGACATAATTCTTCTATGCAGCAATGAGGATAAACCTCAGATCATGAATCCAATCCGCATCATTGCTACTAACATCTTTCAACTTAGTTTTCTCTAGGAACATATCAAAAATAAAACATGGGAGCTAAACGCGAGCTATTGATCTACAACATAGATATGCTAATACTACGAGGACTAAGTTCATGATAAATTAAAGTTCAATTAATCATATTACTTAAGAACTCCCACTTAGATAGATATCCCTCTAATCCTCTAAGTGATCACGTGATCCAAATCAACTAAACCATGTCCGATCATCACGTGAGATGGAGTAGTTTCAATGGTGAACATCACTATGTTGATCATATCTACTATATGATTCACGCTCAACCTTTCGGTCTCCGTGTTCCGAGGCCATATCTGTTATATGCTAGGCTCGTCAAGTTTAACCTGAGTATTCCGCGTGTGCAACTGTTTTGCACCCGTTGTGTTTGAACGTAGAGCCTATCACACCCGATCATCACGTGGTGTCTCAGCACGAAGAACTTTCACAACGGTGCATACTCAGGGAGAGCACTTGTACCTTGATAATTAGTGAGAGAGCATCTTATAAAGCTACCGTCGAACTAAGCAAAATAAGATGTATAAAAGATAAACATCACATGTAATCAAAATATGTGACATGATATGGCCATCATCATCTTGTGCCTTTGATCTCCATCTCCAAAGTATCGTCATGATTTCCATCGTCACCGGCATGACACCATGATCTCCATCATCTTGATCTATATCAATGTGTCGTCACATGGTCGTCTCGCCAACTACTGCTCTTGCAACTATTGCTATCGCATAGCGATAAAGTAAAGCAATTATTTGGTGCTTGCATCTTATGCAATAAAGGGACAACCATAAGGCTTCTGCCAGTTGCCGATAACTTCAACAAAACATGATCATCTTATACAACAACTTATATCTCATCACGTCTTGACCATATCACATCACAACATGCCCTGCAAAAACAAGTTAGACGTCCTCTACTTTGTTGTTGCAAGTTTTACGTGGCTGCTATGGGCTGAGCAAGAACCGTTCTTACCTACGCATCAAAACCACAACGATAGTTGTCAAGTTAGTGTTGTTTTAACCTTCTCAAGGACCGGGCGTAGCCACACTCGGTTCAACTAAAGTTGGAGAAACTGACACCCGCCAGCCACCTGTGTGCAAAGCACGTCGGTAGAACCAGTCTCGCGTAAGCGTACATGTAATGTCGGTCCGGACCACTTCATCCAACAATACCGCCGAACCAAAGTATGACATGCTGGTAAGCAGTATGACTTATATCGCCCACAACTCACTTGTGTTCTACTCGTGCACAACATCAACGCATAAAACCTAGGCTCGGATGCCACTGTTGGGGAACGTAGTAATTTCAAAAAAATTCCTACGCACACGCAAGATCATGGTGATGCATAGCAACGAGAGAGGAGAGTGTTGTCTACGTACCCTTGTAGACCGAAAGTGGAAGCGTTAGCACAACGCGGTTGATGTAGTCGTACGTCTTCATGGCCTGACCGATCAAGCACCGAAACTACGGCACCTCCGAGTTCTAGCACACGTTCAGCTCGATGACGATCCCCGGACCCCGATCCAGCAGAATGTCGGGGAAGAGTTCCGTCAGCATGACGGCGTGGTGACGATCTTGATGTTCTACCGTCGTAGGGCTTCGCCTAAGCACCACTACAATATTATCGAGGATTATGGTGGAGGGGGGCACCGCACACGGCTAAGAGATCAATGATCAATTGTTGTCTCTATGGGGTGCCCCCTGCCCCCATATATAAAGGAGCAAGGGGGAGGAGGTGCGGCCAGGCAAGGGGCGCGCCAGGAGGAGTCCTACTCCCATCGGGAGTAGGACTCCCCCCCTTTCCATGTTGGACTAGGACTTGGGGGGAAGGAGAGGAAGAGGGGAAAGGAAAGGGGGGCGCCGCCCACCTTCCTTGTCCAATTCGGACTTGGGAGAGGGCCGCGCAGCTGCCCCTTGGCCTCCTCTCTACTTCCTCCACTAGGCCCATTAAGGCCCATTAGGTTACCGGGGGGTTCCGGTAACCTCCCGGTACTCCGGTAAAATGCCGATTTCACCCGGAACACTTCCGATGTCCAAACATAGGCTTCCAATATATCAATCTTCATGTCTTGACCATTTCGAGACTCCTCGTCATGTCCGTGATCATATGCGGGACTCCGAACAACCTTCGGTACATCAAAATATATAAACTCATAATGAAACTGTCATCGTAACGTTAAGCGTGCGGACCCTACGGGTTCGAGAACAATGTAGACATGACCGAGACATGTCTCCGGTCAATAACCAATAGCGGAACCTGGATGCTCATATTGGCTCCTACATTTTCTACGAAGATCTTTATCGGTCAGACCGCATAACAACATACGTTGTTCCCTTTGTCATCGGTATGTTACTTTCCTGAGATTCGATCGTCGGTATCTCAATACCTAGTTCAATCTCGTTACCGGCAAGTCTCTTTACTCGTTTCGTAATACATCATCCCGCAACTAACTCATTAGTTGCAATGCTTGCAAGGCTTAAGTGATGTGCATTACCGAGAGGGCCCAGAGATACCTCTCCGACAGTCGGAGTGACAAATCCTAATCTCGAAATACACCAACCCAACAAGTACCTTCGGAGACACCTATAGAGCACCTTTATAATCACCCAGTTACGTTGTGATGTTTGGTAGCACACAAAGTGTTCCTCCGGTAAACGGGAGTTGCATAATCTCATAGTCATAGGAACATATATAAGTTATGAAGAAAGCAATAGCAACAAACTAAATGATCAAGCGCTATGCTAACGGAATGGGTCAAGTCAATCACATCATTCTCCTAATGATGTGATCCCGTTAATCAAATGAAAACTCATGTCTATGGTTAGGAAACATAACCATCTTTGATCAACGAGCTAGTCAAGTAGAGGCATACTAGTGACACTCTGTTTGTCTATGTATTCACACATGTATTATGTTTCTGGTTAATACAATTCTAGCATGAATAATAAACATTTATCATTATATAAGGAAATAAATAATAACTTTATTATTGCCTCTAGGGCATATTTCCTTCACGGAGGGCACGCCCTAGGGGGGTGGGGGCGCCCTCCACCCTTGTGGTGGCCTCGGGACTCTTCTTGTGCATCTCCGGTACTCCGTGGGCTTCTTTTGGTCCAAAAACAATCTCCATAAATTTTCAGGTCAATTAGACTCTGTTTGATATTCCTTTTCTATGAAACTCAAAAACAAGGAAAAAACAAAAACTGGCACTAGGCTCTAGGTTAATAGGTTAGTCCCAAAAATCATATAAAATAGCATATAAATGCATATAAAACATCCAAGATTATTAACATAATAGCATGGAATAATAAAAAATTATAGATATGTTGGAGACGTATCAAGCATCCCCAAGCTTAATTCCTGCTCGTCCTCGAGTATGTAAATGATAAAAACAAAAAATTTGATGTGGAATGCTACCTAACATATTTATCAATGTAATCTTCTCTATTGTGGCAAGAATATTCAGATCCATAAGATTCAAAACACAAGTTTAATATTGACATAAAAACAATAATACTTCAAGCATACTAACAAGGCAATTATGTCTTCACAAAATAACATGGCCAAAGAAAGCTTATCCCTACAAAATCATATAGTCTCGCTATGCTCCATCTTCATCACACAAAATATTCAAATCATGCACAACCTCAATGGCAAGCCAAGCAATTGTTTCATACTTTTGATGTTCTCAAAAAATTTCAACTTTCACGCAATACATGAGCGTGAGCCATGGATATAACACTATAGGTGGAATAGACGATGGTTGTGGAGAAGACAAAAAGGAGATAGTCTCACATCAACTAGGCGTATCCAACGGGCTATGGAGATGCCCATTAATAGATATCAATGTGAGTGAGTAGGGATTGCCATGCAACGGATGCACTAGAGCTATAAGTTTATGAAAGCTCAAAAGAAAACTAAGTGGGTGTGCATCCAACTTGCTTGCTCTTGAAGACCTAGGGCATTTGAGGAAGCCCATCGTTGGAATATACAAGCCAAGTTCTATAATGAAAAAATCCCACTAGTATATGAAAGTGACAGCATAGGAGACTCTCTATCATGAAGATCATGGTGCTACTTTGAAGCACAAGTGTGGTAAAAGGATAGTAGCATTGCCCCTTCTCTTTTTCTCTCTCTTTTTTTGTTTTTTTTGTTTTTTGGGGCCTTCTCTTTTTTTGGCCTCTTTTTATTTTATATTAATTTTATGTCCAGAGTATCATCCTGACTTGTGGGGGAATCATAGTCTCCATCATCCTTTCCTCACATGGTACAATGCTCTAATAATGAAGTTAATCACACTTTTATTTACTTACAGCTCAAGAATTACAACTCGATACTTAGAACAAAATATGACTCTATATGAATGCCTCCGGCGGTGTATCAGGATGTGCAACGAATCAAGAGTGACATGTATGAAAGAATTATGAACGGTGGCTTTGCCACAAATACGATGTCAACTACATGATCATGCAAAGCAATATGACAATGATGATGCGTGTCATAATAAACGGAACGGTGGAAAGTTGCATGACAATATATCTCGGAATGGGTATGGAAATGCCATAATAGGTAGGTATGGTGGTTGTTTGAGGAAGGTATATGGTGGGTTTATGGAACCGGCGAAAGTTGCGCGGTACTAGAGAGGCTAGCAATGGTGGAAGGGTGAGAGTGTGTATAATCCATGGACTCAACATTAGTCATAAAGAATTCACATACTTATTGCAAAAATCTATTATTCATCGAAACAAAGTACTATGCGCATTCTCCTAGGGTGTAGATTGGTAGGAAAAGACCATCGCTCGTCCCGGACCGCCACTCATAAGGAAGACAATCAAAAAATATCTCATGCTCCAACTTCGTTACATAACGGTTCACCATACGTGCATGCTACGGGAATCACAAACCTTAACACAAGTATTTCTCAAATTCACAACTACTCAATAGCATGACTCTGATATCACCATCTCTATATCTCAAAACAATCATTAGGAATCAAACTTCTCATAGTATTCAATGCACTTTATATGAAAGTTTTTATTATATCTCTCTTGGATGCCTATCATATTAGGACTAAATTTATAACCAAAGTAAATTACTGCTACCTCTTGAGCTTGCGTCCGTTCTCCCTTGAAGAGGAAAGGGTGATGCAGCACACTAGCGTAAGTATTTTCCTCAGTTTTTGAGAACCAAGGTATCAATCCAGTAGGAAACTACACGCAAGTCCCTCGTACCTGCACAAACAAACAAGAACCTCGCAACTAATGCGATAAATGGGTTGTCAATCCCTTCATGATCACTTACAAAAGTGAGATCTGATAGAGATAATAAGATAAATATTTTTGGCATTTTTGTTGTATAGATTGGAAAATAAAGATTGGAAAATAGAAATAGCAAGTTGATAGGAAAATAATATGATGGAAGATAGAACCGGGGGCCATAGGTTTCACTAGTGGCTTCTCTCAAGATAGCAAATTCTACGGTGGGTGAACAAATTACTGTCAAGCAATTGATATAAAAGCGCATAGTTATGAGAATATCTAGGCATGATCATGTATATAGGCATCACGTCCGCGACAAGTAGACCGAAACGATTCTGCATCTACTACTATTACTCCACACATCGACCGCTATCTAGCATGCATCTAGAGTATTTAGTTCATAAGAACATAGTAACGCATTAGGCAAGATGACATGATGTACAGGGATAAACTCAAGCAATATGATATAAACCCCATCTTTTTATCCTCGATGGCAACAATACAATACGTGCCTTGCTGCCCCTGCTATCACTGGGAAAGGACACCGCAAGATTGAACCCAAAGCTAAGCACTTCTCCCATTGCAAGAAAGATCAATCTAGTAGGCCAAACCAAACTGATAATTCGAAGAGACATACAAAGATATTTAAATCATGCATAAAAGATTTCAGAGAAGAATCAAATATTGTTCATAGATAATCTTGATCATAAACCCACAATTCATCGGATCTCGACAAACACACCGCAAAAAGAATTACATCGAATAGATCTCCAAGAGAATCGAGGAGAACTTTGTATTGAGATCCAAAGAGAGAGAAGAAGCCATCTAGCTAATAACTATGGACCCAAAGGTCTGTGGTAAACTACTCACACATCATTGGAGAGGCTATGGTGTTGATGTAGAAGCCCTCCGTGATCGATTCCCCCTCCGGCAGAGCGCCGGAAAAGGCCCCAAGATGGGATATCACGGGTACAGAAGGTTGCGGCGATGGAAATAGGGTTTTGTGGTGCTCCTGGATGCTTTCGGGGTATATGGGTATATATAGGAGGAAGAAGTACGTCGGTGGAGCTGCGAGGGGCCCACGGGGGTGGGGGCGCGCCTACCCCCTGGGTGCGCCTCCCTGCCGTGTGGCCTCCTCTCTTCTTTCTTGACGGCCACTCCAAGTCTCCTGGATCACGTTTGTTCCAAAAATAACTCTCCCGAAGGTTTCATTCCATTTGGATTCCGTTTGATATTCCTTTTCTGCGAAACACTGAAATAGGCAAAAAAAACAGCAGTTTTCACTGGGCCTTTGGTTAGTAGGTTAGTCCCAAAAATGATATAAAAAGGTATATTAAATCCCATTAAACATCCAAAACAGATAACATAATAGCATGGAACAATCAAAAATTATAGATACGTTGGAGACGTATCAATTACCATGCTATTTTAAAGACTCTCAAAATAATATAAGTGAAGCATGAGAGTTCATCAATTTCTTCAAAATAAAACCACCGTCGTGCTCTAAAAAGGTATAAATGAAGCACTAGAGCAAATGACAAACTACTCCAAAAGATATAAGTGAATATCAATGAGTAGTAGAAAAATTATGTAACTATGTGAAGACTCTCTAACAATTAAGAATTGCAGATCTTAATATTTTATTCAAACAGCAAGAAAATCCTAGTAAAATAAAATGATGCTCAAAGAAAAACACATATCATGTAGTGAATAAAAATATAGCCTCAAGTAAAATTACCGATGAACGAGGACGAAAGAGGGGATGCCATCCGGGGCATCCCCAAGCTTAGTTGCTTGGTTTTCCTTGAATATTACCTTGGGGTGCCTTGGGCATCCCCAAGCTTAGGCTCTTGCCACTCCTTATTCCATAGTCCATCGAATCTTTACCAAAAACTTGAAAACTTGACAACACAAAACTTAACAGAAAACTCGTAAGCTCCGTTAGTATAAGAAAAAAATCACCACTTAGGTACTATCAAGACAAGATTCATAATTTTTCTCACACAATCCCTACTATACCATATCATTTCTACAATTTATATTAAGCAATATAATCCATAGAAACTAGAAAACAAGCAAACTATGCATCAAAAACATGACAGTCTGTAGTAATTTGTAACTCTCGAATACTTCTGTAACTCCAAAAATTCGGAAAAATAGGAAAAACTGAGTACTTTATTTATTAATCTTCTGAAAAAAAGAATCAGTATTTTATCACGCTTCTGTTAAAAATGAGAATGGTTTTCCTGAGTGCAAAAGTTTCTATTTTTCAGCAAGATCAAATCAACTATCATCATAAATCATCCCAAAGGTCTTACTTGGCACTTTATTGAAATAAAAGTTATAAAACATGTTTACTACAGTAGCATAATCATGTGAACACACAAAAACAATAGGTATAAATATTGGGTTGTCTCCCAACAAGCGCTTTTCTTTATTGCCTTTCTAGCTAGGCATGATGATTTCAATGATACTCACGTAAAATATAGGAATTGAAACACAACGGGAGCATCATGAAGCATATGACTAACACATTTAAGTCTAA
Organism: Triticum dicoccoides; assembly: GCF_002162155.2. NCBI lineage: Eukaryota > Viridiplantae > Streptophyta > Magnoliopsida > Poales > Poaceae > Triticum > Triticum dicoccoides. The sequence goes on along the minus strand of NC_041386.1, from coordinate 550,467,691 downwards.
CCCACTTCCTATGCATAGGGATTTTGTGAGCAAACAACTTATGAGAACAAGAATCAACTTGCATAGGAAGGTAAAACAAGCATAACTTCAAAACTTTCAACACATAGAGAGGAAACTTGATATTATTGCAATATGTAGATGCATATGTTCCTCTTTCATAGTAATTTTCAGTAGCATCATGAATGAATTCAACAATATAACCATCACATAAAGCATTATTTTCATGATCTACAAGCATAGAAATTTTACTACTCTCCACATAAGCAAAATTCTTCTCATTCATAGTAGTGGGAGCAAACTCAATAAAATAACTATCATGGGAGGCATAATCCAATTGAAAACTAAAATCATGTTGACAAATTTCGTGGTTATCATTATTCTTTATAGCATAGATGTCATCACAATAATCATCATAGATAGCAACTTTGTTCTCATAATTAATTAAAACCTCTTCCGAAATAGTGGATTGATCACTAAATAAAGTCATGACCTCTCCAAATCCACTTTCATAAATATAATCATAAGATTCAACACCCTCCAAAATAGTGGGATAATTATTATCTAAAGTTGATACTCTTCCAAACACACTTTCATCAATATAATCATCATAAATAGGAGGCATGCTATCATCATAATAAATTTTCTCATCAAAACTTGGGGGACTAAAAATATCATCTTCATTAAACATCGCATCCCCAAGCTTGTGGCTTTGCATATTATTAGCATCATGGATATTCATAGCAAACATACTAACAACATTGCAATCATGCTCATCATTCAAAGATTTAGTGCCAAACATTTTATAAACTTCTTCTTCTAACACTTTGGCACAACTATCGGAATCCTTATTTTCACGGAAGATACTAAAAAGATGAAGCATATGAGGCAACCTCAATTCCATTTTTTGTAGTTTTCTTTTATATACTAAACTAGTGATAAAACAAGAAACTAAAATATTCGATTGCAAGATCTAAAGATATACCTTCAAGCACTAACCTCCCCGACAACGGCGCCAGTAAAGAGCTTAGTTGACGGGGTGTTAGTGTCGCTTACCTTGCCTCCCCGGCAACGGCGCCAGAAAAGAGCTTGCTGTCTACTACGTAAGCTTCTTCTTGTAGATGTTGTTGGGCCTCCAAGTGCATAGGTTTGTAGGACAGTAGCAAATTTCCCTCAAGTGGATGACCTAAGGTTTATCAATCCATGGGAGGCGTAGGATGAAGATGGTCTCTCTCAAACAACCCTGCAACCAAATAACAAAGAATCTCTTGTGTCCCCAACACACCCAATACAAGGGTAAATTGTATAGGTGCACTAGTTCGGTGAAGAGATGGTGATACAAGTGCAATATGGATGGTAGATATAGGTATTTGTAATCTAAAAATATAAAAAACAGCAAGGTAACTAATGATAAAAGTGAGCGAAAACGGTATTGCAATGCTTGGAAACAAGGCCTAGGGTTCATCCTTTCACTAGTGCAAGTTCTCTCAACAATGATAACCTAATTAGATCATATAACAATCCCTCAACGTGCAATAAAGAGTCACTCCAAAGTCACTAATAGCGGAGAACAAACGAAAAGATTATTGTAGGGTACGAAACCACCTCAAAGTTATTCTTTTTGATCGATCTATTGGGTTATTCCTATAAGTGTCACAAACAGCCCTAGAGTTCATACTAAAATAACACCTTAAGACGTACATCAACCAAAACCCTAATGTCACCTAGATACTCCAATGTCACCACAAGTATCCGCGGGTTTGATTATACGATATGCATCGCACAATCTCAAATTCATCTATTCAAACCAACACAAAGAACTTCAAAGAGTGCCCCAAAGTTTCTACCGGAGAGTCAAGACGAAAATGTGTGCCAACCTCTATGCATAAGTTCAAAAGGTCACCGAACCTGCAAGTTGATCACCAAAACATACAGCAAGTAGATCATGTGAATATCCCATTGTCACCACAGATAAGCACATGCAAGACATACATCAAGTGTTCTCAAATTCTTAAAGACTCAATCCGATAAGATAACTTCGAAGGGAAAACTCAATCCATTACAAGAAGGTAGGGGGGAAGAAACATCATAAGATCCAACTATAATAGCAAAGCTCGCGGTACATCAAGGTCGTGCCAAATCAAGAACATGAGAGAGAGAGAGAGAGATCAAACACATAGCTATTGGTATATACCCTCAGCCCCGCGGGTGAACTACTCCCTCCTCGTCATGGAAAGCATTGGGATAATGAAGATGGCCACCGGTGATGATTTCCCCCTCCGGTAGGGTGCCGGAACAGGGCCCCAATTGGTTTTTGGTGGCTACGGAGGCTTGCGGCGGCGAAACTCCCGGTCTAGGTTCTGTTCTGGAGGTTTGGGGATATATAACAGGTGTTGGCGTCAAGAACAAGACAGGGGAGTCCATGAGGGGCCCACAAGGTCGGATGGCGTGCCCTAGGGGGGTGGGGCGCCCTCCACCCTTGTGGTGGCCTCGGGACTCTTCTGGTGCATCTCCGGTACTCCGTGGTCTTCTTTTGGTCCAAAAACAATCTCCATAAATTTTCAGATCAATTGGACTCTGTTTGATATTCCTTTTCTGCGAAACTCAAAAATAAGGAAAAAACAAAAACTGGCACTGGGCTCTAGGTTAATAGTTTAGTCCCAAAAATCATATAAAATATCATATAAATGCATATAAAACATCCAAGATTGATAATATAATAGTATGGAACAATCAAAAATTATAGGTACGTTGGAGACGTATCAACCTACTGAAAGAGGAAGGAAAACAGTCGCCCACTAGGGAGAGGAAGAGAAACAGTCGTGACTGTTCACTTTCATCTTCCACAAGCGAAAATGTTTTGACTTATTTTTTGTGTGACAAAAAGAAGGCAACGCACACATGTGACATTGGTCCTAGCATGGCTCGATCACGAAACATGACACATAGTGAGGCGGGCGGCAGAGGAGGACCGCGCTCTTAGTGGTGTGTGAAATAACCCACCTCATATGTTGGCTTCCAACACCCTCCACTAGCATGGTGGGAGTGGGACTAAACTTTGCATACCCCTTGTCATGCATGAATGGGTCATATGAGCCTCTGGAATTTTTCTAGGAATTATTGATAATAATAATCCGACACCCAATAATTCCAACATCTAAAGGCACTGGCACCAGAAGACAAGGTAGAATAAGTTGTTCCTCGCTAGTCAGGACGAAATGGAAGGAACCTGCCTGGTAGGATGCTCTCATTCCACCTACGTACTAGGTTACGTGTTAAAGTGGATTCGACTAAGACACAACTTAAGGGATAGGGGTTTGTCAATGACCCCTTTCCACTAAAGGTTTGTTCTGGCCACGCCAATGTAACTTTCTTTTTGTGGGAAAAAATCTTCTGATCTATTCATCATCATTCAAGGCAGTATAAAGAACAATAGAAGTAAACTTTACATCTAGGTTTGTAGATCATCTGGCGACAACTATATGCACTGGAGCGAGCCTAAGGTGTGCCATCGTCATCGCCCCTCCATCACCGGAGCTGGACAAATCTTGTTGTGGTAGACAGTCGGAAGTCATCGTGATAAGGCCTAATAGGACCAACACACCAGAATAGCAACCGCCGCCGATAAAAGAAAAGCATAGATTGGAAGGACCCAATCTGAAGACACACAAACACAGATGAACAAAGACTAGATCCAAGTAGATCCACCGAAGACAAACGCCAACTGAATCCCACGAGATCCGCCGGAAAAAACCTCCACACGCTCTCTGATGGCGCTAGATGCACTGCTAGAACAGGGGCTAGGTGGGAAGAACCTTATTCCAACTTCAGGGAGTCGTCGCCGTATCATCTTCTTGAGTAGAACACAAACTCTAAACGAACACAAATGAACACCTAAAAACAAAGTAGGAGCCCTCCCGCCAGCAAGGGCCGAGATACACCGCCCTCCATGGCCTAAGGCCATAGAAGACGAAGTCGGTCTACAGTTGTGTAGACGGGAAGCGTGAATGCCTAATCGCCCTCCTGCGAGACGCAAGAGGACAAGGGGTACAGATAGGACAGCGTAACATAGAGAGCCTCATTACCAACCCAACAATAAACTTCGCACTTGACTAAATTCGAATATAGTGAACGAGCCTTAAGTATGTTTTGAGAAGATATCTGGGTGGATGAGAAGGCTCTAAAAGATGATTACCCTAGATTATATGGTCTATGTTTTGATCATAACATTACAGTGGTTGAGGCCATCCAAAAAGGATGGCCAGGGTTTAAATTTAGGATAACCCTACTCGGAGAGACTAAGGAAATGTGGAAAAGCTTACAGGGTAGATGTATGTGGGACAAAATGGGGGCAGACAGAGATAAGGTAGAATAGTTCTGTGGTTGGCTAATAGGAAAAACATCGTGACTAAAGATTCTTTGTGAAAAAAAAGGTGGAAAGGCCCAAAGGAATGTGTGTACTGTGGTAAGGAGGAAACAAGTAATCATCTTTTCTTCTCTTTTTCCACTGCTTCATTGATTTGGAGTTTGCTTAGATGTACTTTTGGTTTGAGATCCACTCCCACTTCCATTGAAGATTGCTTTGTGAGATGGATCAAAACTTTTAACAAAGAAGATAAAAAATAGTTCTGATTGGTGTAGCTGCTATGTTTTGGACCATTTGGAAATGTAGAAATGGGATTATATTTTATAAAAAGAATTATAATGATCCTATTACTTTGATGGATTACTACATAAATTCTTGGTCTAATTTGCAGACAAAGGAACAAAACAAAAAGGTGTTGGAGCTGGGAACAAAGCTGCTAAAACATGTAGCAAATGATGTGTATAAAGCTTCTCAAGGATGGAGATACAACGTACCAAGGCTGGGAAGATGAAAAAAGAAGTTGGACCTCACTTGGCGCTAGCTGCCGGCGACGTTTCTTCGTTGTGTCCTGCCCTAGTTTCAATCTAGGGCGTCTTCGTCTTTTGGGGTTCCTACCCTTGTTCCTTTGTTCTTTGTTTCCTGTACTGTTATGTCGGCGTCGCTACTTGTGTCACTACTTGTGGTATTCCCCGAGGGGGTCTCTGGATTTGATGTTTGCACTTTCTATCCGTAGTTGGGGGTCGGTTCTAGTCGTTTAGGTTAACGTGGCCTTTAAACTGGTGTTTGTAATTCAAACGCTTTGGTTTCCTTTAATGGGAATCGGATGGGGGAAGCCCTTCTTTTGCTCAAAAGAAATTGTTTTGAGAAGAGCGTTAGAAAAGTTAGGGCCTGGATTTTCAAAATTTGTGTCCCACTGCAAGAATATCAGGATGAACTGACATAAATCATGGGCACGGGGGTTTCAGAAATTAGGAACTGGGCTTTTAGATTTTGGAGTTTGTTAAAATTTTCAGAAACGGAATGTTCCTTTTACTTTTCCAAAGTTCTGAGAACTACTAGAAGAAATAGGATAACTTGGTAATTCATAGGATTTGGTAATATGCAGGATTGTACATCACTCGCGTCCAAATAAATTATGTCCTCACGTAGATCTTGTGCATGTAGTACCGTACGGTTTGATAATTAAGTAATATACAGGTTTCTGAAAATAATAGAGTGATCCCGTCAGTACCTCCAGAGCCCCTCTGCACTCAGAAAAGGATATAGACTAAAAATTAAGTGCTTGGCCCAGTCTCCGGCTAGTTTTACTGGCTGATCGGTCGCTGTGTGTGTTATATTAACTGCGCCGGAGTTAAGACTGGACATCTTGGCTAGCTGGGATGTCCGCCGGCAGGGCACCTGCCAAGACACGTGAGCTCGGTTTGGACCATTTCTCCCTACAAGCTCTAGCTACTTGGTAATTATCAGTCTTAACTCTTCCGTCAACGGGACATAAATCAAATTATCATGATGATGGGTTTTTTTAAATTGGGTGGACGATACGTACTCCCACTCAATAAAAAGGAAAAAAAGGATATACTGCAAAGAGTGTAAGTTTATTTATTTTTCTAGGCCTACAGCAAGTAAGCATTGAAAATTATTGTGCTTGAAATTGCTTTCACTGGATCACAATCACTTTTTAGGTACAATTATGTAGATCTAACGCTCGTAATATTATTTACGGTTACTAAGATCTTATGGTTGTGACATGTTTGTGTATTGTTATGTTGATCTATTTTTTGGGGGTTACGATGATCTAATTGTTGTGACATGATTAGGCATGGCTACAAAAATCTAACAATTGCGATGATCTATTGACTGGTATGTTTTGATACAATTATGAAGACCTAATAGGTATGATCCATCAATTGGAAATGGGTCCCCTAAATCAATGACCAGATATTTTGGTTTAGAATTTCTAGTGTCTTTTTATATATATATATATTATGCTTCTAGTATATAATATATAATTTCTCCAGAATCTTTTTTGTTAGTTGTCTTTGTTGTCCAAATATCAATTAGGTTTTCTAGAATTGTACTACATGGGAATATAACTGAACTTTTTTGTGTGTGAATGGAATACAGCTGGACTTAAATGAAAAGGTTTCCAATGCTGAGACCGAGAAATTAAGTCGTGCCTGCCATGCATGCACGTTAGAGAATAACTGAACTGCAGAACGTATAACTACTGCCGGACCATCCATGTGTTGGGAAGGAATATACAATAATGCAGGCATTTGATCCATCCATTCTGTCTCCTGTTAAGTCTAGTGTTGGATGGATGCATCATGCATGGATCCAACCTACCGGGGGACCTGCTGCATGTACGCCGTACGCACGTACAGAGAGAGACGATGAACAAGTAGCACAAGATAATGAATTCAGGCATTACGTGCATGCTCCCTAGCATCACTTGTTAGCTACTGTACACCGACGCACTAGCTAAAAGATGATTATATCAAACTCAACCGCGAAGAGGATTACCATAGATGGCTTATCTTGGCAACTGCCTGCTTAACTTACCGACGTGAGTTAAGCGGTAATAATATTGTACAATGTACAGAGGCTTATGTCATTACAGAGTTACAGACGGTTTCACTAAGCATTCAGTTCAGGAGGGCTTTGGTGGAGGAACGTTGGCACTCTTGACTACATCTGATGCGTAGGTTGATGAACGTTCAACTCTCTGACCAGCCAGATGCCATCAACTAGAAATTATCCAGGCATTACGTGCATGCCCCCTAGTGTCACTTGTTAGCTACTGTACACTGACACACTAGCTAAAAGACGATTATATCAAACTAAACCGCAAAGAGAATTACCGTAGATGGCTTATCTTGGCAACTGCCCGCTTAACTTACCGACGTGAGTTGTAAATAATCCCGATATAACTAGTAATCCATCTGTAACTTAATTGACATTATTATGAACTCTAAAAACGTCTCATAAAGAGTCATAGAAGCAATTTCAGCAGACACTAGTTAGCTCAGTCAGTCAATTACAAAAACATAAGTGGCTCTCTAACATCATTGAGTCTGTTTCCGGCAGGAAACCACTTTGGCTAAAAGTTTTATCGCAGTCAGTTGCATGAAACAAACGGTCTTGCATGAAGTGGTAAAGTCTAGAAATAACCTCGACTACCATTGGCTAAAAAATCCCACCAAACATATCTATATAACATTCCCTTCCAACCCTCTGCTTCGAATTAAGATTTTCAGGTGGTTTGTTCATAAAGGAGTCATATTGACCAAAGATAACTTGCTAAAAAGAAGTTGGATCAGTAAATCCAGATGTTGTTTCTGTGATCACAATGAAATGATTAAGCACCTCTTTCTCGAGTGTCCACTTGCAAAACTATTATGGCGCTCAATACATATAGCTTTTAACGTCCATCCTCCAACCAGCATAAACACGTTATTTGGGAAGTGGCTCAATGGAGTGGACATACATACATCGAAACATATTCGGATGGGGATATGTGCACTACTTTGGGCGATATGGAATACTACAAATGATTTGATTTTTAATGGGACAAACTTCACGAATTTTTTGCAAGTTATCTACAGAGCTACATCGTGGATCCGTATGTGGTCATTACTCACTCATGCAGACTCCAGAGAGCTTTTGGTTATTGCGTGCAACCATTGGGAGACGATAGCACAGGCTATCTTCGGCCGATTTGGATGGCGAGCTGATAATAGGCTAGGTGTATAAGCATCGTAGCCTACTCTGTATCGCC
>NC_041386.1:550456848-550459337 GCF_002162155.2 Triticum dicoccoides | reverse complement strand
GACGTGGCATCTTTTTTATGTTTTCTTTTGTTTTGCACTATAATTATGGGCCTCTTGTGGCCCTAATACTCTGTTACACTATTTTTAATAAGATGGCGGCATGCATCGATTGATGCAGAGGCCGGGGGGTTTTCCTCCTTTTCCAAAAAAATCCCTAACACTCTCTCCCTTTGACCAATGCATATTGGGCAATGGTGGCGCCGCCGCCTCCGTAACTGCACCTCGCACCCAAGGAGGAGGACCCTCCCTCGAGACCAGTAAGGGAAAGGAGCTCCTCCCCATGGCCGGCATTCCAACCCAAGGAGGAAGGCTCCTTTGCCCGACCACCACTAGCATGCACAGCAAGGTAAAGGGTGTTCCCGTCTCCACCGCCCCACTTTTTCCCCTTCCAACCCAAGGAGGAGGCCCCTCTTTGGGTGGCCGCCACGACCGCCTGCATGGAAAGATAGTCTTTTGAGGACTTAATCAATTTCACATTTGCTAGTAGTGAGGAGACACCCACTATACAAGAAAGGTACACATGCATCCTCAAGAAATGGTTGCGAGAGGTTGAGGGTATGGCGGTGGAATTTAAGTAATATTTGTTAACAAGTTTTAGTAGATTATCTATAGCATTATTAGTAGAATGGAGTATATGTATGTCTTTTAAGATTGAAGTAAATGACAATGCGAACATCCAGTATGTGCTTGCCTTGGTCGTGAGGTTTTTCGGGAAAACAAAGGGGGGCAGTGCAAGATGTGTTGAAGTATGTCTTTGTCGATGACATTGACATGCTTGAGACTTATAGTTATTATCATGCTTCCTTTTCATGCAAATTTCACACATAAGCACGCTCGCACATGTTGCACACATTGAACTCATTTTGAGTAATCATAGTGACAATGTAATGGAATGAAATATAATGCAATTGTGAGATGACTTTGAACATATTTGTGGCATGTGTTTATATGTCATAGACTATAGTCCACTTACTATGTATTTTATTTTGCAGGGCTTCATTCAAAATAGAAAATATGTTTAGCTGTGAAATTAGCAATACAGGTTATTTTACAACGCGAAAATTCAAGATGGTTTTGTCTGAAGTACGAACTTGATACTTAAGTATGCCATGGGGTTTTTCCTAAAGAACCGACTGGAAATTAAGTAATACTTCCAGTCACAAACTTACCGAGGTTAAAGTTTTGCCAGGCGGTTTCACAACTGCCTCCAATATTACAAGTGGAAAAGAGTAGGAAATTATGTTATCAATAGAGAAAAGATTAGAAAAGAAGTGGCCAACAACCCATCATCACTATGACAGAAATAGTTGGCACTGGCACCTAAGAGTGGCAGCAAGGGGCCCACGTGATGTGGTTTATTGACATGGACATTAGGAAAACTGACAATTATCAAGTTGAAGCTGAAGCCCTCTTCATAATTACCTACTCAAAATTAAATGTGATTTACAATCCCTACTCCCCTCTACAAATCGTTTACTTTTCGGTTCACAATCCTTTCTTCAATAGTAGTAATCATGTGATTTAGAGGACCTATGAATCATATCTTGCCATGCTATATTTTGATATTTAATTTATAAGATTGACATATTCTAAATGAGGATTTAGCAAGCTAAGCAATGCATCTACTTGTTTTAACCTTTTAGCTTCTTTATACTTAGCCTTAATTAAAATATGATTGTACTCTTATCATTTAATTGCATGACTATTAGCTCTTTTCCAAATATTAAAAAATAATTGAGTATGTGACACTTGACCTCAAAAGCTTTCGACTCATCTAGAGTATGAATCATGCTATTAGCAACACTTGACATCCAATCAACCCGTATGCCGGTGGAAACAAAATACAACTGATGATTGGATCATGCATCGTACCCGGACCAGAAAACTCCGTAGAAGTTCCGCAAAAGTTTTTAGGTGCTTGAATTCTTGGAGGAACTTAAACTATAATATAGCATTCTAATGGATAAATATAGCTACATGATTCTCTTGATGGTAGTGAGCTTCACATCAACCAGTTTGATAGAGAGTCCCCAATCTAGTGTTTGGGTTGGATGAACGGAATATGTATGATATTGCAATATCCATATATTTTTACTGTCGCGATCCTATTATGAAGTATGATTTTGAGCCATGCCGCATCGCATTGTAGCCGGTGGTAATCCGGTTTCTGTATGTGTTGTGTGCTTCCGACTCATGCTGTTATTGTCCCTGTAAGATGGAACAAGCATGTGTCCAAGAGTTTAGAGTGTACCATATAGAGTTGTCTAATGGCCTCATGTGCTAAGCGGAAACGTGTCAACACATGTTGCTTCCCTTCGATTGTTGTGTTAGGCTGACGGAGCAATTCATAGAGATGGGAGTTTGACATGCGTTGTGTTCACAAAACCGTCTATTGGCTGTCATGGTAGGCAGAGACGGGTTAGTATCCATCTGTTGTATGTTGTCGAGGCACGATGCATCATGTACTCGATCGGACATGCGGCATACCT
>NC_041386.1:550447704-550456797 GCF_002162155.2 Triticum dicoccoides | reverse complement strand
TTGGGAATCGTTGCAGAAATTAAAAAAAATTACGCATCACCAAGATCAATCTATGGAGTAACTAGCAACGAGAGGGGAGTGCATCTTCATACCCTTGAAGATCGCGAGTCGGAAGCGTTGCAAGAACACGGTTGGAGGAGTTGTACACGTAACGATTCAGATCGCGGCTGAATCCGATCTAAGCACCGAACAACGGTGCCTCCGCGTTCAACACACGTGCAGCCCGGTGACGTCTCCCGCACCTTGATCCAGCAAGGAGGAGGGAGGGGTTGAGGAAGAAGGCTCCAACAGTAGCACGACGGCGTGGTGGTGATGGAGTGGCAGTTCTCCGGCAAGGCTTCGCCAAGCTCACGCGGAGGAGGAGAGGTGTTGGGGAGGGGAGGGGCTGCGCCTTGGATGTGGTACTGCAGCCCTCCCCTCGCCCCTCTATTTATAGGAAGAAGGGGAAAGGGGGCGGCCCCTCTAGATGAGATCTAGAGGGGGGGCGGCCAAGGGGGAGGGGGCTTGCCCCCCAAGCAAGGGGGGCGCCCCCTTTTAGGGTTCCTCCCCAAACCCTAGGCGCATGGGCCCTAGGGGGGAATGGCGCCCAGTCCACTAGGGGCAAGTTCCCTTCCACCTACAGCCCATAAGGCCCTCCGGGGCAGGTGGACCCTCCCGGTGGACCCCCGGAACCCCTCATCCGGTGGTCCCGGTACAATACCGGTATACACCCGAATATTTTCGATGACCGTATGATGACTTCCCATATATAAATCTTCACCTCCGGACTATTCCGGAACTCCTCGTGACGTCCGGGATCTCATCCGGGACTCCGAATAACATTTGGTAATCACATACTAATCTTCCTAATAACCCTAACATCATCAAACCTTAAGTGTGTAGACCCTACGGGTTCGGGAACCATGCAGACATGACCGAGACAACTCTCCGGCCAATAACCAACAGCGGGATCTGGATACCCATGTTGGCTCCCACATGTTCCACGATGATCTCATCGGATGAACCACGATGTCGAGGATTCAAGCAATCCCGTATACAATTCCCTTTGTCAATCGGTACGTTACTTGCCCGAAATTCGATCATCAGTATCGCAATACCTCGTTCAATCTCGTTACCGGCAAGTCACTTTATTCGTTGCGTAACACATCATCCCGTGACCAACCCTTAGTCACATTGAGCTCATTACGATGATGTCTTACCGAGTGGGCCCAGAGATACCTCTCCGTCATACGGAGTGACAAATCCCAGTATCGATTCGTGCCAACCCAACAGACACTTTCAGAGATACCCGTAGTGCACCTTTATAGTCACCTAATTACGTTGTGACGTTTGGCGCACCCAAAGTATTCCTACAGTACCCGAGAGTTGCACAATCTCATGGTCTAAGGAAAAGATACTTGACATTAGAAAAGCTTTAGCAGACGAACTACACGATCTATGCTTAGGATTGGGTCTTATCCATCACATCATTCTCCTAATGATGTGATCCCGTTATCAGTGACATCCAATGTCCATGGTCAGGAAACCGTAACCATCTATTGATCAACGAGCTAGTCAACTAGAGGCTCACTAGGGACATGTTGTGGTCTATGTATTCACGCATGTATTACGATTTCCGGATAATACAATTATAGCATGAACAATAGACTATTATCATGAACAAGGAAATATAATAATAACCATTTTATTATTGCCTTTAGGGCATATTTCCAACAGTACCATCGTCCGGGGTTTTGCCAATACTCTACGAAAATATCCTTAGAAGAATTTGTAGGATTCAGTCGTACAAATCAATCAACCCATATAGAAAAATATTAAGAATCTCTATCCTCTAAATTTTACGAAAATCCTTTGAATCAAAAGGCCATTCCTAAAACCGATCTACAAAATCGCAAGTCACATGCATGTCATGATTTTTAAACGTTAGAGTTGGTATTATTTTGGACCATCATTTTGTCGGTGCACTCGGTAGGACAATTTGATTATGTCCCTGGAACTAACTAATGCAAACTAATGCAAAAGACGCTCAATATAGCATACACATGTGTTGAATTAAAGCTAAGGCTGGTTGTAATAGGTAGTATCATAAGTTAGTATCATCCATATGATACTAGTGTATGATATTACCTTCCTAATGCATAGTATCATGTATTAATATCATAGATGTCTTTATTTATTGTCATGCATGACACATAGTAGTATAATATTTATTATGATACTCAATCATCTCTTTCTTCATTTAATCATATGCCACCTCATCAAAACTGCCTAATTGACATGTATGATACTAGATATGATACTCCCATTACGATCAGCCTAAGGATGCACAGGACACAATCAATCAGGGAGCTTAATCGAGTCTCATGAATACTATACCAGTTGGTACCAGTCTGAGATGGCCTCGGAGACTATATGCATGCAATGGACAGCCGTAGAATAGAAGTAGATAAAACCAATATGTGCCGTAGTGGTGTGCATCATCATGGCTTGTTTGACACTTTTCATGCACTTATAAGATGGTCCACAAGAAAGCAGGACCAGTAGCATCTAACTGCTGCGGGGGTCTTCCGGACAGGGTGTCCATGCAAAATACATTTCTACCTTTCTGGCCAGTTTTACACGGTTGTGAGGTCCCTCTCTGGCTAGCAACCTTTCTGCGCCCAAAGGAAGATGGAAATAATGATTCTCAATCATCTCATCATATCTAGGGTTTTATTTTTGCGAGGGATCATATCTAGGGCTCGAGAAACTAGATCATAATATTTTCTGAATTCTTGTTCACCAAAGTATTCCTAAGTCTTGACTACTGAAATATACAAAAAAAACATTAATACGAAAAATATCAGTACTGAGAGTGCTTGATATTTATTTATTTATTTGCGGGGAAAACTTCTGACATATTCATCATTTGTCAAGGTAGTACAGAGAACACTAAAAGTAAAAATTACATCCAGATCCGTAGACCACCTAGCGATGACTACAGGCACTGAAGCGAACCGAAGGCGCACCGCTGTCATTGCCCCTCCCTCGCTGGAGCCGAACAAACCTTGTTGTAGTATACAGTTGGAAAGTCATCATGCTAAGGCTCAATAGGAACAGCGCACCAGAACAGTAACCGTCTCCGATGAAGAGAAGTGTAGATCGAAAGGATCCAATCGGAAGACACTAGAACACAGATGAACGAAGACCGGATCCAATTCGATCCACCGAAGACAAACGTCGGCCGAATCCCGTGAGATCCGCCGGAGACACATCTCCACATGCCCTCTGATAGTAATAGACACACTACCAAAACGGAGGCTAGGCGGGGAGAACCTTATTCCAACTTCAGATAGCCACCGCCGCCTCGTCTTTCTAAACATGACACAAATCCTAAACAAACATAAAAAACACCTAAAATCAAACCAGAACGGAGTGCTTGATTTAGCAGCATGTAAGTGGCAAATTTTAGTTTACTGCCTCCGCAAAAAAAAAGGAATTTTAGTTTACTGGTTATTTTGGTGGGGATAGAGATGGCTGGATAGATCCGTTAACAAAAAAGATGGATGACTGGCCTAATGAGATTAGGGGAAAAAAGGACGTTTCAGTTATGAGCAGACAATCACATAGAACAAATGTTCATATCAGACATTCAGACATATATAGGACATTGGATGTTTGCTAAAAAAAAGGAGGACATTGGACGAGGCAGGTGCATGCATGCATTTTTCTCTCAAGTGAACTTGTTGTTTGCCTTTGCCTCCATCTGTGTCTCGTATACTCCAGCTACATGGTTATCAATACAATCTGATTGAATGATATCTGCTGGATGTCGGAAAATAAACTTCACGTGGACCAACTTGTTTCTGCAATTTTTTTTGAGGGGTTGTTTCTGCAAATTTGATGAATGGTTATCAATACAATCTGATTGAGCGGCGTAATTAACTTTTTTTTTGGTTGCACGTAGCAGGCCGACATGCATGGCAGTGGACTGTTTGTGGGGCGTGATCGCAAAAGAAAAAGTCTGTGGGGCGTTCGACTGACTCCATATTGGGCCGGGACTGCTGCGCCTGCAGCTGTGTAATGACCCGCTTGTCTCAAAAAAAAAAGACCCGCTTTTGGGTTTTTTTTACAGGTACCTGCATTTGGTTAGTTATTATTATTGTTTCTCAAAAAAAGGTTAGTTATTATTATTACCCCTAAAAAAAGCTAAGGGCATCTCTTTATTCTCAAAATAAATAAATAAGGGCATCTCTAAAAAACCATTTCAGGTATTATTTTAGAGAAGTGCCGCATCAGAACTGTGGAGATGAGTATGAAATAATGTGAGGAGGGGAGAAAAAGAGAGAGAAAGCTGTTTCATGAAAAAAAATGACCATTGTTCTATGAAAATGATAAATCTCAAACATTCGGTATTTTCCCATGGCAAATCAAATTTTTTTATGACAACTTTAGTTGACGCGGGGATGACAAGTTTAGTTGACAAGCACGGCAATTTTCTGACAAAAAAATTGAGGACGGAATTGCCATGGTTACGAACTAAACTTGACATCCACTGATCCACCCAGCATATAAATTGCCAAAGAAATGTTCGATTTGCCATGGGCAAACCCCGAACGTTCGGGACTTATTAGCGTCCTTGTTTTAATACCAAATAATAAGAAGCAATCAGAATTCTTGTTCGAGGCTTGGTTTATTTCTCCATAAAATGAAGTCTAATTAACACCAAGCACACGTGTATATTATTGTATATACTCCTATAAAATAAGAAGAAACAAACTATTGAGGAGGTTGTTTCTTTGCAAAAACTTGGTCTTCTATCCCTGCAAAAACATGGACTGCTCAAGTTTTATAAGACTAAAAAAGAAAAAGGAAAACTGAAAAGGACAAAGAAGAAGAAGATGGTGTGTGCATTTAACTACCATTATCAGCTCTGCGAGGACGACGAACACACCTAAGTGCTGAGGAGTGCCACCGACGCAATCAAAATGCATTACAACACCAAGACGTTTACAAATTGTACCATAACCACCTGCTTGCTCAGCGGCAAACCGCTACTCCCTTCGTTCTAAAATAGATGATCAAACTTTGTACTAATTTTAATACAAAGTTAAGTCATCTATTTTGGAACGGAGGGAGTACTTGGCAATCAGGAGCTCGCTGAGACGTGCTAACGCCTTTTTTGAAGCCTTTGTTTGTCATCCTCTTTTCGTGCATTGGGATTATTATTATTTTCATTGTAGGGACACATGAGGCTTTTGTTACACAATTTCAAGTTCGCAAACTAGCATTTCTAATTCACATGCGGTATGGCCCACTGCGGAATTGTCTCAGCCCACCAATAAGGCCCAATCAAAGAGCACCACGAGTTTATAGAAGCGTTGGTCCCTCTTCCCCGCAAGACTAGTCTGGCAGGAGGGGACACCCTCCCACTTGCAAGTCGTGCTTAGCCTCCTCCTATAATTGATGTGGAACAAAACCCAACAAGTCTCTCCGCACATCGGTCCGCATGATAGTGCAACTTTCCAGCCCACCAATCATGACCGACCATCCTTGAGCCCATCAAAATTATTTTCGAACACCTGGATTTGATAGTACCAATTGTTGCGCAATCTAGGATTCATCAACCAGTATTTTTGATTCACATGCGTAATGTGCCGGTTACACGAGTGCTTCGGGCCACCAACCAAGCTGAATTGAAGAGGCGCATGAGCTTATAAGAGGCATTGGGCCCTTTCGCCAAAAGACAAGGCTGATAGGACAACACACCTTCACCCTTATAAGTCATGCTCTGCCTCCTCTCATAATCATGTGAGAGTAAACCCGTCGTCTTTACCATAGGAATGCAAATTTATTGCAATCTAGATATTTTTACATGCTCCACCATGCATCTGTCTAGGCGGCGTGGTATAAATTAATGTCTATGTTATTACGTAACTTAACGCGTAAAAACCTATTTGATTTTATTTGTTACTAAAATAGTTCATATACAACAATGCATATATGAGTTCACTAGTAGAAAAAGGGTCAAATGTGAAGCACATTAGTGCCGGTTTGAATTTGAGCCGGCACTAATGTGTCCATTAGTGCCGGTTCCAACGGCTAGGCGGGCGAACATCATTAGTACCGGTTTGTGGCGAACCTTTAGCACCGGTTCGTGCCACGAACCGGTACTAAAATGAGTGGTGGCAGGATGTTGTCAGTCCGGGGCCCCTCCAGCACCTTTAGTACCGGGTCGTATCACGAAATGGTACTAAAGGTCGTCCTACATACACCCTTCGTCCACCCGAGCTCGCTCTGTTCTTCCCCTTTCCCCTCCCCTCTCTGTTCTTTCCCTCTTCCTCTCAAGCTCATCACACATTTTGCCCAAAATTTGTCAAGATTTGAAGGGCCCCATCCATTCAAATGATCACAAAGGTTAGCAACTTTGTCCTTTCATCTCTCATTGCTAGATTAGCTCTTGCAATGCTTTATATAATGATTGATTTGTGAGTTTAGTAATTTGGGAGGAATTATATATATGTGCTAGTATTTGATTTTTATGCAATTTGAGGTCAAAAATAACACTTAGTTTGCATATGTAGGTGTGGTTTACTTAGTGCCTTCTAAATCTCCGTCGTAACCACCGTCGATCGCCCGCAACCTCTCGTCGTCGGCACCACCTTGTGGTGAGCCTCTTGTTCATGAATGTTTTATATAAAAAAAATTGATATTTGTGTGATTTGGATATATAGTTACTCGTATAATTATCTTACCCATACGTTGTTTGTTATACATAGTGCCATGGTTTTGATATCCGTCCCCGTCGGCCCTCGTCCGGGTTATGATTCGGATGTGGTATATTCTCTTTTAAAACTATTTGTTGCATTTTGTGTTTATGACAAATTATGCCCATCAAGTTGACATAGATATTTGTATGTAGGAGGTAGTTGAACCAGAAATTCCAACCGACCCTATTGTCGAGAGGTTAAATTTAGTTGAAAAAGAAAACGAGAATTTGAAGGGAAAATTGAAAAGAATTGAGGGGGAGAAGATGGAATTGGAGTTGCATGTTGCCGACGTCGTCGATGATCACAAGATTAAGATGGAGAAAATGCGCTTGAAGATTAGAAAGATTAGAAAATATGCCATTCATAGTGAGGCTTGGTATCATTATGCGGTTGGATCAATTGTTACCTTAGTTGCGATCTTGATCGCATTTGTTGTTGCATTTAAATTCTTTAGTTAGAGAGTTATTTGTTTGTTGCATTTAAGTGTTGTATGAACTTTATGTATGAACTTGTATTAATTTGGTCTTTTTCAGTGTTGTGTAATGAAGATGAGCCGACAATGGATATACGATGACCGATGCTCTCCCGAGTTCATTAATGGCGTGCAAACTTTTCTACTTGCGGCTGAGGCAAACAAGCGGGCGGATAGTTTTATGCCTTGTCCATGTGCTGGCTGTAAGAATGATCTAAATTACTCTAAGTCAAAAACCATTCACGTCCACATGTTTAAGTATGGTTTCGTGCCCCACTATAATGTTTGGACCAAGTACAGAGAAAGAGGGGTTATGATGGAAGACAATGAAGAAGAAGAGGACGACGACAGCTATCCCGGCCATGTGTTCCCGAATACGATGATACAACAATGGGGGAAGAAGCTGAGCTGGTAATGTGGGAAGAAGTTGAGCCGGCAATGCGGGAAGAAGCTGAAGAAGAGGCATCAGATGAGCCCGTTGATGATCTAGGTCAGGCCATTGCCGATACAAAGAGAAACTGCGCAAGTGATTTGGAGAAGAAGAAGTTGCAGCGCATGTTAGAGGATCACAAAAAATTGTTGTACCTGAATTGCGTAGGTGACAAGAAAAAGCTGGGCACCACACTGGAATTGCTGCAATGGAAGGTAGAGAATGGTGTATCTGACAAGGGATTTGGAAAGTTGCTGGTAATGATAAAGAATATGCTTCCAAAGGACAACGAATTGCCCGAGAGTACGTACGAAGCAAAGAAGGTTGTCTGCCCTCTAGGGTTAGAGGTGCAGAAGATACATGCATGCCCTAATGATTGCATCCTCTACCAGGTGAGTACGAGGATTTGAACACTTGCCCGGTATGCAGTGCATTGCGCTATAAGATCAGCTGCGATGATCCTGGTGATGTTGAGGGCGAGCGGTCCAGGAAGAATATTCCTGCCAAGGTGATGTGGTATGCTCCTATAATACCATGGTTGAAACGTTTGTTCCAAAACAAAGAGCATACCAAGGTGATGCGATGGCACAGAGAAGACCGTAAGAAAAACAGGAAGTTGAGAGTACCCGCTGACGGGTCGCAGTGGAGAAAAATCGAGAGAAAGTACGAGAAGGAGTTTGCAGACGACGCAAGGAACGTATGGTTTGGTCTAAGCGCATATGGCATTAATCCTTTTGGGGAGCAGAGCAGCAACCATATCACCTGGCATGTGATTCTATGTTTGTATAACCTTCCTCCTTGGTTGTGCATGAAGCGGAAGTTCATTATGATGCCAGTGCTCATCCAAGGCCCTAAGCAACCCAGCAACGAGATTGATGTGTACCTAAGGCCATTAGTTGAAAAACTCTTACAGCTGTGGAATGGAACAGGTGTACGTGCGTGGGATGAGCACATGGGGGAAGAATTTGATCTAAAGGCGTTGCCGTTCGTGACCATCAATGATTGGCCTGCTCTCAGTAACCTTTCAGGACAGACAAACAAGGGATACCGCACATGCACGCACTGTTTGGACGATACCGACAGTATATATTTGGCTAATTGTAAGAAGAATGTGTACCTGGGACATCGTCGATTTCTTCCGAGCAGGCAATGCCGTAAGAAAGAAAGGCAAGCATTTCAAATGTGAGGCGGATCACCGGACAAAGCGTCACCACTGTACTGGTGCTGATGTACATGATATGGTCAAGGATTTGAAGGTAGTCTTTGGAAAGTGTCCTGGCAGACAACCTGTTCTGAATGACGCTGACGGACGCGCACCCATGTGGAAGAAGAAATCTATATTTTGGGACCTGCCCTATTGGAAAGACCTAGAGGTCCGCTCCGTAATCGACGTGATGCACGTGACGAAGAATCTTTGTGTGACCCTGCTTGGCTTCTTGGGC
>NC_041386.1:550430054-550438289 GCF_002162155.2 Triticum dicoccoides | reverse complement strand
TCATCAAACCTTAAGTGTGTAGACCCTACGGGTTCGGGAACCATGCAGACATGACCGAGACAACTCTCCGGCCAATAACCAACAGCGGGATCTGGATACCCATGTTGGCTCCCACATGTTCCACGATGATCTCATCGGATGAACCACGATGTCGAGGATTCAAGCAATCCCGTATACAATTCCCTTTGTCAATCGGTACGTTACTTGCCCGAAATTCGATCATCAGTATCGCAATACCTCGTTCAATCTCGTTACCGGCAAGTCACTTTATTCGTTGCGTAACACATCATCCCGTGACCAACCCTTAGTCACATTGAGCTCATTACGATGATGTCTTACCGAGTGGGCCCAGAGATACCTCTCCGTCATACGGAGTGACAAATCCCAGTATCGATTCGTGCCAACCCAACAGACACTTTCAGAGATACCCGTAGTGCACCTTTATAGTCACCTAATTACGTTGTGACGTTTGGCGCACCCAAAGTATTCCTACAGTACCCGAGAGTTGCACAATCTCATGGTCTAAGGAAAAGATACTTGACATTAGAAAAGCTTTAGCAGACGAACTACACGATCTATGCTTAGGATTGGGTCTTATCCATCACATCATTCTCCTAATGATGTGATCCCGTTATCAGTGACATCCAATGTCCATGGTCAGGAAACCGTAACCATCTATTGATCAACGAGCTAGTCAACTAGAGGCTCACTAGGGACATGTTGTGGTCTATGTATTCACGCATGTATTACGATTTCCGGATAATACAATTATAGCATGAACAATAGACTATTATCATGAACAAGGAAATATAATAATAACCATTTTATTATTGCCTTTAGGGCATATTTCCAACAGTACCATCGTCCGGGGTTTTGCCAATACTCTACGAAAATATCCTTAGAAGAATTTGTAGGATTCAGTCGTACAAATCAATCAACCCATATAGAAAAATATTAAGAATCTCTATCCTCTAAATTTTACGAAAATCCTTTGAATCAAAAGGCCATTCCTAAAACCGATCTACAAAATCGCAAGTCACATGCATGTCATGATTTTTAAACGTTAGAGTTGGTATTATTTTGGACCATCATTTTGTCGGTGCACTCGGTAGGACAATTTGATTATGTCCCTGGAACTAACTAATGCAAACTAATGCAAAAGACGCTCAATATAGCATACACATGTGTTGAATTAAAGCTAAGGCTGGTTGTAATAGGTAGTATCATAAGTTAGTATCATCCATATGATACTAGTGTATGATATTACCTTCCTAATGCATAGTATCATGTATTAATATCATAGATGTCTTTATTTATTGTCATGCATGACACATAGTAGTATAATATTTATTATGATACTCAATCATCTCTTTCTTCATTTAATCATATGCCACCTCATCAAAACTGCCTAATTGACATGTATGATACTAGATATGATACTCCCATTACGATCAGCCTAAGGATGCACAGGACACAATCAATCAGGGAGCTTAATCGAGTCTCATGAATACTATACCAGTTGGTACCAGTCTGAGATGGCCTCGGAGACTATATGCATGCAATGGACAGCCGTAGAATAGAAGTAGATAAAACCAATATGTGCCGTAGTGGTGTGCATCATCATGGCTTGTTTGACACTTTTCATGCACTTATAAGATGGTCCACAAGAAAGCAGGACCAGTAGCATCTAACTGCTGCGGGGGTCTTCCGGACAGGGTGTCCATGCAAAATACATTTCTACCTTTCTGGCCAGTTTTACACGGTTGTGAGGTCCCTCTCTGGCTAGCAACCTTTCTGCGCCCAAAGGAAGATGGAAATAATGATTCTCAATCATCTCATCATATCTAGGGTTTTATTTTTGCGAGGGATCATATCTAGGGCTCGAGAAACTAGATCATAATATTTTCTGAATTCTTGTTCACCAAAGTATTCCTAAGTCTTGACTACTGAAATATACAAAAAAAACATTAATACGAAAAATATCAGTACTGAGAGTGCTTGATATTTATTTATTTATTTGCGGGGAAAACTTCTGACATATTCATCATTTGTCAAGGTAGTACAGAGAACACTAAAAGTAAAAATTACATCCAGATCTGTAGACCACCTAGCGATGACTACAGGCACTGAAGCGAACCGAAGGCGCACCGCTGTCATTGCCCCTCCCTCGCTGGAGCCGAACAAACCTTGTTGTAGTATACAGTTGGAAAGTCATCATGCTAAGGCTCAATAGGAACAGCGCACCAGAACAATAACCGTCTCCGATGAAGAGAAGTGTAGATCGAAAGGATCCAATCGGAAGACACTAGAACACAGATGAACGAAGACCGGATCCAATTCGATCCACCGAAGACAAACGTCGGCCGAATCCCGTGAGATCCGCCGGAGACACATCTCCACATGCCCTCTGATAGTAATAGACACACTACCAAAACGGAGGCTAGGCGGGGAGAACCTTATTCCAACTTCAGATAGCCACCGCCGCCTCGTCTTTCTAAACATGACACAAACCCTAAACAAACATAAAAAACACCTAAAATCAAACCAGAACGGAGTGCTTGATTTAGCAGCATGTAAGTGGCAAATTTTAGTTTACTGCCTCCGCAAAAAAAAAAGGAATTTTAGTTTACTGGTTATTTTGGTGGGGATAGAGATGGCTGGATAGATCCGTTAACAAAAAAGATGGATGACTGGCCTAATGAGATTAGGGGAAAAAAGGACGTTTCAGTTATGAGCAGACAATCACATAGAACAAATGTTCATATCAGACATTCAGACATATATAGGACATTGGATGTTTGCTAAAAAAAAGGAGGACATTGGACGAGGCAGGTGCATGCATGCATTTTTCTCTCAAGTGAACTTGTTGTTTGCCTTTGCCTCCATCTGTGTCTCGTATACTCCAGCTACATGGTTATCAATACAATCTGATTGAATGATATCTGCTGGATGTCGGAAAATAAACTTCACGTGGACCAACTTGTTTCTGCAATTTTTTTTGAGGGGTTGTTTCTGCAAATTTGATGAATGGTTATCAATACAATCTGATTGAGCGGCGTAATTAACTTTTTTTTTGGTTGCACGTAGCAGGCCGACATGCATGGCAGTGGACTGTTTGTGGGGCGTGATCGCAAAAGAAAAAGTCTGTGGGGCGTTCGACTGACTCCATATTGGGCCGGGACTGCTGCGCCTGCAGCTGTGTAATGACCCGCTTGTCTCAAAAAAAAAAAGACCCGCTTTTGGGTTTTTTTTACAGGTACCTGCATTTGGTTAGTTATTATTATTGTTTCTCAAAAAAAGGTTAGTTATTATTATTACCCCTAAAAAAAGCTAAGGGCATCTCTTTATTCTCAAAATAAATAAATAAGGGCATCTCTAAAAAACCATTTCAGGTATTATTTTAGAGAAGTGCCGCATCAGAACTGTGGAGATGAGTATGAAATAATGTGAGGAGGGGAGAAAAAGAGAGAGAAAGCTGTTTCATGAAAAAAAATGACCATTGTTCTATGAAAATGATAAATCTCAAACATTCGGTATTTTCCCATGGCAAATCAAATTTTTTTATGACAACTTTAGTTGACGCGGGGATGACAAGTTTAGTTGACAAGCACGGCAATTTTCTGACAAAAAAATTGAGGACGGAATTGCCATGGTTACGAACTAAACTTGACATCCACTGATCCACCCAGCATATAAATTGCCAAAGAAATGTTCGATTTGCCATGGGCAAACCCCGAACGTTCGGGACTTATTAGCGTCCTTGTTTTAATACCAAATAATAAGAAGCAATCAGAATTCTTGTTCGAGGCTTGGTTTATTTCTCCATAAAATGAAGTCTAATTAACACCAAGCACACGTGTATATTATTGTATATACTCCTATAAAATAAGAAGAAACAAACTATTGAGGAGGTTGTTTCTTTGCAAAAACTTGGTCTTCTATCCCTGCAAAAACATGGACTGCTCAAGTTTTATAAGACTAAAAAAGAAAAAGGAAAACTGAAAAGGACAAAGAAGAAGAAGATGGTGTGTGCATTTAACTACCATTATCAGCTCTGCGAGGACGACGAACACACCTAAGTGCTGAGGAGTGCCACCGACGCAATCAAAATGCATTACAACACCAAGACGTTTACAAATTGTACCATAACCACCTGCTTGCTCAGCGGCAAACCGCTACTCCCTTCGTTCTAAAATAGATGATCAAACTTTGTACTAATTTTAATACAAAGTTAAGTCATCTATTTTGGAACGGAGGGAGTACTTGGCAATCAGGAGCTCGCTGAGACGTGCTAACGCCTTTTTTGAAGCCTTTGTTTGTCATCCTCTTTTCGTGCATTGGGATTATTATTATTTTCATTGTAGGGACACATGAGGCTTTTGTTACACAATTTCAAGTTCGCAAACTAGCATTTCTAATTCACATGCGGTATGGCCCACTGCGGAATTGTCTCAGCCCACCAATAAGGCCCAATCAAAGAGCACCACGAGTTTATAGAAGCGTTGGTCCCTCTTCCCCGCAAGACTAGTCTGGCAGGAGGGGACACCCTCCCACTTGCAAGTCGTGCTTAGCCTCCTCCTATAATTGATGTGGAACAAAACCCAACAAGTCTCTCCGCACATCGGTCCGCATGATAGTGCAACTTTCCAGCCCACCAATCATGACCGACCATCCTTGAGCCCATCAAAATTATTTTCGAACACCTGGATTTGATAGTACCAATTGTTGCGCAATCTAGGATTCATCAACCAGTATTTTTGATTCACATGCGTAATGTGCCGGTTACACGAGTGCTTCGGGCCACCAACCAAGCTGAATTGAAGAGGCGCATGAGCTTATAAGAGGCATTGGGCCCTTTCGCCAAAAGACAAGGCTGATAGGACAACACACCTTCACCCTTATAAGTCATGCTCTGCCTCCTCTCATAATCATGTGAGAGTAAACCCGTCGTCTTTACCATAGGAATGCAAATTTATTGCAATCTAGATATTTTTACATGCTCCACCATGCATCTGTCTAGGCGGCGTGGTATAAATTAATGTCTATGTTATTACGTAACTTAACGCGTAAAAACCTATTTGATTTTATTTGTTACTAAAATAGTTCATATACAACAATGCATATATGAGTTCACTAGTAGAAAAAGGGTCAAATGTGAAGCACATTAGTGCCGGTTTGAATTTGAGCCGGCACTAATGTGTCCATTAGTGCCGGTTCCAACGGCTAGGCGGGCGAACATCATTAGTACCGGTTTGTGGCGAACCTTTAGCACCGGTTCGTGCCACGAACCGGTACTAAAATGAGTGGTGGCAGGATGTTGTCAGTCCGGGGCCCCTCCAGCACCTTTAGTACCGGGTCGTATCACGAACCGGTACTAAAGGTCGTCCTACATACACCCTTCGTCCACCCGAGCTCGCTCTGTTCTTCCCCTTTCCCCTCCCCTCTCTGTTCTTTCCCTCTTCCTCTCAAACTCATCACACATTTTGCCCAAAATTTATCAAGATTTGAAGGGCCCCATCCATTCAAATGATCACAAAGGTTAGCAACTTTGTCCTTTCATCTCTCATTGCTAGATTAGCTCTTGCAATGCTTTATATAATGATTGATTTGTGAGTTTAGTAATTTGGGAGGAATTATATATATGTGCTAGTATTTGATTTTTATGCAATTTGAGGTCAAAAATAACACTTAGTTTGCATATGTAGGTGTGGTTTACTTAGTGCCTTCTAAATCTCCGTCGTAACCACCGTCGATCGCCCGCAACCTCTCGTCGTCGGCACCACCTTGTGGTGAGCCTCTTGTTCATGAATGTTTTATATAAAAAAATTTGATATTTGTGTGATTTGGATATATAGTTACTCGTATAATTATCTTACCCATACGTTGTTTGTTATACATAGTGCCATGGTTTTGATATCCGTCCCCGTCGGCCCTCGTCCGGGTTATGATTCGGATGTGGTATATTCTCTTTTAAAACTATTTGTTGCATTTTGTGTTTATGACAAATTATGCCCATCAAGTTGACATAGATATTTGTATGTAGGAGGTAGTTGAACCAGAAATTCCAACCGACCCTATTGTCGAGAGGTTAAATTTAGTTGAAAAAGAAAACGAGAATTTGAAGGGAAAATTGAAAAGAATTGAGGGGGAGAAGATGGAATTGGAGTTGCATGTTGCCGACGTCGTCGATGATCACAAGATTAAGATGGAGAAAATGCGCTTGAAGATTAGAAAGATTAGAAAATATGCCATTCATAGTGAGGCTTGGTATCATTATGCGGTTGGATCAATTGTTACCTTAGTTGCGATCTTGATCGCATTTGTTGTTGCATTTAAATTCTTTAGTTAGAGAGTTATTTGTTTGTTGCATTTAAGTGTTGTATGAACTTTATGTATGAACTTGTATTAATTTGGTCTTTTTCAGTGTTGTGTAATGAAGATGAGCCGACAATGGATATACGATGACCGATGCTCTCCCGAGTTCATTAATGGCGTGCAAACTTTTCTACTTGCGGCTGAGGCAAACAAGCGGGCGGATAGTTTTATGCCTTGTCCATGTGCTGGCTGTAAGAATGATCTAAATTACTCTAAGTCAAAAACCATTCACGTCCACATGTTTAAGTATGGTTTCGTGCCCCACTATAATGTTTGGACCAAGTACAGAGAAAGAGGGGTTATGATGGAAGACAATGAAGAAGAAGAGGACGACGACAGCTATCCCGGCCATGTGTTCCCGAATACGATGATACAACAATGGGGGAAGAAGCTGAGCTGGTAATGTGGGAAGAAGTTGAGCCGGCAATGCGGGAAGAAGCTGAAGAAGAGGCATCAGATGAGCCCGTTGATGATCTAGGTCAGGCCATTGCCGATACAAAGAGAAACTGCGCAAGTGATTTGGAGAAGAAGAAGTTGCAGCGCATGTTAGAGGATCACAAAAAATTGTTGTACCTGAATTGCGTAGGTGACAAGAAAAAGCTGGGCACCACACTGGAATTGCTGCAATGGAAGGTAGAGAATGGTGTATCTGACAAGGGATTTGGAAAGTTGCTGGTAATGATAAAGAATATGCTTCCAAAGGACAACGAATTGCCCGAGAGTACGTACGAAGCAAAGAAGGTTGTCTGCCCTCTAGGGTTAGAGGTGCAGAAGATACATGCATGCCCTAATGATTGCATCCTCTACCAGGTGAGTACGAGGATTTGAACACTTGCCCGGTATGCAGTGCATTGCGCTATAAGATCAGCTGCGATGATCCTGGTGATGTTGAGGGCGAGCGGTCCAGGAAGAATATTCCTGCCAAGGTGATGTGGTATGCTCCTATAATACCATGGTTGAAACGTTTGTTCCAAAACAAAGAGCATACCAAGGTGATGCGATGGCACAGAGAAGACCGTAAGAAAAACAGGAAGTTGAGAGTACCCGCTGACGGGTCGCAGTGGAGAAAAATCGAGAGAAAGTACGAGAAGGAGTTTGCAGACGACGCAAGGAACGTATGGTTTGGTCTAAGCGCATATGGCATTAATCCTTTTGGGGAGCAGAGCAGCAACCATATCACCTGGCATGTGATTCTATGTTTGTATAACCTTCCTCCTTGGTTGTGCATGAAGCGGAAGTTCATTATGATGCCAGTGCTCATCCAAGGCCCTAAGCAACCCAGCAACGAGATTGATGTGTACCTAAGGCCATTAGTTGAAAAACTCTTACAGCTGTGGAATGGAACAGGTGTACGTGCGTGGGATGAGCACATGGGGGAAGAATTTGATCTAAAGGCGTTGCCGTTCGTGACCATCAATGATTGGCCTGCTCTCAGTAACCTTTCAGGACAGACAAACAAGGGATACCGCACATGCACGCACTGTTTGGACGATACCGACAGTATATATTTGGCTAATTGTAAGAAGAATGTGTACCTGGGACATCGTCGATTTCTTCCGAGCAGGCAATGCCGTAAGAAAGAAAGGCAAGCATTTCAAATGTGAGGCGGATCACCGGACAAAGCGTCACCACTGTACTGGTGCTGATGTACATGATATGGTCAAGGATTTGAAGGTAGTCTTTGGAAAGTGTCCTGGCAGACAACCTGTTCTGAATGACGCTGACGGACGCGCACCCATGTGGAAGAAGAAATCTATATTTTGGGACCTGCCCTATTGGAAAGACCTAGAGGTCCGCTCCGTAATCGACGTGATGCACGTGACGAAGAATCTTTGTGTGACCCTGCTTGGCTTCTTGGGC
>NC_041386.1:550428185-550429583 GCF_002162155.2 Triticum dicoccoides | reverse complement strand
CCTTGGTGGCTCCGTATATGGATGAACACAAGAATTTTCTACGCTCCAAACACCCGGAGCGGTCTGATGACTGGATTACACGTGAACAAACCAGGAGTTGCGCCGGCTGGTTGCAGACACGTACCATGCATGACGCCTTTATTGAAGATGACCTATATTTGCCGTCCTAGTTACCATCTTTGAATATAATGACTTCCAAAGGGTACGAGATAAATGATAATATATTTTACATGATCGGCCAAGATAAGAAGAGCACCAACCAAAACAGTGGTGTCCGCTTTGATACAGCAACCAAGACAGGAAAGGAAACATATTATAGTTATATACAGGACATATGGGAACTTGACTATGGACGTGGTTTGAAGATCCCTTTGTTTCGGTGCAAATGAGTCAATATGACACGAGGCAGGGTAACGGAAAACCCGCAGTATGGAATGACAACAGTGGATCTCAACAATCTTACGTATGCAGACGAACCATTCGTCCTAGCCAGTGATGTGGCACAGGTTTTCTATGTGAAGGACATGTCTATCAAGCTGAGAAAAAGAAAAGATAAGAAAGCGAATGCATCATACGATGAGCCAAAGCGGCACATAATTCTTTCTGGGAAGAGAAACATCGTGGGAGTGGATGACAAGATAGACATGTCAGGGGATTATGAAA
Organism: Triticum dicoccoides; assembly: GCF_002162155.2. Classification (NCBI taxonomy): domain Eukaryota; kingdom Viridiplantae; phylum Streptophyta; class Magnoliopsida; order Poales; family Poaceae; genus Triticum; species Triticum dicoccoides. The sequence continues at coordinate 550,428,920 of NC_041386.1, read as the reverse complement.
AGTTTGATGAAATTGCTCCATTCACAGTGAATATTGACACGAGCATCCCGTTAAATGATGAAGATTTTTCATGATTACGGCGCAAAGGGACACACGCGAAGAAAAAGTTTCACACCCAAAGATCTGAGATGTGATTGGCTTCACTATCATCACTTTCTTCTGTGTTTCACACCCAGGAGGGAATCTATTTAATAGTTAGGATAGTTATGTGTTTTGGCATTTAAAACGCGAAGAAATTTTATGTGCAAACAAATTCTTTCATGTATTTACTGATTTTTTTTCAGCTAAATTGAAAAACACTTTAAATGAACTCCGAAAAGGTTGAAAGTTGGCATGGTATCATAATTTCACCCACATAGCATGTGCAAAAAAGTAGAGAGGGTTACGGCAAAAACTGGATGCACTTCGTGTACAAAATGGATAATCTCTTTCAAACTATCAGGGTTTCGGACGAAAACTCATCTGTTACAAAGGCATTTCATTTTTCAAATAACCTAAGCATTACCAAATTGAATATAATGATAAAACACACTAATATTAAACATAATAAAAAAGAATCACTGAAAAATATATTTTTAAAGTTAAGTTATTCACAAACTAATGATTCACACAAATTTCAAATAATTCAAAATTTAAATTATTCAAATTTGAAAACTACCGGCACTAACTGAAAGTTTCTAATTTTTGTACCTAAAGCAAAAATATTCACAAAGAAACTCTAAATACAGTAAAAAA
>NC_041386.1:550424701-550428054 GCF_002162155.2 Triticum dicoccoides | reverse complement strand
AAAAAACAACTAAAAATAAATAAAACAAAATAAATGAAGCAGAAAAGAAAAAACTAAATGAAAAAAAGCCCACCTACTGGGCCGCAGCGGCCTGCATACGACTAGAAACTCAAATTCTAATTGGGCCAGGATGCAAGCCCGCTAGCCCAATAGGCCCATCAGAGCATAGCAGCAGATGTAGGCCCGGAAGGCCTGCTTAAGAGAGGATCTCGAGAGAGCTACCGCACTGGGCTTATAAACCAGTGCGGGCACCCCTCGGCTAGCGAGGTGGGAGCAAACTTGCCGCACCGCACCTGCGCCAGCGCACCACCTTTAGTACCGGTTCCGGTACTAAAGGGTTGGTCTTTAGTACTGATTCCAGCCACCACCCGGTACTAAAGGTGTGCTCTTCCCGCCGCTTGGCCTGGCCAAATTTGACCTTTAGTACTGGTTGGTCGCTCCAACCAGTACTAAAGGCTCCTCCTATATATATAGCACTTACGAAAATTTCGTTAGTTTCCTCCCACTTCTCTCTGCTTCATCGCCGCCGCCCCATCCCGCCCCGTCGCCGCCGCCGTCGCGCCGTCCCCGTCGACTTCGCGCCGCCCTCATCGCGCCGTCCGTGTCACCGCCCCGTCCCCGTCACCCGCACCGGCCCGCATCCCCGTCCCCGCATCGGCTCGCGTCGCCGTCGCCGTCGCCGCCGCCTCGACCTCGCCCGCGTTGTTTCCTCAGTCCCCCCTCTCCTCCCTCCAATCGAAGCCGTCGCACACGCCGCCGGCGCCGTCGATCGCCTTGGCTCACCGTCGCGGGCGTCCCCGTCCCCGCACCGTCGCCTGCACACACAACACACACACACACATACACACACACATACAGAATTTTTGTTCTGTTTTTAGTTTTTCTGCTTTTAGTTTTTAGTTTTCTGTTATTAGTTATTAGTTATTAGTTTTTCTGTATTAATGTTATAGAAATGTTAGTTATATATAGAAATGTTAGTTTTTTCTGTATTAATGTTATAGAAATGTTAGAAATGTTAAAGAAAAAATTTGTTATAGAAATATTAGAAATGTTAATTTTAGATATGGTCAATGTTTTTTTAGTTTATTATATTTTTAGTTATAAAATTTAGAATTTGCATATATGAAATCACAATCCATCATTTAAAAATATTACTTTACTTTTGCGGTAGATAGTATTTGTTGTCGACGATGCCCGGCCCGCATCCTCGCCGTCGACCCGTTCGCGACGACGTCCTGCTTCAGAGGACCCATGTCCGGGACTGGGCTCCGCCGGGCTGGCACTGGGAGGTGCTACCTTCAGGGGCGCGACGCTTGGTGAGGAACCCGGCCCCAGGTCCCGTCGTCGACCCTGATCTCCTTCGGTGGCGTTCGTGTGGGCCACTTTCTGTGCGGAGGGAGCCGGCCCCGCCGGAGGTGGTACGTCGCCGTGTCAGGGAGGAGGACGAGCACGTCCATCGCTACATGGCTGCTATGGACGCCAGGTTCTCCAATACCTAGCAGGTTCTTTGGGGAGATCACCCGAGCTATGATCCAGTGATGGTTCCTTCACTTTGGTTGTCCACCGCCCGCGCCTCAGGAACCGCGAGTGGCCTAGATTACTCTCTAGTATTTGATCTTTATTAGCTAGCTAGCTAGCTAGTGATGTATTTGATATATAATATTCGAGATGATTTATTATATATATTATTCGAGACGATGTATTCGAGATTATATCTATTATTCGAGACGACGTATTCGAGATTATATTCGATGATGCTTATTATGTACTATGATTGATTCAGTTTTTCCTTATTAATTGATTGCATCCATGCATTGTAATTTGAATATATTTCTTTTGGATTAGTTAAATAAAAGCTATGGCGGACAATACCGGCAGAGAGGGAGAAGAGGCCCTGTTCAATATCATACGCAATCCTCGCGGGCCAGATGATGATCAGAATGAAGAAGATTATGACGGCTCCGAATATCTAAACAACACCGGGGAGGGTGATATGATATTCGATCGCGACGACCGAATTGATGAAGTCATGAACTATGAACACGACGAAGAAAATGTTGATCTTGAAACAACAAAGACCGGCGAGGTATATTTATATAAGCAGGCATCTGGTGATCATCACATGTTTTAAATGACTTGAAGATATATTAACGAATCGATCTTTCTTCTTTCAGCCATCCGGATCGAGCAAATCTTCAAGCAGCAGGACAGTACGAGGCCCGAACAAAAAGTTGAAGGGGGCGTAAAGTACAATATCGAGGCCATAAAACCTAATGACGAACCATTAGTGCCTAAGAAGATTGCGGACAAGTTCATTCTCCAGTGCGGATTTCTTGTGAAGGACCAACTCGCGACCTCCCTTCAAGAATGGAGAGAGCCAGCAAAGCCACGTCCAGATCTTACTTTTGTCGACGACAGAAAAAAAGCTCTGCTTTGGGAAACTCTCATGGAACATTTCACCCTTCTACCAACGGAGCGCATACAAGCAATTCAAGAGGAAATAGCGGGATTTTTTCTCGACTAGGTCATAGATACAAACGGAGAATACTATTTGTAACGCCCCGAGACCGATGTGCCAGGTGTCCTCCAGTTATTCGCTGTTGTTGCCTTGTCTTTGCTTGCGTGTCATGCATTGCATATCATATCATCATGTGCATTTCATTTGCATACATGTTCGTCTCATGCATCCGAGCATTTTCCCCGTTGTCCGTTTTGCAATCCGGCGCTCCTATGTCACCCGGTGTCCCTTTCTACCTCTTTTCGTGTGCGGGTGTTAAACGTTTTCAGGTTGGAACGAGACTTTTCATGCGGCCTTGGTTTACTACCGGTAGACCGCTTATCAAGGTTCGTGCCATTTGGACTTCGTTTGATACTCCAACGGTTAACCGAGGGACCGAAAAAGTCTGGTGTGTGTTGCAGCCCAACACCCCTCCAAAGTGGCCCAAAACTCACCTAAACCTCCTCCATCATCTTGGTCGTTCGATCATGATCACGTGGTCGCAAACCGCGCCTCATTTGGACTCTCCTAGCTCCCTCTACCTATAAATATGTGATCCCCTCCGAAATCTCGCAGACGAAACCCTAATCTCCCTCCTCATCGCGCCACCGGACATGTCCGCGCCGCACCGGACATGTCCACCGCTGCCAGGCACCTCACTCCGGCCAATGAGAGCCTACCACGTCACCTCCGCCACTGCTCCAGGCCAATCTCGCAGCGCCACTTGTCACCGCCGCCATCCTCCCACCGCGCGGCCCGCGGACCCGGATCAGGCCCGCGCAAACCCGGATCTCGCCGCCGCCCGGGCCTGTGAGCAACCGCACCTCGCCGCCCGTTCGCCGACCCCGCCGCCTTC
>NC_041386.1:550421761-550424437 GCF_002162155.2 Triticum dicoccoides | reverse complement strand
CAAACTCCAGCAACCGAACCACCGCCGCCCGAGCGCCCGTCCGCGCGCCGCCGCCTCTCCCTCGCCGGAGACGCTGCGCGCCGCCGCCCCGTTCCTCGTCGCGCCTCTGTGTCGTCTCTCTCTTCGACCTCGCCGGAGCAGGAGCTCCTCGGCCTCCTCGACGGTCCTCGCCGGTTCTCGCCGGCGACGAGGCTTCAAGCTCACCGTCCCGAGCCGCTCCCGCCGTATCCACACCGGGTCCGGCGAGCCACCGCCCGGATCCATCCATCCCCGGCGTTCCTCGTCGTTCTCCGGCCGCCGTCGTGTCCTCCCTCCTCGCCGGAATCTCGGTGCGCCGCTGCCACCATGGATCGGGAGGACCGGATCCCCGCTCGAAGACGTTGACCCTCCGCGTGGGCCCGCAGCTGCGACCCAGCTTCCCCGGCCCAGCGCAGCGCCAAGGCCGGCCCGATCTGCCTCCTTCCCCTGTCCTGGCCCAAGGCCCATGGTGAGTCGCCTGTTATCCTTCGCCCATAGCGCCCGGTAGCTATCCAGCGCTCACTCTTTTCCCTGAGTTTTTCACTAAGTCCCAGTATTATTTTGCATTTTTCATCATGTCATAACTCATCATCCGCGGCTCCGATTCATGCGTGTAGCATATCAAAATGTCCGTCTCAATGATCACATCATTTTATCTCATTGCATCATTTTCATTTGAGCTCATCTTGATGCCCGAAATATTGTTGGAAGAGGGCTATGTGAGTAATATGTCAGATCTGTTTCAGCAAATGGCTTTTTGTCATTTTTGCCATGATTAATGTGTGCATGATATGCTCCTAAGCTCTACATGTGTTTTGTTATATGTCATGCCATATTTACAGAGGTGCTTGCCATGTATTTTTGTGATATTTTTGGTGACTAGCACAAGCTTGAAAAGTAGCGTAATCGGTAATGTTGATTTCAGGGACTTAGAATTTCTCTAAGTCCTTGTTCTGTTTTTGTTGTTATGCCATATGTTCATATTGTTTCCTAGTGATCCGTGCCTCTTTTGAGGATGATCAGTAAGGATGTTTTGTTAACTTTGTGGTTCTCTACCCATCCATGTCTTTGTTTGCATTTATGGAGCACCCTAGCTTGAGTCAATCGAGCTCTACTTTTGCTATATAGTGTTCCTGGCAGATTTTTAACTTGTTTAGCGATTTTGCCGAGGATGTTTCTATTGATCCGTGCATGTTATGTTGTTGTTCTTGCCATGTCTAGCTCCTATGCCATGTCTTCTTGATGGGTGTATACTTAGTTTGTCATGCCATGCTCTGTAGTGAGTGCATCGAGCTCGTAAACATGCCTACTCGTTAACTGATTTGCATGCTCCGGTTTTTCACTAAGTCTGAAATCTGTTTATGTTTTTGCCATGTTCACATGCTTGCAATTGTATTTTCTGATCCCTTTTGGCTCAAGGTCACTAAGGGACTTTTGTTAAGTGCTTTGAGTAGCTTCATTCCATGCCTTGCTTTGCCATGTTAAGTTCCTGTAGCATGTATTTTTCATACTCTAAAGTTTGCTTCTTGATGATAAATTCCAGACTTGTGTTAATTTCACTAAGTCTGAAACCTGTTATCATTTGCACTTTTGCCATGCTTGTTTGAACCTGTTAATGGATGAATTAGCCATAGCTCAGTGTTCATCTTTTGTCAAGCTTCATGAGTGGATCCCTGCCATGTATTTTTTTGACATGTTTGAGTGCCATAGCACATTTATCTTGATGCATTTAGTTGGTCACTTGCTGATTATCGCAGACCGGTGCCATATTTGTTTTGCTTGCCATTTCCAAACCGTGCATCCGATTCCGGTGATCTTTATATCGATTTCAACCGAAATCACCTCACCTTTCCAGTGGCACTCTTGGATTTCCAAGTTGAGGCCAAGTTCAATCATTCCTTTCCAAATCATGCATATGCATCACATACTGCATCCCGCATATCATACCATGTTCATGTGTTGGTTGTTTACTATGTTGTGTTCTTCTTTCCGGTGTTTGCTTCTTCGGGTTGGTTCCGATAATGTCGCGTTTGTGAGGACCCGTTCGACTACGTCCGTTTGTCTTCTTCATGGACTCATTCTTCTTCCTTGCGGGATCTCAGGCAAGATGATCATACCCTCGAAATCACTTCTATCTTTACTTGCTAGATGCTCGCTCTTTTGCTATGCCTATGCTGCGATACCTACCACTTGCTTATCATGCCTCCCATATTATTAAGCCAAGACTCTAACACACCTTGTCCTAGCAAACCGTTGTTTGGCTATGTTACCGCTTTGCTCAGCCCCTCTTATAGCATTGTTAGTTGCAGGTGAAGATTGGAGGTTGTTCCATGTTGGGACATAGATATTTTGTTGGGATATCACAATATCTCTTATTTAATTGATGCATCTATATACTTGGTAAAGGGTGGAAGGCTCGGCCTTATGCCTGGTGTTTTGTTCCACTCTTGCCGCCCTAGTTTCCGTCATATCGGTGTTATTTTCCCGGATTTTGCGTTCCTTACGCGGTTGGGTTATAATGGGAACCCCTTGACAGTTCGCCTTAAATAAAACTCCTCTAGCAATGCCCAACATTGGTTTTACCATTCGCCACCTAGACTTTTCTTTTCCCTTGGGAGTCGCGCTCCTGAGGGTCATCATTATTTTACCCCCCCCCCC
>NC_041386.1:550416280-550421447 GCF_002162155.2 Triticum dicoccoides | reverse complement strand
GTTGGTCCAAACTAGAGCCCTGTGCAGCACCCCCTCGGGGAAATTCGAGGTTTGGTTTTAGTTGTATGGAGAGCTCATCTGAGTGTGCCCTGAGAACGAGATATGTGCAGCTCCTATCGGGATTTGTCGGCACATTCGGGCGGTGTTGCTGGTCTTGTTTTACCATTGTCGAAATATCTTGTAACCGGGATTCCGAGCCTGATCGGGTCTTCCTGCTAGAAGGAATATCCTGCGTTGACCGTGAGAGCTTGTGATGGGCCAACTTGGGACACCCCTGCAGGGATTTGAACTTTCGAAAGCCGTGCCTGCGGTTATGGGCAGATGGGAATTTGTTAATGTCCGGTTGTAGAAAACATGAAGTTGACCTTAATTAAAATACATCAACCGCGTGTGTAACCGTGATGGTCTCTTTCCGACGGAGTCCGGGAAGTGAACACGGTGTTGGAGTTATGCTTGACGTAGGTTGTTCTAGGATCACTTCTTGATCATAGTTGTTCGACCGTGCTTTTGCCTTCTCTTCTCGCTCTCTTTTGCGAATAGGTTAGCCACCATATATGCTAGTCGTTTGCTGCAGCTCCACATCATACCTTTACCTTACCCATAAGCTTAAATAGTCTTGATCGCGAGGGTGTCAGATTGCTGAGTCCCCGTGACTCACAGATACTTCCAAAACCAGCTTGCAGGTGTCGTTGAACCATGCGGATGACGCAACCAAGCTCAAGGAGGAGCTCGATGAAGATCTTGTTCTTTATGTTGTTCCGTTTTCCAGTTGATCAGTAGTGGAGCCCAGTTGGGATGATCGGGGATCTGTGTAGCCTTTGGGGTAGTCTTCTTTATTTTGGTTCCGTAGTCGGACCTTGATTGTATCTGGATGATGTAATGCTTTATTCTTGTAATTGTGTGAAGTGGCGATTGTAAGCCAACTATATATCTTTTCCCTTATTGTATTACATGGGTTGTTTGTGAAGATTACCTCACTTGCGACATTGCTTTCAATGCGGTTATGCCTCTAAGTCGTGCTTCGACACGTGGGAGATATAGCCGCATCAAGGGCGTTACACTATTACCCGCTACCGCCCCCATGAACCACTTCCAATTGTCATCGTTCTCCGAAGGCATCAATTAGGCTAATGCCACTGGCTCCGAAGGCACCAATTAGGAGAAATTGTATATAGCTAGCTAATTGTATATGTGTGAATTAATGATGGTTGTGAGACATTCGATGATATATATATATGATCGGTTCTACTCAAAATTCTATTTATATATATGCATAACGTGTACAATATGCCGTATCGTAAAATACCAGCAAACGAAAAAGAATTAAATGAAAAACATAAAATTAAATGAAAAATAAATCATAAACCCAAAACCCCCCAACCTTTTAATACCGGTTGGTGTCACCAACCGGTACTAAAGGGCTCCCTACCCCCGGAGCTGGCTCGTGTCACGCGGTTGCCCTTTAGCACCGGTTCGTGCGGAACCGGTACTAAAGGGGGGACCTTTAGTCCCCACACTTTAGTGCCGGTTACCGAACCGACAATAAAGGGCCTTACAAACCGGTGCTATAGCCCGATTCTGCACTAGTGGTTCCTTAACAAGGACATGTATAATTTGGTATTTTTCTGGAGCCGCATCATGTATAAATGGGTAGGTTCAAGCTAGAACAATGTACTCTTGGTTTAAGGCGCATCTTATAATGAAGGATATTTCAAACGATTCTAATCCACTTTTTCCTTCTTGTGTACATATATAATTTTTGTATCACATAAAAACAACTGCATGAATCTGATGGAATTACCATGAAATGGATCGATCCACTTTTTTTAGAAATGTTAATATGTTCCCTCATGGAGAAAAATCTCCCTATGTGTATTTGCACAAATGTACTCTCTTCAAATTTCTAGAAAATTCATGAAGAGCATACACAGAAAAAATTCACAAATTCATGTGTGTTTTGTTATAAAATAAAATTCAACAAACCATGACATCTTAATTTATTTGTTTTTATTTCCTTTTTTAAGAATCCTAAATGTTCTGAAGAGACTCAAAATGTGTAAACTCCTACACTACCTAAATTTCCGTCACCCCACAATGCTTTATCAAGCAACAAAGTCATGGCAAGGGCTTGGATTTCCATCAAGGCCAAGGGTCACTAGGGATGAAGGAAAACCCAAGCGTGAAATAATCTCTAGTGGTCTATCATCGACATTTAAATTAGGTAAGTTTTATGTATCGGTCGGATGCTCGAAGTGTTCTATCAGTCGCTTCCTACAGCGTGTCACCCACTCATTCTTTCCTCCCACCATGGACCTTCTGTTGAAGCTCAGCCAAAAGCCCTTCACGCCATCAAGCTCCAAGAAAGCCCTCGGACTATGAGGGGTGGCCCAATGTCACCAGATCATGTGGAGACGGATTGGCGAGATCGACGCTCCAAAATGAAGTTTAGTGATTTCGTGATCACCAGCTATGCATATCTTATTTTGGCAAGTTGCAAAACTCGTGTGTGTTTTGCTGCAAAAAAACATAGACAACATGATGTGATATTTCTGGGTATCTTCTACAAATGTCTTTTTCATGTTCCAAGCATTTTTCATGGTAAAGCAAGCATTGGCCTCCATGCTGCATACATCCAATGATTTTCTCGATGACAATTATCGTGACCAATGGGGATTTTGTTTTTTTGCTTACACACATTTTTTGTTGCATTTGTGTATTTTAAATGCTATGACTTCTTGCAGGTAGAGACCACAAATGGGGATGTTGCAGATGTGTAAAAAAATATTGCATGGATGAGGTTTATGCTGCTGTGGTTGGACGGTCCAGTTCTCATACTTAAGTGAGATCGGACGGCGGGGGAGCCGGATGATCAGAACGCCTGGTGGTCGGTTAGCACCACCCTTCAAGTTATCTAGGATGGGAAGCAATGTAGGGAGACTGGTGGAACTCATCACAGTTCAATCCGTGATATTGGTCAAGGGAGCTATTGTGAGCATGAGTGTAGAAAGACATGGAGGAAGTGAACCGTGGCATGGTTAAATAAGATCGAATAGTGGTTAATATTGGTTCTAAAAAAAGAATAGTGGTTAATATTTTCTTTTGCGAGGGGGAATAATGGTTAATATGATTGTGTTACTCATCACGGTTTAGTTCGTGTTACTTTTTTTTCTCGGGTGTAGTTTGTGTTACTTGTTGCGGGTAAACTAAGATCGCGTGCAATTATGGAGAGGACTACACAATCTATTCTTTCAGTGGATCTGATCATCATTTATGTTTGATTTCCAATTTCCAGTACTAGAGTTCAAATACATGGTTTGCCTAGACATCGAAAAAAAAGATGGTTTGCGTAGAAAGAGTATGTGTTGATGCCTCCTTGACATGTCAATCATTGACGACCCGGGATAGATTATAGCTTTTCCAAACGAGAGAAGGCCAGCCACACAGCCCACACCCCACAGGCGAGCAACCTCAAAGGACAGAACAAATGTGCAAGGCAGAGAACACTACTAGTCACGCGAAGCCGACCGCGTGCATGCCATGCACCCCCGAACTGTCCCTACATACATCGAGCAAACGGGTCTACTTCAGTGATTCAGTTCGAGAAAACTATCTGAGGAATAACAGAAGTGGTGTGAAGCCGGTATAGAAAGGGAAGATCCGGCCGGCGGCCCGAACGAGGAGCTCGCACGCGTGCGTAGAGGGCCATGCAGCGTGCGTGCATGCAGATCCGTGTGTCTGTCACTGCACTGTCGATCGGCCGGTCACGCAATTGTGTGGCAGCTTGCAAATGCATGCTAGTAACAAGTGATGGCATAAAGTAATCCAAAAATGTGCCCAAGAATGCATTTCTTACAGCGCATAAAAACGCCATGCATGCCTCGTTTCAAATAGAGGAAACCAATATAGTACGTTTTTATTTTCTCAACCATTTTCTCGCCAAAACAATTCTCAATCATTGGTATATACTTCCTTCCGTTGGGTATATAAGTCGGACACGAGTTTTTAGTTCTTCAGTTTGATTAATAAGACATGTGTAATCTCTACAACTTAAAAAGAATGTAAAGATGATCCTCAAAAAAAATGTAAGGGTCTCATTTCACCTTTCTTTCCACCACCCCTTCGTCCAACCTTCGATGTATATAATAATCAATCACCTTAATTTACTTACCTTCTGAAATAATTTCACTTTAATTTACTTACCAAACTTCTAATGAAAATACAAGATAATTCATGGGCAGAATTTGATGAATATTTATTTACACAATCGCATTATTATTGACTAGAATGTTGAAATCCCGTTGCAACGCACGGGCATTGATTCTAGTACATCAAAAAACATATATTCAGAGACTTCATCCGACGACGAATCAAAGTTGAGCTGGTGTCAAAATTATTATTTACCGGACAATTTTGGAGGGCACGGAGATCTGTCACGTCACAAGATTTACATCTGAGTCATATATAGGCAGGGCCCAATCTATGTATTCTCATGGAACAAACAACTCAATGCACTAAATATGGTCACACTAAGAAATCCGTTGATGCATTTGGTTCTTTGCAAAGACTTTCATGCATTTGGCTCTTTGCAATAATAACGGGGACAAAAAAAAGAAAAGATGTCTCAACCTCATGTGGGGTAAACAGTCCATAGGCAAGCATGTCATGAGGTCTATGGGATCTGGTATGCATAATGATTTATTTGTTGGACCTTTTCGTAGGTCGAATTTCTGTTTCTCAGTGAGAGCAATGGTTGGTTGCACCCCGTATAGCCTTCTCATTCACGACTTGCACCGCGTTTCTTCCCCCTTGCCCCCTGCCCACCTTTACCACATGAGTTACTCGTTGATACTCTTCTTGCATCTACCTTGGTCAACCGACGACGTAACCATGCCACGCTCCCTCACCCTTGTAAATCACATCGACTCATCACCACACTATACCACTACATGTCTCCATCGGAAGTTCCACCAGTTCTCGCCTTATGCGGGAGGGAATGAGAGCTTTGCGTACCAGCTCATGCCCCTTCTTGCACTTGGGCTCATTATTTATAGTTTCTTCTTTGTGCGTTCTTCCTTGTTTCTTGTTCATGATTATGCACATAGCTATCTGCCAATAACATTAATTCCATCGTGGTGCATTTCAACATTTTTCCATGGTTGGTGCTTGG
>NC_041386.1:550406404-550415896 GCF_002162155.2 Triticum dicoccoides | reverse complement strand
TATGAGGATTCAATCATGCTAAAAAATATTATTTATTTCATCATAATGTTTGCTCGAAAGTGAAAAAGGTCCATGCATTCAAGTATTTTTTATGATCTTCAAACAACTAAATAAAAATTAGCTAATATTTATCACTTATTCTTACAAATCATAAAGGGATATTTGTAGGACTTGGCCTGAAGGAAAAAGTTTCATATATCTGTTTAGAATGCAGGTAAAAAATGAAACAAATACTTGTAAGTGCTTCTTTGGAACTCCTCTAAAACTTCAATGCTATATAGATTAATTCAGTGTTTCCACAGAATATGAAAATAGAAAGTTCAAGCAACTTTTAAACTGTTGGGGAACGTAGTAATTTAAAAAAAAAATCCTACGCACACGCAAGATTATGGTGATGCATAGCAATGAGAGGGGAGAGTGTTGTCTACGTATCCTCGTAGACCGAAAGCGGAAGCGTTAGCACAGCGCGGTTGACGTAGTCGTACGTCTTCACGATCCGACCAATCAAGTACCGAACGCACGACACCTCCGAGTTCTGCACACGTTCAACTCAATGACGTCCCTCGAACTCCGATCCAGCCGAGTGTTGAGGGAGAGTTTCGTCAGCACGACGGCATGGTGACGATGATGATGTTCTACCGACGCAGGGCTTCGCCTAAGCACCGCTACGATATGATCGAGGTGGATTATGGTGGAGGGGGGCACCGCACACGGCTAAGAGATCAAGAGATCAATTGTTGTGTCTATGGGGTGCCCCTTGGCCACGTATATAAAGGAGTGGAGGAGGGGCCGGCCCTCTCTATGGCGCGCCCTAGGGGAGTCCTACACCCACCGGGAGTAGGATTCTCCCTTTCCTAGTAGAACTAGGATCCCTTCCAAGTAGTAGGAGTAGGAGAGAAGGAAAGGGAAGGGAAAATGAGAAGGAAGGAAGGGGGCGCCCCCCCTCCCTAGTCCAATTCGGTCCAGCCCACGGGGAGGGGTGCGGCCACCCTTTGAGGCCTTTCTCTCCTTTCCCGTATGGCCCATTAAGGCCCAATATGAATTCCCGTAACTCCCTATTACTCCCAAAAATACCTGAATCACTCGGAACCTTTTCGATGTCCGAATATAGTCGTCTAATATATCGATCTTTACGTCTCGACCATTTCGAGACTCCTCGTCATGTCCCCGATCTCATCCGGGACTCCGAACTCCTTCGGTACATCAAAACACATAAACTCATAATATAACCGTCATCGTAGCGTTAAGCGTGCGGACCCTACGGGTTCGACAACTATGTAGACATGACCGAGACACGTCTCCGGTCAATAACCAGTAGCGGAACCTGGATGCTCATATTGGCTCCTACATATTCTACGAAGATCTTTATCGGTCAGACCGCATAACAACATACGTTGTTCCCTTTGTCATCGGTATGTTACTTGCCCGAGATTCGATCGTCGGTATCTCAGTACCTAGTTCAATCTCGTTACCGGCAAGTCTCTTTACTCGTTCCGTAATACATCATCCCGCAACTAACTCATTAGTTGCAATGCTTGCAAGGCTTATAGTGATGTGCATTACCGAGTGGGCCCAGAGATACCTCTCCGACAATCGGAGTGACAAATCCTAATCTCGAAATACGCCAACCCAACAAGTACCTTCGGAGACACCTGTAGAGCACCTTTATAATCACCCAGTTACGTTGTGATGTTTGGTAGCACACAAAGTGTTCCTCCGGTAAACGGGGGTTGCATAATGTCATAGTCATAGGAACATGTATAAGTCGTGAAGAAAACAATAGCAACAAACTAAACGATCAAGTGCTAAGCTAACGAAATGGGTCAAGTCAATCACATCATTCTCCTAATGATGTGATCCCGTTAATCAAATAACAACTCATGTCTATGGTTAGGAAACATAACCATCTTTGATCAATAAGCTAGTCAAGTAGAGGCATACTAGTGACATACTGTTTGTCTATGTATTCACACATGTATTATGTTTCCGGTTAATACAATTCTAGCATGAATAATAAACATTTATCATGATATAAGGAAATAAATAATAACTTTATTATTGCCTCTAGGGCATATTTCCTTCAGTCTCCCACTTGCACTAGAGTCAATAATCTAGTTCACATCGCCATGTGATTTAATACCAATAGTTCACATCACCATGTGATTAACACCCATAGTTCACATCGACATGTGACCAACACCCAAAGGGTTTACTAGAATCAATAATCTAGTTCACATCGCTATGTGATTAACACCCAAAGAGTACTAAGGTGTGATCATGTTTTGCTTGTGAGAGAAGTTTAGTCAACGGGTCTGCCACATTCAGATCCGTAAGTATTTTGCAAATTTCTATGTCAACAATGCTCTGCACGGAGCTACTCTAGCTAATTGCTCCCACTTTCAATATGTATCCAAATTGAGATTTAGAGTCATCTGGATCAGTGTCAAAATTTGCATCGACGTAACCCTTTATGATGAACCTTTTTGTCACCTCCATAATAAAGAAACATATCCTTATTCCACTAAGGATAATTTTGACCACTGTCCAGTGATCTACTCCTAGATCACTATTGTACCCCTTGCCAAAAACAGTGTAGGGTATACAATAGATCTGGTACACAGGATGGCATATTTTATAGAACCTATGGCCAAGGCATAGGGAATGACTTTCATTCTCTTTTTATCTTCTGCCGTGGTCGGGCTTTGAGTCTTACTCCATTTCACACCTTGTAACACAGGCAAGAACTCTTTCTTTGACTGTTCCATTTTGAACTACTTCAAAATCTTGTCAAGATATGTACTCATTGAAAAACTTATCAAGCGTCTTGATCTATGTCTATAGATCTTGATGCTCAATATGTAAGCAGCTTCACCGAGGTCTTTCTTTGAAAAACTCCTTTCAAACACTCCTTTATGCTTTGCAGAATAATTCTACATTATCTCCGATCAACAATATGTCATTCACATATACTTATCAGAAATGTTGTAGTGCTCCCACTCACTTTCTTGTAAATACAGGCTTCACCACAAGTCTGTATAAAACTATATGCTTTGATCAACTTATCAAAGCGTATATTCCAACTCCGAGATGCTTGCACCAGTCCATAGATAGATCGCTGGAGCTTGCATATTTTGTTAGCACCTTTAGGATTGACAAAACTTTCTTGTTGCATCATATACAACTTCTTTAATAAATCCATTAAGGAATGTAGTTTTGTTTATCCATTTGCCAGATTTCATAAAATGTGGCAATTGCTAACATGATTCGGACAGACTTAAGCATAGATACGAGTGAGAAACTCTCATCGTAGTCAACACCTTGAACTTGTCGAAAACCTTTTTGCGACAATTCTAGCTTTGTAGATAGTAACACTACTATCAGCGTCCGTCTTCCTCTTGAAGATCCATTTAATCTCAATGGCTCGCTGATCAATGGGCAAGTCAATCAAAGTCCATACTTTGTTCTCATACATGGATCTCATCTCAGATTTCATGGCATCAAGCCATTTCGCGGAATCTGGGCTCATCATCGCTTCCTCATAGTTCGTAGACTCGTCATGGTCAAGCAACATGACCTCCAGAACAGGATTACCGTACCACTCTAGTGCGTATCTCACTCTAGTTTACCTACGAGGTTCCGGTAGTAACTTGATCTGAAGTTACATGATCATCATCATTAGCTTCCTCACTAATTGGTGTAGTAGTCACAGGAACAGATTTCTGTGATGAACTACTTTCCAATAAGGGAGCAGGTACAATTACCTCATCAAGTTCTACTTTCCTCCCACTCACTTCTTTCGAGAGAAACTCCATCTCTAGAAAGGATCCATTCTCAGCAACGAATATCTTGCCTTCGGATCTGTGATAGAAGGTGTACCCAACATTTTATTTTGTGTATCCTATGAAGACGCACTTCTCCAATTTGGGTTTGAGTTTATCAGGTTGAAACTTTTTCACATAAGCATTGCAACCTCAAATTTAAGAAACGACAACTTAGGTTTCTTGCCAAACCATAGTTCATACGGTGTCGTCTCAACGGATTCAGATGGTGCCCTATTTAACGTGAATATAGCTGTCTCTAATGCATAACCCCAAAACGATAGTGGTAAATTGGTAAGAGACATCATAAATTGTACCATATCTAATAAAGTACGGTTACGATGTTCGGACACACCATCACACTGTGGTGTTCCAGGTGGCGTGAGTAGTGAAACTATTTCACATTGTTTTAATTGAAGGCCAAACTCGTAACTCAAATATTTTACTTCTGTGATCATATCGTAGAAACTTCTATTTTTGTTACGATGATTCTCCACTTCACTCTGAAATTCTTTGAACTTTTCAACTGTTTCAGACTTGTGTTTCATTAAGTAGATATACCCATATCTGCTCAAATCATCTGTGAAGGTCAGAAAATAACGATACTTGCCGTGAGCCTTAACACTCATTGGACCGCATACATCAGTATGTATTATTTCCAATAAGTCAGTTGCTCGCTCCATTGTTCCAGAGAACGGAGTCTTAGTCATCTTGCCCATGAGGCATGGTTCGCAAGCATCAAGTGATTCCAAAAGTCCATCAGCATGGAGTTTCTTCATGCGCTTTACATCAATATGACCTAAACGGCAGTGCCACAAATAAGTTTCACTATCATTATTAATTTTGCATCTTTTGGTTTCAATATTATGAATATGTGTATCACTACGATCGAGATCCAACGAACCATTTTCATTGGGTGTGTAACCATATAAGGTTTTATTCATGTAAACAAAACAACAATTTATTCTCCTACTTAAATGAATAACCGTATTGCAATAAACATGATCAAATCATATTCATGCTCAACTCAAACACCAAATAACACTTATTTAGATTCAACACTAATCCCGAAAGTATAGGGAGTGTGCGATGATGATCATATCAATCTTGGAACCACTTCCAACACACATTGTCACTTCACCCTTAACTAGTCTCTGTTCATTCTGCAACTCCCGTTTCGAGTTACTACTCTTAGCAACTGAACATTATCAAATACCGAGGGGTTGCTACGAACACTAGTAAAATACACATCAATAATCTGTATATCAAATATACCTTTGTTCACTTTGCCATCCTTCTTATCCGCCAAATACTTGGAGCAGTTCCGCTTCCAGTGACCAGTCCCTTTGCAGTAGAAGCACTTAGTCTCAGGCTTAGGACCAAACTTGGGCTTCTTCACTTGAGCGACTACTTGCTTGCCGTTCTTCTTGAAGTTCCCCTTCTTCCCTTTGCCCTTTTCTTGAAACTAGTGGTCTTGTCTACCATCAACACTTGATATTTTTATTGATTTCTACCTTCGTTGATTTCAGCATTACGAAGAGCTTGGGAATTGTTTCGGTTATCCCTTGCATATCATAGTTCATCACGAAGTTCTACTAACATGGTGATGGTGACTAGAGAATTCTGTCAATCACTATCTTATCTGGAAGATTAATTCCCACTTGATTCAAGCGATTGTAGTACCCAGACAATCTGAGTACATGCTCACTGCTTGAGCTATTCTCCTCCATCTTTTTAGCTATAGAACTTGTTGGAGACTTCATATCTCTCAACTCGGGTATTTTCTTGAAATATTAACTTCAACTCCTGGAACATCTCATATGGTCCATGACATTCAAAACGTCTTTGAAGTCCCGATTCTAAGTCGTTAAGCATGGTGCACTAAACTATCAAGTAGTCATCATATTGAGCTAGCCAAACGTTCATAACGTCTGCATCTACTCCTGCAATAGGTCTATCACCTAGCGGTGCATTAAGGACATAATTCTTTTGTGTAGCAATAAGGATAATCCTCAGATCACGGATCCAATCCGCATCATTGCTACTAACAGCTTTCATCTTAATTTTCTCTAGGAACATATCAAAAATAAAACTGGGGAGCGAAATGCGAGCTATTGATCTACAACATAGATATGCTAATACTACCAGGACTAAGTTCATGATAAATTAAAGTTTAATTAATCATATTACTTAAGAACTCCCACTTAGACAAACATCCCTCTAATCTTCTAAGTGATCACGTGATCCATATCAACTAAACCATGTCTGATCATCACGTGAGATGGAGTAGTTTCAATGGTGAACATCACTATGTTGATCATATCTACTATATGATTCACGCTCGACCTTTCGGTCTCCGTGTTCCGAGGTCATATCTGTTATATGCTAGGCTCGTCAAGTTTAACCTGAGTATTCCGCGTGTGCAACTGTTTTGCACCCGTTGTATTTGAACGTAGAGCCTATCACACCCGATCATCACGTGGTGTCTCAGCACGAAGAACTTTCGCAACGGTGCATACTCAGGGAGAACACTTGTACCTTGATAATTAGTGAGAGATCATCTTATAAAGCTACCGTCGAACTAAGCAAAATAAGATGTATAAAAGTTAAACATCACATGCAATCATAATATGTGACATGATATGGCCATCATCATCTTGTGCCTTTGATCTCCATCTTCAAAGCATCGTCATGATCTCCATCGTCACCGGCATGACACCATGATCTCCATCATCTTGATCTATATCAATGTGTCATCACATGGTTGTCTCGCCAACAATTGCTCTTGCAACTATTGCTATCGCATAGCGCTAAAGTACAATCATTTGGCGCTTGCATCTTATGCAATAGAGAGATAACCATAAGGCTTTTGCCAGTTGCCGATAACTTCAACAAAACATGATCATCTCATACAACAACTTATATCTCATCACGTCTTGACCATATCACATCACAACATGCCCTGCAAAAACAAGTTAGACGTCCTCTACTTTGTTGTTGCAAGTTTTACGTGGCTGCTACGGGCTGAGCAAGAACCGTTCTTACCTACGCATCAAATCCACAACGATAGTTTGTCAAGTTGGTGCTGTTTTAACCTTTGCAAGGACCGGGCGTAGCCACACTCGGTTCAACTAAAGTTGGAGAAACTGACACCCGCCAGCCACCTGTGTGCAAAGCACGTCGGTAAAACCAGTCTCGCGTAAGCGTACACGTAATGTCGGTCCGGGCCGCTTCATCCAACAATACCGCCAAACCAAAGTGCGACATGCTGGTAAGCAGTATGACTTATATCGCCCACAACTCACTTGTATTCTACTCATGCATATTACATCAAAGCATAAAACCTGGCTCGGATGCCACTGTTGGGGAACATAGTAATTTCAAAAAAATATCCTACGCACACGCAAGATCATGGTGATGCATAGCAACGAGAGGGGAGAGTGTTGTCTACGTACCCATGTAGACCGAAAGCGGAAGCGTTAGCACAACGCGGTTGATGTAGTCGTACGTCTTCATGATCTGACCGATCAAGTACCGAACGCACGGCACGTCCGAGTTCTGCACACGTTCAACTCGATGACGTCCCTCGAACTCCGATCCAGCCGAGTGTTGAGGGAGATTTTCGTCAGCACGACGGCATGGTGACGATGATGATGTTCTACCGACGCAAGGCTTCGCCTAAGCACCTCTATCGAGGTGGATTATGGTGGAGGGGGGCACCGCACACGGCTAAGAGATCAAGAGATCAATTGGTGTGTCTATGGGGTGCCCCCTGGCCACGTATATAAAGGAGTGGAGGAGGGGAGGGGCCGGCCCTCTCTATGGCGTGCCCTAGGGGAGTCCTACTCCCACCGGGAGTAGGATTCCCCCTTTCCTAGTAGAACTAGGATCCCTTCCAAGTAGTAGGAGTAGGAGAGAAGGAAAGGGAAGGGAAAAGGAGAAGGAAGGAAGGGGGCGCCCCCCTCCCTAGTCCAATTCGGACCAGCCCATGGGGAGGGGTGCGGCCACCCTTTGAGGCCTTTCTCTCCTTTCCCGTATGGCCCATTAAGGCCCAATACGAATTCCCGTAATTCTCTGTTACTCCCGAAAATACCCGAATCACTCGGAACCTTTCCGATGTCCGAATATAGTCGTCCAATATATGGATCTTTACGTCTCGACCATTTCGAGACTCCTCGTCATGTCCCCGATCTCATCCGGGACTCCGAACTCCTTCGGTACATCAAAACACATAAACTCATAATATAACCGTCATCGTAGCGTTAAGCGTGCAGACCCTACGGGTTTGACAACTATGTAGACATGACCGAGACACGTCTCCGGTCAATAACCAATAGCGGAACCTGGATGCTCATATTGGCTCCTACATATTCTAAGAAGATCTTTATCGGACAGACCGCATAACAACATACGTTCTTCCCTTTGTCATCGGTATGTTACTTGCCCGAGATTCGATCGTCGGTATCTCAGTACCTAGTTCAATCTCGTTACCGGCAAGTCTCTTTACTCGTTCCGTAATACATCATCCCGCAACTAAATCATTAGTTGCAATGCTTGCAAGGCTTATAGTGATGTGCATTACCGAGTGGGCCCAGAGATACCTCTCCGACAATCAGAGTGACAAATCCTAATCTCGAAATACGCCAACCCAACAAGTACCTTCGGAGACACCTGTAGAGCACCTTTATAATCACCCAGTTACGTTGTGATGTTTGGTAGCACACAAAGTGTTCCTCCGGTAAACGGGAGTTGCATAATCTCATAGTCATAGGAACATGTATAAGTCATGAAGAAAGCAATAGCAACAAATTAAACGATCAAGTGCTAAGCTAACGGAATGGGTCAAGTCAATCACATCATTCTCCTAATGATGTGATCCCGTTAATCAAATGACAACTTATGTCTATGGTTAGGAAACATAACCATCTTTGATCAATGAGCTAGTCAAGTAGAGGCATATTAACACCCCGGATGTAATTTACCTAATTTATACTCCAACTCTTCCCGTTTCCGGCGCTAAGTTATTTTATTTCCTCGGGTTTGGGTTTTTGTCTCCGTGTGTTGTTGTCATTGTCATACATCTCATATCATGTCATCATGTGCATTGCATTTGCATATGTGTTCGTCTCATGCATCCGAGCATTTTCCCCGTTGTCCGTTTTGCATTCCGGCGCTCCTATCTCCTCCGGTGGTCCTTTCTACCGTCTTTTCGTGTGTGGGGGTTAAACATTTCCGGATTGGACCGAGACTTGCCAAGTGGCCTTGGTTTACTACCGGTAGACCGCCTGTCAAGTTTCGTACCATTTGGACTTCGTTTGATGCTCCAACGGTTAACCGAGGGACCGAGAAGGCCTCGTGTGTGTTGCAATCCAACACCCCTCCAATTTGGCCCAAAACCCACCAAAACCCTCTCATTCATCTAGAGCGTTCGATCATGAACGCGTGGCCAAAAACCGCACCTCATTTGGACTCTCCTAGCTCCTCCTAGGCCTATATATAGGTCTCTCCCCAAAATTTCGGATCTCTCCCTCCGAAACCCTAGCCTCTGTCTTCCTCCGCGCGCCGGACAACGTCCGCCGGCGCCGGACGTGTCCGGCTCGCCCGCCGCCGCCACTTGGCGTCTCCCCATTCTCCCGGCCGCCTCCCTCCGCCGCCGGCCCGCCGAGCCCGGATC
>NC_041386.1:550395863-550405574 GCF_002162155.2 Triticum dicoccoides | reverse complement strand
CCCCCGCGGCCCAGCCGCCAGGCGCCGCCCCACGCCTCCTCTTCCCCGCGGCCGATTCCGCCTCGCCGCCGCACTTCGACGCCGGCCGCCGCGGTCGCCATCGCCGGGCACCGCCTCCTCGCTCCGGCGCTGCCTCACCGCGCCGCATCCGCCGCCCAACACCGCGCCGCGCTCCGGCGACCGTGCCGCCCGGCGCCGCCTCCTCCACGCCGTTGAACCGCCCCGGCCGGCCCCTTCCATCTCCAGCAAGCTCCTTCCCTGACGAACTCCGGCGAGCTACAGTACCCCGGCGATCCTCGAAATCCATGCCAGATCTGGATCTGAGGATTTTGGACGGTTGACTTCTCCCCGAAACCCTAATTGTTTTGGCATCTTCATCGCATCGTAACTTTGCATCCGTATCTCCGTTTTGGGCGTGTAGCCTATCAAAATGTTCGTCTCAGAGAGTACATCATTTCACCTCATTGCATCATTTTCATTTGAGCTCATCTTGGTGCCTGAAATGCTGTTGGAAGAGTGCTATTTGAGTTAATTGTCAGATCTGCTGCACCAAATAGCTATTTGTCATTTTTACCATGATTAATGTGTGCATGATATGCTCCTGAGCTCTACATGAGTTTTGTTATGTGCTTTGTCATCTTTACAGAGGTGCTATCCATGTATTTTTTATGATATGTGTGGTGACTAGCACAAGCTTGCAAAGTGGTGCATTCGTTAATGCTGATTTCAGGGACTTAGAATTTCTCTAAGTCCTTGATCTGTTTTTATCAATATGCCATATGTTCATGTTGTTTCCTAGTGATCCGTGCCTCTTTTGAGGATGATCAGTAAGGATGATTTGTTAATCTTGTGGTGATCTATCCATCTGTGTCTTTGTTTGCATTTATGGAGCAACCTAGCTTGAGTCAATCGAGCTCTACTTTTGCTATTTCGTGAATCTGGGCAGATTGTCTACTTGTTAGCAATTTTGCCGAGGATGTTGTTGTTGATCCGTGCATGTTATGCTGTTGTTCTTGCCATGTCTAGCTTATACAATGTGTATTCTTGATGGGTGTATGCTTAGATTGTCATGCCTTGCTCTGTAGTGAGTGCATAGAGCTCGTGAATATGCCTACTCGTTAACATATTTGCATGCTCTAGTTTTTCACTAAGTCTGAGATCTGATTATGTTTTTGCCATGTTCACATGCTTGCAATTGTATTTTCTGGTCCCTTTTGG
Organism: Triticum dicoccoides; assembly: GCF_002162155.2. Lineage (NCBI taxonomy): Eukaryota > Viridiplantae > Streptophyta > Magnoliopsida > Poales > Poaceae > Triticum > Triticum dicoccoides. The sequence goes on along the minus strand of NC_041386.1, from coordinate 550,404,356 downwards.
CTCAAGGTCACTAAGGGACTTTTGTTAAGCTCTTTGCGTAGCGCCATGTAATGCCTTGCTTTGCCATGTTAAGTTCCTGTAGCATATAGTTTTCATGCTCCAAAGTGTGCTACCTGATCTGAAATTCCAGACTAGTGTTAATTTCACTAAGTATGAAACCTGTTTTATCAATTGCACTTTTGCCATGCTTGTTTGAACCTGTTAATGGATGAATTGGCCGTAGCTCAGTGTTCATCTTTTGTCAATCATCATGAGTGGATCCCTGCCATGTATTTTGTTGCCATGTTTGAGTGCTGTAGCATTATTCTATTGATGCATTTATATGGCTACTTGCTGTTTATCGCAGACCGGTGTCATATTTGAATTGCTTGCCATTTCCAAACCGTGCATCCGATTCCGGTGTTCTTTATATCGATTTCAACCGAAATCACCTCACCTTTCCAGTGGAACTCTTGGATTTCCAAGCTGAGGCCAGGTTCATTCATTCCTTGTCAAATCTTGCATATGCATCACATATCGCATCCCGCATAGCATACCATGTTTGCATCATGTTGTTCGAGCATTTGCACGTGGTTGATTGTGTTCCTTTTGCTTGTTTGTCTTGTTTGGGTAAAGCCAGGAGACGAGTTCGTTAACGAGGAGCCCGTTGAGTTTGCTTTCGAGGATCCAGTCAACTCTTACAACTTTGCAGGCAAGATGATCATACCCTCGAAATCACTTCTATCTTTGCTTTGCTAGATGCTCGCTCTTTTGCTATGCCTATGCTACAATGCCTACCACTTGATTATCATGCCTCCAAAATTTCCATGTCAAACCTCTAACCCACGATGTCCTAGCAAACCGTTGATTGGCTATGTTACCGTTTTGCTCAGCCCCTCTTATAGCGTTGCTAGTTGCAGGTGAAGATTGGAGATCGTTCCTTGTTGGAACATTATTTTCTTGTTGGGATATCACTATATTATCTTGTTATCTTAATGCATCTATATATTTGGTAAAGGGTGGAAGGCTAAGCCTTTTGCCTAGTGTTTTGTTCCACTCTTGCCGCCCTAGTTTCCGTCATATCGGTGTTATGTTCCCGGATTTTGCGTTCCTTACGCGGTTGGGTAATAATGGGAACCCCTTGACAAATCGCCTTGAATAAAATTCTTCCAGCAATGCCCAACCTTGGTTTTACCATTTGCCACCTAGCCTCTTGTTCCCTTGGGTTTCCGGAGCCCAAGGGTCATCTTATTTAAACCCCCCCGAGCCAGTGCTCCTCTGAGTGTTGGTCCAAACTAGAGCCCTGTGTAGCGCCCCCTCGGGGAAACTCGAGGTTTGGTTTTAGTTGTACGGATTGCTCATCTGAGTGTGCCCTGAGAACGAGATATGTGCAGCTCCTATCGGGATTTGTCGGCACATTCGGGAGGTGTTGCTGGATTTGTTTTAACTTGTCGAAGTTGTCTTGTAGAACCGGGATGCCGAGTCTGATCAGAATGTCTCGGGAGAAGGTATATCCTTCGTTGACCGTGAGAGCTTGTCATGGGCTAAGTTGGGAATCCCATGCAGGGATTTGAACTTTCAAAAGTTGTGCCCGCGGTTATGGGCAGATGGGAATTTGTTAATGTCCGGTTGTAGATAACTTGAACCTTAACTTAATTAAAATGAATCAACTGAGTGTGTTACCGTGATGGTCTCTTCTCGGCGGAGTCCGGGAAGTGAACACGGTGTTGGAGTAATGTTTCCCGTAGGTTGTTCTCTAGTTTTTCGTTCGTGCATTGCCTTCTCTTCTCGCTCTCTTTTGCGAACAGCTTAGCCACCATATATGCTAGTCGCTTGCTGCAGCTCCACATATTACCTTACCTTTCCTATAAGCTTAAATAGTCTTGATCGCGAGGGTGTGAGATTGCTGAGTCCCCGTGGCTCACAGATTACTTCCAAACCAGATGCAGGGCCTGATGACTCTGTTCCAGATGATGCGCTTGAGCTCAAGTGGGTGTTCGACAAAGACTCACGTCGTTACTATGTGTCTTTCCCTGATGATCAGTAGTGGTGCCCAGTTGGGGCGATCGGGACCGTGTCACATGTTGGGTTGATCTTTTATTTTGGTACCGTAGTCGGACCATGAGTGATTGGATGATGTAATGCTATTTATGTACTTTGTTTGACGTGGCGAGTGTAAGCCAACTATGTTACCTTTCCCCTTATTATATATTTACATGGGTTGTTGTGAAGATTACCTTACTTGCGACATTACTTTCAATGCGGTTATGCCTCTAAGTCGTGCTTCGACATGTAGGAGCTATAGCCGCATCGAGGGCGTTACAAGTTGGTAATCAGAGCCTTCCCCGACCTTAGGAGCCCCCACTGCTTGATCGAATTAGCAGCCGTTGTTGAGTCTAGAAAAATGTTTTGAGTCATTTAGGAATTATATATCGGAGAGTTTAGGAATTCTTTTTACTCCCCAGTCCCTTCATCGCTCTGGTAAGGCATCTTGACGTAGAGTTTTGACTCTTCTCTTCTCAAATTTCACTAAAAAAAATTTTTGGATCACGCGGGTATCTTGGAATCGTTTCGATGGTTTGTGACGAGAACATTGTTCTTGGTGCCTCCTGTCATTTAGGGGTTGTGGCAGTGTCCCGGGGAGTTGAGCTTCGAGGTGTTGTCGTCACAATTTTGTCGTTGCAGTTCTGGAATACCTGAGTTTAGTTCACCGACATCGAAAATCTCTTTTATGCAGTTGTTGGTGAGATAACCTCGACGCCACCCAGTACTGGGGCGGGAGTTCGGGAGTATTGCCATAACTTGTATAACGGATGCTTTTCGAAGGTTGAGGTAGATGGTTTCCGAAGTTTTTCTCGGTTATGTGTTGAAGGATGGATACAGCTGGATGTAGGATTTGCTAGATTTGGGTGAGATATTATGCTTCCTCTGTATCCCCAACACCTGATTGCATAACCGGAAAGGTTCGAGAGTTTCATAGGTGGGAATTCTCGTAGCTCTAGTTCTTCTTCCACGGATATTTGGTTGAGATTGGGTGATCTTTACCGAGTATTCGTTCTTGCTCCGTACCTTGTTGATTTTTTCCTCTACCTAAATTCTAAGTGGCTTCTCAATTTATGGATATGTGACCATTTCAATTGGAATGCATTCGTTCATTTCGTTCGGATGTGAAGACCATATGTTGCAATTTCAACCCGTTGGATTCAGCTTCAATATTTATCTGTCAATGTGCTAATGGCTGTCAACCTCTTCAGGATGGCTCCTCCAATGTGCATGACTCCGAATCCTGATCCGCCACCACCACCCCCTCCTCCGGAGGCATGGCAAGCTGTCATGGCCGCTACCAATGCAAACACGCAGTTGATCATGCAAATTCTTCAAGAGCGCAACCAAGCGAACCAAGCGAACCAAGGCAACCAAGGCAACAATCAGAATCACTTTGCTACACTCAACCAGTTTCTTGCTAACCAACCAAAGACCTTCAGCAATTGTGTTGAGGCAAATGATGCTGACGATTGGCTTGCGGATTTGTGCAAGCATTTCGAGTGCAGTAACGTCAGGCCTGAGGACTTTGTCAAGTTCGCTTCCTTCCAACTCAAAGACCAAGCTGCAAAATGGTTCTAGCAGTACAAAGATTCCAGAGGAGGCCGTGTGATTACCTGGGATGAATTCCGTCAAGACTTCAAAGCTCATCATATTCCTAAGAGCGTGGTTGAAAGCAAGCGTGAGGAATTCCGCAACCTGGAGCAAGGCTCTATGTCTGTCTATGACTACAACAAGTTGTTTCAGAAGCTTGCCCGCTTTGCTAAGCAGGACGTCCCTGACGAGAAGAGCATGATATATCAGTTCAGGGGTGGTCTCAGAGAAGAAATCCAGTTAGCTCTTGTTCTCTTTGAGCCCAGGAGGTACGATGAGTTCTACAACATGGCATTGAAGCAAGAGGCTGCTCAACTGAAGTGTGATGCTTCCAAGAAGCGAGTCAGAGATGCTACTCCTTCTTCCTCTACTCAAGTGGCTAAGAAGCAGAAGTATTGGCTTCCTCCTCCTCCGTTCCGTCAGCCATATCAATAGAAGAGCAAAGGTGGCAGTGGATCTTCCCACCCACCCAACCCTGGCTTTCAGAACAAGACTTCATCTCAAGCTTAAAGATCGAGTGCTCCGTATCACCGTCCGCTTTCAGAGGTCACGTGTAACAAGTGCCAACAGAAGGGTCACTATGCCAACAAATGCTTCAACCAGAGGCGTCTCCCTCCTCCTCCTCCTGTGAGATCGGCAAGTACAGCTATGGTCAAGCATAACCCCAAGTACGCCAAGGTCAACATGGTGAATGCATCTCAGGCAGAGAACTCGTCAGATGCCATCATGGGTAACCTTCCTGTTAACGATGTTCCTGCAAAAGTACTTTTTGACACTGGTGCATCACATTGTTTCATATCGAGACCTTTTGCATCTAAGCATGGGTGGTATTCTCAAGTTTTGCATAAACTGTTAGCAGTTGTCTCTCCGGGTAGATGTTTGCTCGCAAACTACGAGATTCCGGATATTTCTATCATGATGGGTGATTTTAAGTTTCTGGCTTCTCCAATGGTCCTTGGTAACTCGGATATTGATCTTATTCTTGGAATGGACTGGCTTTCTAAGCACAAGGCTCAGCTTGATTGTGCAGCCAGGCAGATTCAATTGACTCATTCGTCTGAGGATGTAATTGTCTTTGCCGCTCGGGATAATACCATCCGCCTGTTTTCTCTCAATGAGAAGGGTGAACTCGATGCCATCTCTAAAATTCCAGTCGTTTGCGAATATCAAGACGTCTTTCCAGAAGAGCTTCCAGGAATGCCTCCGCACCGGCCAGTTGAATTCGTCATCAATCTTGAGCCTGGCACAGAACCGGTTTGCAAGCGTCCGTACAAGCTCGGACATGAAGAGTTGAAGGAGCTGAAGAAGCAACTCGATATTCAAGAACGAATGGGTCTCATTCGACCTAGTTCTTCTCCGTGGGGTTGTGGAGTTCTTTTTGTGAAGAAGAAGGATGGAACGGACCGACTTTGTGTCGACTACCGTCCATTGAACAAGAAGACTATCAAGAACAAATACCCACTTCCCAACATCAACGAGCTATTCGAACAACTCAAAGGTGCCCAAGTATTCTCCAAGCTTGATCTCCGTATGGGTTATCATCAGATTCGAATCCGTGAGCAAGATATTCCCAAGACGGCTTTCAGAACAAGCTATGGTTCATATGAATACACTATCATGTCTTTTGGCCTCATCAACGCTCCTCCGACTTTCTCTCGCATGATGAACTTCATCTTCAACGCCTACACAAATGACTTCGTTTTGGTCTATCTCGACGACGTTTTGGTCTTTTCGAAGAACAAGGAAGATCATGCCAAGCACTTGCGTTTGGTGCTCGATAAGCTCAGGGAACATAAGTTCTACGCCAAGTTCTCAAAGTGCGAGTTTTGGCTCGATGAGGTTCTTTATCTTGGGCATATCATCTCTGCCAAGGGCATTGCGGTGAATCCTGAGAAGGTGTCTGCAATTGTGAATTGGGAACCACCTCAGAACGTGAAGCAACTCCGTAGCTTCCTCGGTCTCACAAGCTACTGTCGAAGGTTCGTTGAGAACTTTTCAAAGATTGTGAAGCCTCTTTCAAACCTTCTCCAGAAGCACGTCAAGTACGTTTGGTCTCCGGAATGTGACATCACTTTCAACACTTTGAAAGAGAAATTGGTCACTGCTCCAGTTCTGACTCCTCCTGATGAATCCAAACCATTCGAGGTCTTCTGCGATGCCTCTCTCCAAGGTCTTGGTGCAGTGTTGATGCAAGAGAAGAAAGTTGTGGCTTATACCTCTCGCCAGTTGAAGCCCAATGAGAAGAACTGCCCCACTCATGATCTCGAGTTGGCGGCAGTTGTGCATGCTCTTTTGATTTGGAGACATCTCTTATTGGGAAGGAAAGTGGACATTTTCACTGACCACAAGAGTCTCAATTACATCTTCACTCAGCATAATCTCAACCTCAGGCAGACTCGTTGGGTCGAAATGATTCAAGAGTATAATCCGAGTATCGAGTATACTCCAGGCAAGGCCAATGTGATTGCTGACGCTTTGAGCAGGAAGGCTTATTGCAACAGTCTGATTCTCAAGCCTTATCAACCCGAGCTTTGTGAAGCTTTCCGCAAACTCAATCTGCAAGTTGTTCCTCAAGGTTTCCTCGCCAACCTTCAAGTCTCTCCTACCTTGGAAGACCAGATTCGCGAGGCTCAACTTCTTGATGCTATGGTGAAGAAGGTGAAGATTGGGATTGCCAAGAGCCAACCCAAGTACAAGTGCTACCGCCTTGATGACAAGGATACTCTCTTCTTTGAGGATCGTATTGTTGTGCCCAAAGGTGACCTTCGTAAAGTTATCATGAACGAGGCTCACAATTCACTCCTCTCCATCCACCCTGGGAGTACGAAGATGTATCAGGACCTCAAGCAGGCTTATTGGTGGACTCGAATGAAGCGCGAGATTGCTCAGTTCGTGAATGAATGTGATATCTGCAGAAGAGTGAAGGCAGAACACCAAAGGCCAGCGGGTCTCCTCCAACCTCTTGCCATTCCAGAATGAAAGTTTGACCACATTGAGATGGACTTCATGACTGGGTTTTCAAAGTCCAAGCGTGGCAATGATGCTATATTCGTTGTCATCGACAAACTCACTAAAGTGGCTCACTTTCCGCCTATCAAAGAGTCTATCACTGCAGCTCAATTAGCGGAGCTGTATACCTCTCGGATTGTCTCTCTGCACGGTATTCCACATGTGATCTCTTCAGACCATGGCAGCATCTTTACCTCCAAGTTTTGGGATTCTTTTCAGAAGGCCATGGGCACCAACATCCGCTTCAGCACAGCTTTCCACCCTCAAACTAGCGGTCAAGTCGAGCGTGTCAATTAGATTCTTGAAGATATGCTCAGGGCTTGCGTTATCTCCTTCGGTATGAAGTGGGAAGATTGCCTTCCATATGCTGAATTCTCCTACAACAACAGTTTTCAAGCAAGTTCGGGCAAGGCCCCATTCGAAATTCTGTATGGCAGGAAGTGCCGTACCCCTCTCAACTGGTCTAAAACCGGTGAACGTCAACTTCTTGGAAATGACTTAATCACGGAGGCAGAGGAAATGTGCAAAGTCATTCGAGATAACCTCAAAGCAGCGCAATTGCGCCAGAAGAGCTACTATGATAGTAAGCACCGTGATTTGGCTTTCGAGATCGGAGATCATGTGTACCTCCGCGTCTCTCCAATGAAAGGTACTCGTTGCTTTGGTATCAAAGGGAAGCTTGCCCCTAGATACGTGGGACCTTTCAAGATCATCAGCAAGAGAGGCAATCTCGCCTATCAACTCGAGCTTCCTTCAAACTTTGCAAATGTGCACGACGTGTTCCATGTCTCTCAGCTCCGCAAGTGCTTCAAGACTCCTGACCGCATCGTCAACTTTGAAGACATTGATCTCCAAGAAGATCTCTATTATCGTGAGCACCCCGTTGCTATTCTTGAAAAGACTGAACGCAAGACTCGCAATAAGTCAATCAAATTCCTCAAAGTCAAGTGGCCACACCATTCCGACCATGAAGCCACCTGGGAACGCGAGGATCACCTCCGTTCTGAGTACCCGGCGTTCTTCCAGTCCTAGATCTCGGGACGAGATCCTTTCGTAGTGGTGGAGTGTTGTAACACCCCGGATGTAATTTACCTAATTTGTACTCCAATTCTTGCCGTTTCCGGCGCTAAGTTATTTTATTTCCTTGGGTTCGGGTTTTTGTCTCCATGTGTTGTTGTCGTTGTCATGCATCTCATATCATGTCATCATGTGCATTGCATTTGCATACGTGTTCGTCTCATGCATCCGAGCATTTCCGTGTTGTCCGTTTTGCATTCCGACGCTCCTATCTCCTCCGGTGGTCCTTTCTACCCTCTTTTCGTGTGTGGGGGTTACCGTTTAGACTTCGTTTGATACTCCAACGGTTAACCGAGGGACTCGAGAAGGCCTCGTGTGTGTTGCAGCCCAACACCCCTCCAATTTGGCCCAAAACCCACCAAAACCCTCTCATTCATCTAGAGCGTTCAATCATGATCGCGTGGCCGAAAACCGCACCTCATTTGGACTCTCCTAACTCCTCCTAGGCCTATATATAGGTCTCTCCCTGAAATTTCGGATCTCTCCCCCCGAAACCCTAGCCTCCGTCTTCCTGCGCGCGCCGGACAACGTCCGCCGGCGCCGGACATGTCCGACTCGCCCCGCCGCCGCCACGTGGCGTCTCCCCATTCTCCCGGCCGCCTTCCTCCGCCGCCGGCCCGCCGAGCCCGGATCGGGCCCTCGCGGCCCAGCCGCCAAGCGCCGCCCCGCGCCTCCTCTTCCCCGCGGCCGATCCCGCCTCGCCACCGCACTTCGACGCCGGCCGCCGCGGCTGCCATCGCCGGGCACCGCCTCCTCGCTCCGGCGCCGCCCCACCGCGCCTCATCCGCCGCC
>NC_041386.1:550370073-550395537 GCF_002162155.2 Triticum dicoccoides | reverse complement strand
CCGCCGCCCGACACCGAGCCGCGCTCCGGCGACAGTGCCGCCCGACGCCGCCTCCTTCATGCCGTCGAACCTCCCCGGCCGACCCCTTCCATCTCCGGCAAGCTCCTTCCCCGACGAACTCCGGTGAGCTACAGTACCCCGGCGATCCTCGAAATCCGCGCCAGATCTGGATCTGAGGATTTTGGACGGTTGACTTCTCCCCAAAACCCTAATTGTTTAGGCATCTTCAGCGCACCGTAACTTTGCATCCGTAGCTCCGTTTTGGGCGTGTAGCATATCAAAATGTTCGTCTTAGAGAGTACATCATTTCATCTCACTGCATCATTTTCATTTGAGCTCATCTTGGTGCCCGAAATGATGTTGGAAGAGTGCTATTTGAGTTAATTGTCAGATCTGCTGCACCAAATAGCTATTTATCATTTTTGCCATGATTAATGTGTGCATGATATGCTCCTGAGCTCTACATGAGTTTTGTTATGTGCTTTTTCATCTTTACAGAGGTGCTATCCATGTATTTTTTGTGATATGTGTGGTGACTAGCACAAGCTTGCAAAGTGGTGCATTCGTTAATGCTGATTTCAGGGACTTAGAATTTCTCTAAGTCCTTGATCTGTTTTTATCAATATGCCATATGTTCATGTTGTTTCCTAGTGATCCGTGCCTCTTTTGAGGATGATCAGTAAGGATGATTTGTTAATCTTGTGGTGCTCTATCTATCCATGTCTTTGTTTGCATTTATGGAGCACCCTAGCTTGAGTCAATCGAGCTCTACTTTTTCTATTTCGTGAATCTGGGCAGATTGTCTACTTGTTAGCAATTTTGTCGAGGATGTTGTTGTTGATCCGTGTATGCTATGTTGTTGTTCTTGCCATGTCTAGCTTATACAATGTATTCTTGATGGGTATATGCTTAGATTGTCATGTCTTGCTCTGTAGTGAGTGCATCGAGCTCGTGAACATGCCTACTCGTTAACATATTTGCATGCTCTAGTTTTTCACTAAGTCTGAGATCTGATTATGTTTTTGCCATGTTCACATGCTTGCAATTGTATTTTCTGGTCCCTTTTGGCTCAAGGTCACTAAGGACCTTTTGTTAAGCTCTTTGAGTAGCTCCATGTCATGCCTTTCTTTTCCATGTTAAGTTCCTGTAGCATATAGTTTTCATGCTCCAAAGTGTGCTACCTGATCTGAAATTCCAGACTAGTGTTAATTTCACTAAGTCTGAAACATGTTTATCAATTGCACTTTTGCCATGCTTGTTTGAACCTGTTAATGGATGAATTGGCCATAGCTCACTGTTCATCTTTTGTCAAGCATCATGAGTGGATCCCTGCCATGTATTTTGTTGCCATGTTTGAGTGCTGTAGCATAATTCTCTTGATGCATTTAGATGGTTACTTGCTGTTTATCGCAGACCGGTGTCATATTTGAATTGCTTGCCATTTCCAAACCGTGCATCCGATTCCGGTGTTCTTTATATCGATTTCAACCGAAGTCACCTCACCTTTTCAGTGGCACTCTTGGATTTCCATGTTGAGGCCAGGTTCATTCATTCCTTGTCAAATCTTGCATAGGCATCACATATCGCATCCCGCATAGTATACCATGTTTGCATCATGTTGTTCGAGCATTTGCACGTGGTTGATTGTGTTCTTTTTGCTTGTTTGTCTTGTTTGGGTAGATCCGGGAGACGAGTTCGTTAACGAGGAGCCCGTTGAGTTTGCTTTCGAGGATGCAGTCAACTCTGACAACTTTGCAGGCAAGATGATCATACCCTCAAAATCACTTCTATCTTTGCTTTGCTAGATGCTCGCTCTTTTGCTATGCCTATGCTACGATGCCTACCACTTTCTTATCATGCCTCCCAAATTGCCATGTCAAACCTCTAACCCACCATGTCCTAGAAAACCGTTGATTGGCTATGTTACCGCTTTGCTCAGCCCCTCTTATAGCGTTGCTAGTTGCAGGTGAAGATTGGAGATCGTTCCTTGTTGGAACATTATTTTCTTGTTGGGATATCACTATATTATCTTGTTATCTTAATGCATCTATATATTTGGTAAAGGGTGGAAGGTTCGGCCTTTTGCCTAGTGTTTTGTTCCACTCTTGCCGCCCTAGTTTCCATCATATCGGTGTTATGTTCCCGGATTTTGCGTTCCTTACGCGGTTGGGTAATAATGGGAACCCCTTGACAAATCGCCTTGAATAAAATTCTTCCAGCAATACCCAACCTTGGTTTTACCATTTGCCACCTAGCCTCTTGTTCCCTTGGGTTTCCGGAGCCCAAGGGTCATCTTATTTAACCCCCTCCCCCGGGCCAGTGCTCCTCTGAGTGTTGGTCCAAACTAGAGCCCTGTGCAGCGCCCCCTCGGGGAAACTCGAGATTTGGTTTTAGTTGTACGGATTGCTCATCCGAGTGTGCCCTGAGAACGAGATATGTGCAGCTCTGATCGGGATTTGTCGGCACATTCGGGCGGTGTTGCTGGATTTGTTTTAACTTGTCGAAGTTGTCTTGTAGAACCGGGATGCCAAGTCTGATCGAAATGTCTCGGGAGAAGGTATATCCTTCGTTGACCGTGAGAGCTTGTCATGGGCTAAGTTGGGACTCCCTTGCAGGGATTTGAACTTTCGAAAGCCGTGCCCGCGGTTATGGGCAGATGGGAATTTGTTAATGTCCGGTTGTAGATAACTTGAACCTTAACTTAATTAAAATGAATCAACTGAGTGTGTTACCGTGATGGTCTCTTCTCGGCGGAGTCCGGGAAGTGAACACGGTGTTGGAGTAATGTTTCCCGTAGGTTGTTCTCTAGTTTTTCGTTCGTGCATTGCCTTCTCTTCTCGCTCTCTTTTGCGAACAGCTTAGCCACCATATATGCTAGTCGCTTGCTGCAGCTCCACATATTATCTTACCTTTCCTATAAGCTTAAATAGTCTTGATCGCGAGGGTGCGGGATTGCTGAGTCCCCGTGGCTCATAGATTACTTCCAAACCAGATGCAGGGCCTGATGACTCCGTTCCAGATGATGCGCTTGAGCTCAAGTGGGAGTTCGACGAAGACTCACGCCGTTACTATGTGTCTTTCCCTGATGATCAGTAGTGGTGCCCAGTTGGGGCGATCGGGACCGTGTCGCATGTTGGGTTGATCTTTTATTTTGGTACCATAGTCGGACCATGAGTGATTGGATGATGTAATGCTATTTATGTACTTTGTTTGACGTGGCGAGTGTAAGCCAACTATGTTACCTTTCCCCTTATTATATATTTACATGGGTTGTTGTGAAGATTACCTTACTTGCGACATTGTTTTCAATGCGGTTATGCCTCTAAGTCGTGCTTCGACACGTAGGAGCTATAGCCGCATCGAGGGTGTTACAGCATACTAGTGACATACTGTTTGTCTATGTATTCACACATGTATTATGTTTCCGGTTAATACAGTTCTAGCATGAATAATAAACATTTATCATGATATAAGGAAATAAATAATAACTTTATTATTGCCTCTAGGGCATATTTCCTTCATAAACATTCTTTCAGTACATAGTTTTTTTGTTTTTTTATTGAAAGATGTTTGATCGTCCATGAAAAATGTTTAGACTCATAAATTGATCATGTATGCCATACAAATTGTTTTTAAATATTCATGTAACTTGTCCAAAATGTTATGTATTTCAAAAGATGATACACTTCATTATGTTAGTTTTTAAAAACAAAAGGTCAGAAAATATACCAATGAACGAGGAAATAACTACAAGTTGAACAATTTTTTAAACATAAAATAGATTAAAATATATACAGAACGGAAATATAACTGAATAAAGATAGAGAATCAAAAACAGAAGGAACTTGAAAATATAAATAAGAAAAACATTGGAACATATATAATGTTAATAATAACAAAACATGGATACAATAGAGAAAATAAAAAGTAAAGGTATAAAGAACTAGGGATAATGAGTATAAATTAAAATATTAATATAAAAACAAAATTTGAGGTAAAATAAATAAAAAGGAAAAGGAATATAAAGGATAGTGAAAAACATGGATTTTTTTGGGAAAAAGACACAAATAAAAGAAAAGTTAAAGAAAAACGCTCGATGGGCGAGCAAACCATGATGGAGGGACCACGCAGAGCGCTGCTTCTTATCGCTATGAGTGGGGATTAGGAATCACATGTCTCCCTCTTTCACGTAGTCCGATCCACCTCACCCTTATTGGATGTCTACTGCCACGGCCATCCAACTACAATTCCAAGATGACTTGTTTTCCTCTTATGCTGGTGAACCCCACCGAGAACCCCTTACCCGAACCAGCAACCTAACTCTATCTAGCTTGATCAAGAGTAGTGAAAAACATGTGAAGATTGAAGAAGTGGAGATTAAAACGGGTTTGTGTGCTCGGGCCAAATCCACTAGGCGGCGTGAGGCCAAAATTTGTTGGGCGGTGTGAAACAAAACAACTAAGGATATGTTCATGACTGCTAACTAAATCCCTCTCCTAATGAATCATCTACATTAAGGCACATCACCCTCAAAAGAACAGTGGTTGGATTGTATCGAGGATCAATCAAGTCCATTAGATTTTGACAGTTTGGGCCTATGAAAAATTGTGTCCTTTGTTTGAAAGAAACATCTCTTTGTAAAAGGGCATCTCTTCATGGAAAGACATGTAACTTGGTGAAATGACATCTCTTCATGGAAAATCAACCCCCCTTGATGAAAAGACGTCTCTTCATTGAAAGACATGTCCCTGGATGAAAAGATTTCTCTTCATAAAAAGACATCTTCCTTGGTGAAAAGATGTCTCTTAGTGGAAAACATATTTGAAAAGAATAAAAACATACTTATTTTTAGAAATTCAGAAAAACACAATATACATAAATTTAACATTTCAATTCATTTATGCACTTTATTTTTTTTTGAAATTTACAACTCTAGGATTAATAAACGTATTTTTTATATAAATATTTTAAAACAAACTTACTGAAAACATCCAATAATACACAACAAAGTGCGGGCCTTACACCAGTTATATTGTATTGTGCTCATCTCAAAATGACATGAAGATATTAGTAGGAAAAATAATCAATAATAATAGACTAAAAAAATACTAAACTAGAAAAGAATAACTTTGATATATAAGGTTATCATATCAAGATTTTAGCCAAGCACAGAGAATATAAGGTTTTTTTATGGAATATAAGTGGATCCATATTTTCTCCCTTATTACCAAAGAGACGCGACCTATATTCGCGGAGGTTATATCCCTCTTATAGCGATACTAGCATAGGTCTCGCTGAAGGTTTTACCCCTTGCTGTAGCTACTCGGCCGGCTAGTTTTATTTTTTTTCCTTCGCTGGGTTTCATTTTCCTTTTTTTCTGAATTCGTTGGGTCTCGCTTGTTATTTTGCTTTCCATTTTTTCTTCGCATTTTCTTTGTTTTCTTTGTTTTTTCATTGGTTTTCTTTCTTTCTTTCATCGCATTTCACTGGGGCTTTTTCTTATTTGTTTCTTTGTCGGTTTTCATTGTTTTTTTGCTTCTGTTTTTTCTTACTTCGTTTTTTCTTTTTTGTCTTGTTTTTTTCCTTTGGTTTCTTTTCTTTTGCTTTTTAGGTTTTCTTTGTTTCTTTTGGTTTTCATTCTTAATTTTTCGTATAGGTCAGGAAGATTTTTCGAATACACGTTTAACATTTTTCAAATACAAGTTATCCTTTTTCTGAAGACAAGTCAACATTTTTTCTGTACAAATTTTAAACATTTTTCAAATGCTTGATTTTCATTTTTCAAATACAAGATTAACATTTTTTTAATACATGGTCAACATTTTTTATACTTATTTTAAATATTTTAAATTTTTTGAGTAATATTTTTCAAATGCAAGATTAATATTTTTATACATGATCACCATTTCTCTATGCGCATAACATTTTTTGCAAATGCTTGATTAACATTTTTTTCAAATGCATGATTTTTTAATACATGGTCAATATTTTTCCTATATACATTTACCATTGTTCAAATGCTTGATTAGCATTTCTAAAATAGAAGGTTAACAATTTTTTGAATACAATACATGATTAACTTTTTATGAATACATGGTCAAGATTTTTTTATACACAGTTAACATTTTCAAATGATTGATTATCATTTTAAAAATACTTGTTTAATTTGTTTTCAAATATTTGATTAAAAAATTAAATACATGATCAACTTTCTTTCATACCCATTGTATTTTTTATTCATTTTTTCTATACATGAAAGACATTTTCTATATACACATTTAATGTGAAAAACACATTTTTTAGCGGTATGTGAAAAAAACATAGAAAGGAGGCCGTGGCCTCCCGCGCCTGGCCGGGCCATCTGGGGTAGATGGGCCAGAAGCCCAGAACTGCACCATTTTTGTAAAACCCTAAACCTCGCCATTTCTAGTTCCCCACCACGACACCATCGCCGTCCACACCTTCTCCGACGAAACCCTAGCGATGGCGTTCCGCGGCGCAGCCTCCCGCTCCTTCCTCGCCGCCGTCCGCGGCCGCACCGCCTCCACTGTCCCGCGCGTACGCGCGGCCCCCATTCCCGCCGCCCTTCCCCGTCGCATCCCTGCCTCGGCGCCCTCCTCCCCTCTCGCCGCCGCAAGGTAGTCGGGACGAAATGCCTCCCCGATACGCGAGAAATCGGTGATGTGATGTGACTGTAACAAGTGGTCTTAATCCGATGCAGGCCATTGGCGGCGTTGATGGGGTCGCCGGCGTTGGTTGCCGCAAGGCTGACGGGGCACTGCGCGGCGAGCGCGCGGGCGTGCTGTGAGCTCTCCCAGGGTACCCTCTTCTGCCGCACTTGTCAGGATCGCTAACAAGTTAGTTATCATGAAAACATCGTACCTGCCTGCATCACAAGCTGCCCCTTTAACATTCTAGATGCATAATTATTTTTGGGGAACGAAATAATGTTTTTGCAATCATTACTTGCGTGATGCTTTGATATGTGTGCATTGGGAGGATTGCTACCATGGCTTGAAATTTCTCCTGGTCGGAGGGTTGTGGTCTGCGGACCATTGTTTTCCGTTATTTGCTCTATCACTGCAATGGCGCATTTTGGTACTAATAGGTTTTAATATGGAAGTATGCATATGTACAGTGTGATTTGTATTTGAGTATGTCATGTTGAGTTGAAATTGCTTGATGACTATAGTCATGATAATAATATAATTCAGTGTTGGAATTATTTGGAAATGTTTTTTCGTACTGAATTCAAGGGGTTAAAATGCATGATGCGTTTGTCCACATAATGTATGAATTGTATCTGTTGCGGTGTTGTTTGGACACTCATTACTAACCTCTAGGAACCATCTTGATCAGAAGCATATCCTTGCATGTGAAATGTTATTTGGCTGGATTATGTGGGTTAGCTTATTGCACATTAGTCTAGCTCAATCCTTGGTTGGGGCGATTAGAAGGCTTTGGCCAGGTTAACATAAGTACATAACTACCTTACATCATAATAAACCTTGGTCATTATTTACTTTGAAATGCGAAATGGTATTTGTCTGGATTATGTGCGTTAGCTTTTTGACGATTAGGCTAGCTTAATCTTTGGGTAGGGTGGTTAGAAGACTTTGGCGGGGTTGACTTTGGCGGTCATAATCCATTGCAAACCTAAATTACCCTTAGATTTGTGCTTATCCAATTTTTCATCGGACAGACTTCAGTTGGTCGCGTGTGTGCTGTTTGTTCCCTGAAGTGTGCCAAATTGTTTTCCTTGTTTTTTCGTGGTGCTGTTTGTGCGCAACGATGTTTGTGGACTGGACGATGGGTTGGCGCCTAGCACCTAACCGGATAATACCCGGGTTCTCAGGCTAGGCTTCCACCTTTAGAACAGTGGTATGGTCTACTGATGGCTTATAGGATGAAAAATGATTTCCTCGCTAAGGATTTTATCATTAAGTGACATAATAGGCATTGCAGTGGAGAATTGTGTTTGCATGATGATATATCCAACTATCCATTGTTTGCTCTTTTGATGAATTTATATTGCAGCAATACAACTAATATAAGGGCATACGAAATTGGGATTTGATAGGGAAAAATGGGGAAGATGGTTGACGCAGAGGACAGCCAGAATAATTTTGGCACCCATTGCGTCAAATAATGTAGGTCTCTCTATTCCCATGACTGTTTTTGTTAGCAAGAAAATAAAGGAATTGTGTAGCAAGGACCATCAGAGATTAAGAGTCGAAAACATCTGAGTTAGTTGCCGGTGTGCTGACTCATGAACTAGTTGCAACACGAGTAGTTGAGGTTTCAGTTGGAAGCCAAAAAAAGATTCATAGACTAGTCTCGTGGTTAATCATTACTAGTTGAGCGACTCTTAATCATTGTTAAGGATAACCATGAAATAGTTTATAGTTATGTAAGGATTGTTAAATTACAGGGTAAACATACCAGAGGGGATGGCCAAGCACCAATGGCTTCTCCCGAGGGAGAGGAAATTTTGCACCTGACCTGTAGAAAATAGCAAGGAAAAAAGCGGTAGGCGTCAATTGTGCATCTTGCCACTGCCTAGCGTGCATCTCGCCTAAGCGCATGCTTAGGCATGCTTATGTGCACACCTAGCACAATTAAGCACTTGGTGTTCTGTTGTGCCTAGGCACACTTCTTCCCTGAAAATTGTTTGTTTGGAAGGGAGGGAGGTTCTTAAATGGAACCCTGGTATTAATGCGCATAGAACATGAATAGAAACTATAATATGATGGAAAATGTATAACCAAAAATGGAAATAGCAAACCGGGATAGACTGGTAATCATGCGCTTGGTCTGATAAATCTCTGAAATCTGCTTTAAATTCTTGCAGACAGTACATATGGATGTTTGGCTTATGTCTCAAGATCCTGAATGTAAATTATCACTTAAGTGGTCCACTGTGCCAAAATGCTAACCATTCTATTAGTGCATTGGCTCTCACATTAGATTTCATTTCATCTTTCATATTGAACTATGTCCTCATGTACATTATGAATGTGCACCAGGCCCCAATTCTTCCGCACTGCTCTTTGGATTATGTTAGACTGTAAAAATGTGCAAAAAACTCCTTTTTTAACTAATCTCCACATAAAGTAGTAAATAACAGTGAATTGTGAAATTTTTTATTTGAGGATTTCTGTGGTTGGGCTGTTAGAAAATGGAGATGATGAATGACACGTGAGCGACCAATTTAAAGCATGTTGAAGGTGGTGATGTTGAAGCAGTGTACTTCTGCTATTTTGTCAATCTTGTGTCTGTAAGAAATGGTTAATGTGAATTGAATAGCCACGACGAAATAAAGAGCTGTATAACTAGACGTGGTTATGAAAATTATAGCTTTTAATTTTATGTACTGCCTCATGTTCTGTGTTTGTGATGTGGGACATCTGTTCCGTTGGCAGTATTTGCTATTATGTGAAATTCAAAATCATTCTGAGTTTTCACATATTCATTTCCAAATTATCTTCTGTTCTGTTATCCTCTTTCCGGCTTGAAATAGTCAGATATAGTAGAAAAGCTGCGTCATAACTTTCATGGTTAGGGGGTGCTATCTTTTAAATATGACGATTTGACAACGGAAACCAATAATCTTTCAAGCCAAGGTTTTCCAGTTCTGTTTATTCCAAGAATGCAGATAAACTAGATCTTATGTTACTGTCAAGTATTCTTAGTTAGAATTTTATTTCCTGCTAGTATGTGCTATGATTTTGAGTCCCTAGCATGTTCTAACCTCCTTTGATTTGAATAAAATGCGCCGACCTATCTAAAAATTACCCTTTTATCTTGTACTGCCTATATTTTGTATGATTTTCATGTCGAACCTACCTGGCATGCAACCTTGTTTTGCAGGTACTTAAAGGACGAGTTGCTGCCCTTCGCAAGGATACAACAGTTCTTTTGGGTGCATCTCCTTGGAAGCTCTTCTGGGTTCAGTTCCTTTTCCTGGATTCTGCAAAGTTAAAAAACTCCCCACTGCCGGTGCTAGTTTTTGTCTCCTAGACAAACGGACATTCTACTTGATATTTTTATATATGAATAACGTCCTTTTGATCAGCACATGTCTCATTGGATGGTTCTTGTTTGCGAGGCATGTTGAAATCTTTAATTCGTAATCGGTATCATGCTGTTTCTCTATGAGTCTACACTCGCAGCGAATTTGCAAGTGGGAGTTCAGTGGAATCAAAGAAAGCCCACATGTGATTGTCGATATATTATCGTTATTGATAGCCAAACTGTAGATTGTGTTGTGTCTTCAACCGTTTAAATTTATGAATCTAAAATTTCCGTTTGTATAATTTATAAATAGCTGGTATTGACATGTTTGTAATCATTTTCCTTGTTACTATATCCTTTTCCCTTATCAAGTACTCCCTCCATTCCAAAATAGATGACTCAACTATATCCTTTTCCCTTTTCCCTTTTCCCTTATCAAGTACTCCCTCCGTTCCAAAATAGATGACTCAACTTTGTACTAACTTTAACACAAAGTTGGATCATCTATTTTGAAACGGAGGGAGTATGGTTTTCTCATGTTTCCACAGTTAAGGGGACTCAGTGACATCTTTGTCCTATAGGTTAACAGCAAGCTTCTTCCATGCACCTGCATACCGTTTTACATAGATAAAAGTGAACTTGGGACATACACCGTAGGAGGTATGAAATACATCACAGCTTGTATCACCAGCCTCTATTATTATTCCAGTGACACAGCTGTAAGTTCTATGGGTACAGTCGAGCACATAAGTTCACACAGGCAGAGATCAGGTTCAGCGCACCAGGACGAAGCGGCCGTGCAGCCTCCGCAGGACGTGAACGTTGGCCGCTGGTCGCCGCGCACCCTCCATGAACTCAAAAATGCAGACGTCGTGTGCAAGGAGGCCATTGTCGCGGGCGAAGTCGCGCCACCCGCGTCCGCAGAAGCCCCGGCAGTTGTCTCCGCTTGTGTAGCGGACGTGCCACCCCCCTTTCCCGCCGGCTCTCCGCAGAATGATCTCTCTGCCGATCCCTCCCAGGTACTTACCTGCAAAATCCGAGGACACGCCCTGCGGATGGAAGCAACACAGCGCGATCCGAACAAAGCTTAGCATTCCGCTCTTAACACCGCATTTGCTGAATATATTGGCATTGCAATCTGCAACCTTGGTCTGGGTTTCAGAAGGAAGGTCACTTACCACAATGCTGGTCCGGGTGGTGCCACGGACATGGCTCGCGTGCATCACATTCACGAACACCGGGTTCCTCGGCTCGACCGGGACAGGGATGCTTGATATCTCCTCCTTGTCTTCCTCTGTCAGATGGAACTCGCTCACGGGCCCATTCTTGCAGAAGTAATACCTATTCTTGGCAGCCGCCCCACCATGATTCATATCAACATCTCCATGGTCTGCAGCAGGCTCAACAGATAAATGCATAACATGCATCTTACAACATTAGTTGCACATAAATTTCCAACTGGTGCATTCGAATTAGTACCGTATGGCATGCCTATATCATGTTTACCTGCCCGGGCAATGCTCTTGCCGGTGCCTCTGTAGAGTGTCATCTCCAGGCCAGCACCGTCGCCTTTCGCCGGTGAAGGCGGATGCGGTGCGCGTTCTTCAGCCTTGTTGGAAGCGTGGTAGCCGCATCGGCGACCTTTAGCTCTGGCAGAGTTCTCTGCTATGTCATTGTCATCACAGCCACGACGTTTGACGGGGCGAGGAGACGGTGGTTTCTGGCAGCCGGCCGAGTCGAACATCAGGACATCAAAGGAGGACGCTCCACTGTATCTGAAGAGCAGGCGGTCTCCTTCCCCGATGCCGTGGTCATCGACAAACTCCTTCCACCCAGACCGGAGGACTACTTCGTCGGTGTCGCCGGCTACTTCGATGCTCCAAGATTTGCCACTATGGGGCTTCAGATTGATGACCTCAGAGATGCGCCCGTTGAAGTTCTTTGCAAACCTACCAGGTAAGCTCTACAGGAAGAACAGCTAGTATCATGAACATAATGATGATATAAATCGAGATCCACACTTGAGTTTACAAAGGCAATATAAGCAAATGCAAGGAGAAAGCTCTGCAGTGAGGGAGGCAGACGGAAGATTCCTGACCATGCTTTGGGCGAAGTCCCCAGCCATGAGCTTGAAGAAGTGCTTGTTCTCATCAGCCATGTGGCTCCAGTAGCAATGCTCTTGCCACTCCGCGCACCGCTCGCAGTTCTTGCCCATCTTCTGCATCTGGGAGGGTATCTGGGAAGATCACAGAGGATGGAGGTGTGCAGTCAGAGATGAGAACCCACCTGGTGTTCTGATAGCACAGACGGTGCTTCCTATGGGCACTGGACTCTGGAATGCACTACGGCATGTCGGCACACTACTCACTCTAGTCTAAGGCAATGTGTAGACCAGCTGACAGGGTGACACGTTGCTAGGCAGGGTAACAACTGTCGGAAGGTCGTTTCTTCACCTGTCTGTTCGTATCGGAAACGAAAATGCAACCAGGATTATTACAAAAAATTATTAGAAGCATCTACACCAGTATTGAGACGAGCTTAGAACAAACAAAAAAGGAGTTTTCACACATTACCATACTGTATTTTTGCCTGTCAAATTAATTTTTATGCCTAGACAAAGGAAAATGTTTAAAATCAGTCCGATGATTTGTTGGTTTCATCATCCGCGTCCACTGCCGTTCGATCGCTGTGGGGCGAAGCCTCTCTCTGTGCCCACGCGAAGCTGCCCATCTATCTGATTCTGACCGCACAGCCGTTGTAGTGGCTAGATGCACACCTAAAGCTAAGTGGTCCCAGCAACTGTTTAACAATTCCATTCCGTTTCTACTTTCTCACGTGGTGTTTACCCGCGTAGCTACGCATGTACGTGATGAAGTATTCTCAAGAGGAAACACGTAGCAAGTAGCAAACAAAGATTCCAGAACACCATATTCTTGACTGTGGGTGTTTGTTAGATTTGCTACTAGCAAGCTCATGGTGTCATGGTTGCTTGGATAATGCTTAGGGTAGTGTTCTTGACGCCTTCACCGCCGCCGCCGTCGTCGAAGCATAGAACCATCGCATCATCATCGGAGCAGCCGGGCTGCCGTTATAGCGTCGACGAAACAGTCGTGACATCATCACAACATTGTCGTAGCAGGGTAGCATGTTGTCGCAACATCGTCGAAGCAACTAGGCCTTCGTGTGCCTTCATCATAGCATCACCGCGGTTGTCGAAGCACGCGGTCGCAGCATCGCCATGACCGTTCCGCGGTTCGTTGCAGTATTGTCGCGGCTGTTGAAGCATGTCGTTGCAACATCATCGAAGCATCTGGGTTGCCATTGTAGCATCACCACAGCTACCGAAGCACCCACTGTCCTCGTCGAAGTACGTGGTCGCAGCATCGTCGTGACCGTTCAAAGCATGTTGTCATTGCGGTTTGTTGCAGCATTGTCGCGGCTACTGAAACTTGCCGATGCAACATCATCGAAACAGTCGGGTTGCCATCATAGCATCACCACGGCTACCAAAGCACCCATCGTTGTCGTCAAAGCAGGCCGTCACAACATCATTGAAGCAGACAGGTTGCCGTTATAACATTGCCGTGACAGTTAAATTACACCGCGGCCGTCAAAGCTTGTCATCCCAACATCACCGAGGCAGCCGGGTATTGTCGCAACATCACCGCGGCCGTCGAAGCATGCCGTCGTGCGACCGCCGCAGCCATGCCTCACACTACGCCCGCAAACAGCCGAGACCACCCTGGTCTTTTTGAAGCAGCTTATGTCGTGAGAATGGATGACTTTGCTTTTTTTAGGGAAGGTACTTACCTGAACTAGAAGCACCTCGCTGGGTCACATGTGCGTTGCAACAATAACCTTCTCTACCCACAAAAAAATAACAATAACCTTCTCTGGAGTCGCTGTTGCGCATGCCATTAGTCAAACTAGTCGGGGTGGGATAGACATGTGAAAGCGGCTCCCGTGATCAGCTAAGAGAAGAAATAAATTAAAGCGTGGAATCAAGTGGATCGTACGGCTTACAGGACATGCTGGACCAACCATCGGGTGGCTAGCGACCCGGCTGATCCCACGCGCGGATCAGCCGGATGACGCCTAGCATCTGCCCTAGACAAATTGTGTTGAATTATAGATGTGTCTTGGGTTTATATAAACAATAATTTCTGGTTAATTTCTAAGGCTCAAGTGAGCCGTCATGTCATGGTGGGAAGTTCAGTATTATACCATCATTGAAGGAGAGTTGAGACCTTTATAAAAGATTCTCTTCTATATGCTATTAAACCTTGAGAAGAAGATTTAAAAAAAACGTGATACACGTGCGCTCCTAATCCGCCGCTTGCCTCATTTGCGTTGTGTTTCGTGAACGAGACGAGCTCAAACCTACATCATGTGTGCATTTCATTTTAGCTGGTCAAGAACAGTTAATTAAGTAGAGATTACTTATGAGTCACTAATGGAATTGCTATTGTCCGAAACGTTAGGCCGTATGCTGTTTGGGGACTGGTCGTGGGCCTAAGCCCAGGCCCAAGACTCTCTACCCCTAGCGCACTCGGTTCCTTCTTGTAACAACCCTAGACGCCACTTTATTGTTTCACCCACTGTTGTTGTTTCCTTCCCATCACGTCTCCCGCGTGCACTGTCGTTCGAGAGAGCAGGCCTCTAGAACTTCGTCCTTGCAATCCTGCACCAGTAGGAGGGCGATAAGGTTTTTCGAGAGTGTCTCAGTATGACTGCTCCGTGTTCGTCTTCCTCCTCCTCCTTTGCTTCGACTACTTCACCGACACCAATCCAATGGCCGGCGCCACCGCCAAGAAGGCTGTGGAGGAAGTGGAAGCCGTTGCCGTGGCCTTAGCCTGGCCTACTAGAGGGTATGATCTGTTCATCCGCTATTTACTCATGCATGTGTTAGATGTATTTATTGTGTTCGTAGATGTTTTTGGTTCTATGTTCGATA
Organism: Triticum dicoccoides; assembly: GCF_002162155.2. Taxonomy (NCBI): domain Eukaryota; kingdom Viridiplantae; phylum Streptophyta; class Magnoliopsida; order Poales; family Poaceae; genus Triticum; species Triticum dicoccoides. Next base: position 550,380,569 of record NC_041386.1, on the reverse strand, counting down.
CGCCCTCACATGTTTAGATATCGATATGAGCTCCATATTGTTATTGCTAGCCTCATGATTTATTTGTGGATTAAATTAATCAAAAAAGTGGTAATATATTCAACAATCTAAAACCTTACTTTCATAGGAATTTCCCAGTTCAAGCATTTGCTGCTACATTGAAATCGGCCCCGTTTACGGATACATATTTTAGGTGTTGGCAGACCAAGACTATCTTGTGTCTCACAACAATGAACGTGTTTTGGGTCATTGGTAGCACTCCTGCTGGAACGATTGCTTCTGAACAGGAGAAGACATTTAGGGAGGACACCATCGTCTTTGTGGGAGTCATTCTGAGTGTGATCGGAGACATATTAGTTGAAAATATCTGCATATGCGTGTTGCCAAGAACCTGTGGGGTGCGCTTGAAGCTAAGTTCAGCGCAATCGATGCTGGAAGCAAGGTGCGTGCTATGGAGCAGTTCCACAATTATAGGATGGTTGATAGCCGTCTTGTATTGGACTAGACTCATGAGATACAATGCTCGGGCTCCTAAAGTGTGAGTTACCAGACAAGTTTGTCGTGGGATGCATAATTGCTAAACTTCTTCCTCTTGGAGGAACTTTGCTACTTCTCTTAAGCACTTGAGACGTGCATTCTCGGTTGAGGATGTCATCAATCATCTGAGTGTTGAGTAGATTCAAGAGGAAAGGACTTACACGTGAAAGAGACTGATGGGTCTTCTAGCACAAATATGGTGCAGAAGAATTTCCATGAGTTAAAGGGAAAGAACACGGTCTAGCAGAATACTACCTTCAAGAAGAAGTGTAAGAGGAAAGGCAAGAATAAAGTTGGTTGCTTCACTTGTCATGTCAATGGTCACTGGGCCAATAGATGCCCGAACAAGTTTAAGAAGTTAGGACATGACTCCAAGTCTGCAATGTGACCATGAGCAACAATGATAGTGGGGCATCTGGGTATGGTAAATCGTTTTATTGTACTTTCAGTTTGTCAGTCCACTGATTGGTGTGTTGACACATGTGCAAGTATTCATGTGTGTGTGTTGATGTGCCATTTTTCTCTTCTTACCAGGTTGCACAAGATTGTTCTGTCCCCATGGGGAATGTCTCACATACTTCTGTTTATGATGTTGACACGGTGGATCAGAAGTTTGCTTCACGAAATATCATGCAGCATGTCCCCATTATCAAAAAGAATCTCGTTAGTGGATCCCTTATATGCAAAGAAGAATTTAAGTTAGTATTCGAGTCGAACAAAATAGTAATATCAAGATATGGATTGTTTGTTGGAAAATGACATGAATCTGAGGGTTTGTTCGACCTTTTCCTCAGGGATTTCAGTAACAAAGTCGTGAACCATATACATTCAAGCGTGAATGAATCTAAGGTTTGGCATTCACGTCTTCGTCACATTAATTTTAGTTATATGACACGACTAGCCAAGTTGGATTTAATCCTGAGTTTCACTTTAGCCAAAAGCTCTAGGTGCCATGCGTGTGTGCAAGCTATGCAACCTCGAAGCCTCACAAGACCGCGGAGGAGAGGCCCCGTGACACCACTAGAGATCATGCATTCTGATCTGTGTGAGATGCATGAATGGTGTGTTAACTAAAGATGGAAAGAAACTTTTCATGATGTTGATAGATGATTCCACTAGAATTTTCCATGTGTACTTTTTTAATACTAAGGATGAGGCTCTACACTACTTTAAAATCTATAAGGAAGAAGTTGAGAATCAACTTGAAAAAAATGAGTTTAGTCTGATCATGGTGGAGAGTACTTTTCTAATGAGATCAATTTATTATGTGGGGACCATGGAATTATTCATGAGAGAACGCCTCCATATTCACCCAGTCAAACGGGGTTGCCAAATGAAAAAACCTTACTGTTTCAGATTTGGCCAACACCAATATTAGATGCATCAAGTTTATCCAAGGCATCGTGTGGGAGGCTATATCGACATCATGTCATGTCCTGATTCCTGAATAAGGTTCCTACAAAGGATAATGAAATTACTCCCTGTGAGAAATGGTAGAAGAAAAGAACTACACTCTCTTACTTATGCACTTGGGGCTATTTGTGAAAGTCAATGTGCCGATAACTAAAAAGCATAAGCTTGGACCAAATACTATGGGCTGTGTTTTTCTTGGTTATGCTAAGTACATCATTGGCTATATATTTCTAGTGGCAAAATCTGATGTACCTGACATGAAGGTTGGTACGATCATGGAGTCTAAATATGCTACATTCTTTGAGGATATTTTTTCTATGAGAGATTCGAAAAGCACTTCTAGACATGAATCTAATGAAAATCCTGAACCCGTCATTCCGATGAAATATTATGAGGGAACACGTGATGAAAATCCTGTGAAGGATGAAGAGTAAGCTCCTGTTAGGGGCAAGAAACAGAGGACTACAAAGTCCTTTGGTGACAATTCTCTTGTGTATCTCATGGATGATACTCTCAATTCTACTTTAGAAGCTTTGTGCATCTCTAGATGCTGATTCCTGAAAGGATGCGGTCCGTAGCGCGATAGATTTTATCTTGAATAAAAGGAAATGGGAGGTCACTAATTGTCCCTATGATTGCAAACTTGTGGGATGTAAGTGGATGTTCAAAAGAAAGTTTAGGACTGATGGTACTATTGAAAAGTACAAGGCTGTACTTGTGGCCTAGGGTTATACCTAGAAAGAAGGCGAAGATTTCTTTGATACCTAGTAAATTGTGGCTAGACTTAGAAACATTTGAGTACTACTCTATTTGGCTGCCTCGCATGATCTTCTCATTCATTAGATGGACATCAAGATAACTTTACTAAATGGAGAGCTAGACGAGAAAATCTACATGCAACAATGATGGCAGCTGGAACTACGTTGGTATTTCCCCGGAGAGGGAGGGATGACGATAGAGTATTTCCCTCAGTTATGAAACCAAGGTATCAAACTAGTAGGAGAACCAAGCAACATAACGTAAGCATCACCTGCACACAAATAACAACACCTCGCAACCCGACATGTTAAAGGGGTTGTCAATCCCTTTCGGGTAACGACGCCAGAAATTGGCAAGTTGACGGGAGAAAGGTTGTAATAGATTGGATAAATAGATCGCAAATAAAATAAAGTGCAGCAAAGTATTTTGGATTTTTGGTTTAATAGATATGAAAATAAAAGCAAGGAAAAAGTAGATCGCAAAGGAAAATATATGAGAAATAAGACCCGGGGGCCGTAGGTTTCACTAGTGGCTTCTCTCGAGAAAAATACCAAACGGTGGGTAAACAAATTACTGTTGGGCAATTGATAGAATATCAAATAATTATGACGATATCCAGGCAATGATCATTACATAGGCATCACGTCCAAGATTAGTAGACCGACTCCTGCCTGCATCTACTACTATTACTCCACACATCGACCGCTATCCAGCATGCATCTAGTGTATTAAGTTCATGGAAAATGGAGTGATGCAATAAGAACGAGACATGATGTAGACAAGATCCGTTTATCTATATGGTGGTAGATATAGATCTCTTCTTTTTATCCTTAGTAGCAACGATACATACGTGTCGGTTCCCTTTCTGTCACTGGGATCAAGCACCGTAAGATCAAACCCACTACCGGGCACCTCTTCCCATTGCAAGATAAATAGATCGAGTTGGCCAGACAAAACCCAAATATCAGATAAGTAATACGAGGCTATAAGAGATCATGCATAAAAGAGATCAAAGAAACTCAAATACTTTCATGGATATAAAAACATAGATCTGATCATAAACTCGAAGTTCATCGATCCCAACAAACACACTGCAAAAGAGTTACATCATATGGATCTCCAAGAGACCATTGTATTGAGAATCAAGAGAGAGAGATGAATCCATCTAGCTACTAACTACGGACCCGAAGGTCTACAAAGAACTACTAACGCATCATCGGAGAGGCACCAATGGAGGTGGTGAACCCCTTTGTGATGGTTTCTAGATTGGATCTGGTGTTTCTGGACTCTGCGGCGGCTGGATGAATATTTCGTCGACTCCCCTAGGGTTTTGGGAATATTTGGGTATTTATAGAGCAAAGAGGCGGTCCGGGGGCACCCGAGGTGGGCACAACCCACCTGGTCGTGCCATGGCCTCCTGGCGCACCCTGGTGGGTTGTGTCCCCCCCCCCTCGGAGCACCCCCAGGTGCAACCAGGGCCCATCTGCTTCCTTTTGGTCCATAAAAAATCATCGTACAGTTTCGTGCCATTTGGACTCCGTTTGATATTGATTTCCTGCGATGTAAATAACATGGAAAAACAGGAACTGGCACTAGGCACTATGTCAATAGGTTAGTACCAAAAAATGATATAAAATAATTATAAAACATCTAAGATTGATAATAAAATAACATGGAACAATCAAAATTATAGATACGTGGAGACGTATCAGCATCTCCACGCTTAACTCCTACTCGTCCTCGAGTAGGTAAGTGATAAAAACATAATTTTGAAGGAAATATGCCCTAGAGGCAATAATAAAGTTATTATTTATTTCCTTATTTCATGATAAATGTTTATTATTCATGATAGAATTGCATTAACCGGAAACATAATACATGTGTGAATACATAGACAAACATAATGTCACTAGTATGACTCTACTTGACTAGCTCATTGATCAAAGATGGTTAAGTTTCCTAGCCATAGACATGAGTTGTTATTTGATCAACGGGGTCACATCATTAGGAGAATGATGTGATTGACTTGACCCATTTTTGTTAGCTTAGCACTTGATCGTTTAAGTTTACTGCTATTGCTTTCTTCATGACTTATATATGTTCCTATGACTATGAGATTATGCAACCCCTGAATACTGGAGGAACACTTTGTGTGCTACCAAACGTCAGTTACGTAACTGGGTGATTATAAAGGCGCTCTACAGGTGTCTCCGATGGTGTTCGTGGAGTTGGCATAGATCAAGAATAGGATTTTTCACTCCGATTGTCAGAGAGGTATCTCTGGGCCCTCTCGGTAATGCACATCAATATAAGACTTGCAAGCAATGTGACTAATGAGTTAGTTGCGGGATGTTGCATTACGGAACGAGTAAAGAGACTTGCCGGTAATGAGATTGAGCTAGGTATTGGGATACCGACGATCGAATCTCGGGCAAGTAACATACCGATGACAAAGGGAACAACGTATATTGTTATGCGGTTTGACCGATAAAGATCTTCGTAGAATATGTAGGAACCAATATGAGCATCCAGGTTCCGCTATTGGTTATTGACCAGAGACATGTCTCGGTCATGTCTACATAGTTCTCGAACCCATAGGTTCTGCACGCTTAAAGTTCTATGACGATCGGTATTATGAGTTTATATGTTTTGATGTACCGAAGGTAGTTCGGAGTCCCGGATATGATCACGGACATGACGAGGAGTCTCTAAATGGTCGAGACATAAAGATTGATATATTGGAAGCCTACATTTGGACATCAGAAGAGTTCCAGGTGAAATCGGGATTTTACCAGAGTACCGGAGGGGTTACCGGAACCCCCCGGGGGTTAATGGGCCTTATTGGGCCCTAGTGGAGAGAGCGAGGGGCCGGCCAGGGCAGGCCGCGCGCCCCTCCCCCTCTGGTCTGAATTGGACTAGGAGAGGGGGGCCCCTTTCCTTCTCCTTCTCCCCTTCCTTTCCCCCTCCTAGTAGGAGTAGGAAAGAGGGGAATCCTACTCCTACTAGGAGGAGGATTCCTCCTCCTGGCGCGCCCTCTAGGGCCGGCCGGCCTCCCCCCTTGCTCCTTTATATATGGGGGCAGGGGGCACCTCTAGACACACAAGTTGATCATTGATCTCTCCCAGTCGTGTGTGGTGCCCCCCTTCCACCATAATCCACCTCGGTCATACTGTAGCGGTGCTTAGGCGAAGCCCTGCAATGGTAGGTTCATCAACATCGTCACCAGGCTGTCGTGCTGACGAAACTCTTCCCCGAGCTCTACTGGATCGTGAGCTCGCGGGACGTCACCGAGCTGAACGTGTGCTAAACGCGGAGGTGCCATACGTTCGGTACTAAGGATCGGTCGATCGTGAAGACGTATGACTACATCAACCGCGTTGTCATAACGCTTCTGCTTAATGGTCTACGAGGGTACATGGACGCACTCTCCCCTCTCGTTGCTATGCATCACCATGATCTTGCGTGTGCGTAGGAAAATTTTGAAATTACTACGTTTCCTAACAAATTTTTGATGTGGAGTGTTGTTCATCAAGTCATATCATATTTTTTTTCTTTAAAGCATGGACATTTGGACTTTTATGTGATTCAGAGCAATATTCTAGTTTTGACATAATAATTTTGATACTCAAGCATATCAACAAGCAACCATGTCTTTCAAAATATCAATGCTAAAATAAGTTATCCCTAGCCCATCATGCTCAAACATTGATCCATTCATGAAACACACTCGAATATTAAGTACACCCAATACTTGAGCACGGTCATATGGCCTCCTAGTTGGTGCTTTTTATAAGAGAAGATGGAGACTCAAGTTTCAAAATAAAAATTGCATAAAGTAAAAGAAAGTCCCTTCGCAGAGGGAAGTAGGGATTTGTAGAGGTGCCACAGCTCAAAGCGAAAAATTTGAGATAAAAACATTTTGGGAGGTGTATCCATCCCACCAACGAAAACGACTTAGAGTTCCGAACACTTTCCATGCTAGATATGCCATAGGCGGTTCCCAAATAGAAAATAAAGTTTATTCCTTTTTCCACCATAACTTTCACTTTCATGGCTAACCGTATCCACGGGTGCCCTCCATACCAACACTTTCCAAGGAATTTATTATTTGACAACATAAAGTAAATTCATTTTTGTTTTGCATTTCGGGACTGGGCATCCATAATCCCTTTGCCTTACTCTCGTGCAATGACAAGTGAATAAACACTCATCCTAAGAATAACACATCTAGCATGGAAACTATTAGCCATCCCTCACCGCTCCGCGAGCGAAACAAACACACAAAAGAGAAGTTTATTTTGAAAATTAGAGATGGCACATGCAAATTTTCTTAGAATGGCAAAACAATACAACAAATAGGTAGATATAGTGGACTAATGTGGCAAAACTGGTTTAAAGGATTTTGGATGCACAAGTAGAGGTCATACTTAGTGCAAAATGAAGGCTAGCAAAATATTGGGAAGCGACTAACCAAGAAACGAATAATCTCATAAGCAAGCATTAAGCATAATTAACACCGAACAATGCACCACAAGTAGGATATAATTTTCACTGCATGACTATTGACTTTCGTACTTGCATAGGGAATCACAAACCTTAACACCCATATTCTTACTAGAGCACAATTACTCATCAACATAACTCACATATCACATCATCATACCTCAAAACTATTACTAAGAATCAAGTTTATTTTGTCCAATGATCTTCATGACGTTTTCTTTACTTTATCCTTCTTGGATATCTATCACTTTGGGACTAATTTTCATGTGTTGCTTTTTCATAAGCTTAACCAAATATAAGTGAAGATCATGAGCATAACAAATTTTCTTTCTCTCAAAATAATTTAAGTGAAGCAAGAGAGAATTTCTTCAAAATTTTACGAACTCTCAAATAAATCTAAGTGAAGCAAGAGAGCATTTCTTCAAAAATAACAAAGCACACTGTGCTCAAAAAGATATAAGTGAAGCACTAGAGCAAGTCCTAGCTCATAAAAGATTTAAGTGAAGCATAGAGAGCAATTCTATATAGTCATGACATAATTTTGGCTCTCTAAAAAGGGTGTGTCCAGCAAGGATTGATAACTTAAAACAAAAAATAAAACAAGCAAAGAAACATATCATACAAGACGCTCCAAGAAAAACACATATCATGTGACGAATAAAAATATAGTCTCGAGTAAAATACCGATAGTTGTTGGAAGAAAGTGGGGATGCCACTCGGGGGCATCCCCAATGTCGGTGTCAAAACGGCAGATCTCGGGTAGGGGGTCCCGAACTGTGCGTCTAAGGATCAATGGTAACAGGGGACAAGGGACACGATGTTTACCCAGGTTCGGGCCCTCTTGATGGAGGTAATACCCTACGTCCTGCTTGATTGACTTTGATGAGTATAGGGGTTACAAGAGTTGATCTACCACGAGATCCTAATGGCTAAACCCTAATTGTCTAGCCTGTATGATTATGATTGTGATCTTCTCTACGGACTAAACCCTCCGGTTTATATAGACACCGAAGGGGGCTGGGGCTGTACAGAGTCGGTTTACAGAGAAAGGAATATCCATATCCGCACATTAAGCTTGCCTTCCACGCCAAGGAGAGTCCCATCCGGACATGATGGAAGGCCTTCTATCTTGTATCTTCACGGCCCATCTGTCCGGCCCACATCACGTAGCCCGGACACCCGAGGACCCCATAATCCAGGACCCGCTCAGTAGCCCCTGAACCAGTCTTCAATGACAATATGTCCGGCGCGCAGATTGTCTTTGGCATTGCAAGGTGGGTTCCTCCTCCGAACTCTTCAAAGCAGTTGATCGTCAGTACTATATCCGGCTATGTACACCAGTCGCACCTCTAAATTAAAATACAGATAAGTTATGTCCTCCGAAGATTTCACTGGCGAGATGTTACGTCCAGCCATTCTATTATTTCAAACCGTTTTTCGGCCTCCCATTTCGCGTTTCAAGACGCAACCACCAACGACACGCCTTGTCAAAGTAGAGATCGTGCCCCCCTTATTATGGGATTCTCATTAATACGGGTATGGGAAACCCAAACGTGCTCTTTCGCACGATCCCTTGGAAATAGGCGAGCTTTAAGGCTCGAGCGAGGGGACGCTTGATATTCGCAATCCATATAAGTGGATAGAACCCATCTGTTCCACCCCACACCTCATTCTCTTTACCTCCTCGTTCTCGAGCTCCAGCGCCCAAACTCTAAGCTCTTCCCTTCCCTATAACTCTTTCGACGATGGCTGGTTCTCAAGGCAAGTGGGTGCCCTCCTCCGTCATGGAGGAGAACATCAAGGAGCTGCGGGAAGCACGATATTTGACCGCGGAAATCAAGCACATGCTTCCAGATCCGGCGCAGGTCATCCCCACTCCGGGGCCCGGTGAGAGGGTGGTGTTTATCCCCCACTTCCTCCGTGGACTCGGATTCGCCCTCCACCCCTAAGGGGTCTCATGTTCTACTACGGGCTGGATTTTCATGATCTGGCCCCAATTCGTTTCTTCACATCTCGGCGTTTATCGTCATGTGTGAAGCCTTCCTCCGTGTCCCTCCACACTTCGGCTTATGGCTCAAGATCTTTAATGTGAAGCCGAAGGTGGTCAATGGGCAACACGCGGACTGTGGTGGCGCCATGGTGAGCAAGCTCCCCAAAGTCAACTGGCCGAAGGGAGTCTTTGTGGACACCGTCAAAATATGGCAACAGGAATGGTTCTATATCACAAAACCCCGCGGCTCCAACTGGGCAGCTCCGCCAGCCTTTAGATCCGGACCCCCGCCGAGGCTTACATCCTGGACCGACAAAGGTCTGTACTAGGGTTGGTCTCTGAGGTGTTGCAGCTGCAAAAACGCATCAAGAGCATGATAGCAAAGGACGTCACCCTTGCCGACGTAATCCAAGTGATGCTGATTCGCCGGACACTTCCCTGCTAGAGGCGGCCCCTCAAGATGTGGGAGTTCAATCCGGAAGGGCCACGGACCCTACAACGGTTCTATGGCACAACGCACAAGGGGATCTAGAAAGTGCTTTTTAAGAAGCAGAAATCGTGGCCAAGGTCCTCAGACGACACCGGCCTCGACTGCAACCATCCATCCTCCGAGGTAAATTCTAAGAACTCCGAACACCAATATGCTTTGTTTAACCCGAGGTGCTAAGTAATCCCTCCCCAAACAGGCCTGGATCGAGAAGGCGGAGCAGATCCGATGTCTGGCTCCGCTCCCTGAAGACGCAGCCAATCCCCTTCTAATGAGGATGCTGGTCCCGGCGCCATACCACACACCGGCAAAGAAGGACAAGAAGAAGAAAAGAGAGGAGGGCACTTCGAACGTAGTGTCCGGAGATGCTGATGCCCAATCTTCTCATGAAGGTGAGGAGGAGGAGGAGGAGGAGGAGGATGAAGAAGAAGATCCTCCCCGCAAGGGCAAAAAGAGGGCGGCTTCCGATGACCTGGAAGCCGAAGCGTCCAAGAGGGACAAAATTACCTTTATCGATGACTCGGAGTCAGACGCCGAGGCCCTCCTGACGCATCGTCGCTGGACCAGGCCCAAAGCCGACTTGTAAAAAGCTCGGGATGCCTCACATATTGTCCAATTCTGTATGAACAGTGATGATAACTCTAGGTTCTATGTTTTCTAGTCTAGCACGCAGTCTCGCCCAACTATCTTCGTCCTCGGGGGATCTGCCACCGAAGATGATGGAGAGCAGGTCGCCTCCATTAGCCTCCCCGCCGCCTAAGGCGAATGATGCTGAGGTGTCATCTCATAGGCCCTCCCCAAGCCTTG
>NC_041386.1:550357801-550369705 GCF_002162155.2 Triticum dicoccoides | reverse complement strand
AGGGTAATACCTCGGCTGCCGGAGGGCCGGGGAGGACGGTCCTTATGGAGACCGGCGACGAGGGCCCCAGTCAATCCATCCCCCAGCCGCAGACTGCTTTGGAGACCAGTACGGCCCCGGAGTCTAGTGAACGACCCCCTGCAGGAGGAAAGGGAGTGGCGACCTCTGCTAATCCGGAGATGCCAAATACCATGACGGGCGCTCTTCAAAGTGCATCCGTCCTAGACGAACACCGCATCCCGATGGGTGCGGTGTCTGAGAAGAATCAGCCCGCCCAAAGCGGACTGAACGAAGCCTTCTCCATTGTGTTAGCAGGCTTCAAGGTACACAATGTAATGTTTTTGATCTTTTTATGAGAAATATGCCCGTATATAGATAGTTGCCTCTAAGACTCTATTCGGTTTTCTGAAAGAAAAGTGAGCAGAGGATCAATAATCAGTTGTTAGGTGGTAACATGCTATCTTATTTGAATTTCAAAACAGGTCTCTCTGTTAGCGGCGACTGTCCAGTCAGCGGAGATTGCCAAACTCAAACGGAAACTGGAGCGAGCCGAAGAGGATCTAGTCCTTGTTAACACGCGGCTCGACCAAGCGCAAGGTATAAGATACATCTTGCTGTATGCCTGTTTATTTCCATGCTTTTGTGGAAGTTGAAGAGCTTTACTGTGCACGGTTGTATAGATGGTGCCGCCGTTGTGGAGACCCTCAGAAGAGAGCTTGCTCAAACCAAGGAGCAAGCAAGGGTAAGCAAGGGAGCCGTCGACAAGGCGACTGCGAACTTGACGGCTGAACAGGCCGCTCGGCGCCGTTTTGAGGAACAGGTGACCGAGATGGGTCAGAAGCTCAAGGACACCGCCGCCAAGTGTGAGTCCTTAGAAACAGAAAATAAGGCGAAGGGGATCGAACTCGCCAAGGCCCTTTAAGATGCTTCGGAGACATGGTCCGAATCCCGTGCAACGCGCGAGGAAATCCGTCAAGCCGGTCAGATAGCGGCTGGTAATCCCTTTCTTTTACATGCTAAATTTGGGGATCAGAAGTATGGCCTGGTTAATCGACTATGGAGTTCTCCAGATGCATATGTGGATCTGCCGACGAGTGCTGCGGCCGCTGCCCAATTCTTCCAGGCCTAGGAGGGGTACGAGGCGGAGGAGCTCTTCTAGTCACAGTTTGTGGGGCAGGAGCGTCCCCTATTGCTAAACAACCAGATGGCGCAATGGGCGGAGCTACATAAGATGTCCGGCGCGGCCATGAAGGACGTCATAGTCCGGTTGTGGCCGACTGAAGTCATTCCGAACTGCTACTCCAGCCTCGTGCAATGTCTCGTCAATGCGCTGCCCCGGATTGAAGCCGTCAAGAGGTGGTCATGTGTGGAAGGAGCGCGTATGGCTTTTGCCCATTTCAAGATGCAGTGGGTGAAAATGAATGCCGAAAAGGTGGCAGTTGAGGGTCCTCCCGAAAGCAAGGCCCATCGCACACCGGAGCGCTATTTCGAGGATGTGCTAAAAGGTGCTCGCCTTATAGAGGGCCAATGCTCTAAGGACGTAGTGTTCGAATAAAAGGGGCCGAACTGTCCTGGGATTTGTGTTATAAACTAAATGTTTTGTAATATATTCATTCCTTGATGAAAAGTTTTTATCCTCCTGTGCGGCCGTTTATTATATCGGAGAGTTCCCAATCGTCGGCTTCAGCCCCCATGTAGATGCTACTGGGGTGTTCGGAATTGCACATAACTACACTTAACCCAATGTCTGAAGGAAATATGCCCTAGAGGCAATAATAAAGTTGTTATTTATATTTCCTTATATCATGATAAGTGTTTATTATTCATGCTAGAATTGTATTAACCGGAAACTTAGTACATGTGTGAATACATAGACAAACAGAGTGTCACTAGTTTGCCTCTACCTAACTAGCTCGTTAAATCAATGATGGTTATGTTTCCTAACCATAGACATGAGTTGTCATTTGATTAACGGGATCACATCATTAGAGAATGATGTGATTAACTTGACCCATCCATTAGCTTAGCACGATGATCGTTTATTTTGTTGCTATTGCTTTCTACATGACTACATGTTCCTATGACTATGAGATCATGCAACTCCTGAATACCGGAGGAACACTTTGTGTGCTACCAAACGTCACAATGTGAGTTGGCATGGATCAAGATTAGGATTTTTCACTCTGATTGTCGGAGAGGTATCTCTGGGCCCTCTTGGTAATGTACATCACTATAAGCCTTGCAAGCAATGTAGCTAATGAGTTACTTACGAGATGTAGCATTACGGAACGAGTAAAGAGACTTGCCGGTAACGAGATTGAACTAGGTATTGAGATACCGACGATCGAATCTCAGGCAAGTAACATACCGATGACAAAGGGAACAACGTATATTGTTATGCGTTTTGACTGGTAAAGATCTTCATAGAATATGTAGGAACCAATATGAGCATCCAGGGTTCGCATTCTTAATGTTCGGTGACGATCGGTATTACGAGTTTATGCGTTTTGATGTACCGAAGGTAGTTCGGAGTACCGTATTTGATCACGGACATGACGAGGAGTCTCGAAATGGTCGAGACGTGAAGATCGATATATTGGAAGCCTATGTTTGGACAACGGAATGGTTTCGGGTGAAAACGGGAGTATACCGGAGCACCGAGAGGTTACCGGAACCCCCCGGGAGGTATATGGGCCTTATTGGGCCTTAGTGGGAGTGTGGGGAAAAGAGCAAAGGAGGGGGCGCCCCCCAAGACCAATCCGAATGGGGAGGGGGGCGGCCCCCCTTTCCTTCCTCCTCCCTCCTCCTTCCTTCTCTCCTAAATCCAACAAGGCAAGGGGGGAATCCTACTCCCGATGGGAGTAGGACTCCCCTTGGGGCACGCCTAGGAAGCCGCCCCCTCCACTCCTTTATATACGGGATAGGGGGGCACCCCATAGACACACAAGTTGATCATTGATCTTTTAGCCGTGTGCGGTGCCCCCCTCCACCATAATCCACATCGGTTATATTGCAGCGGTGCTTAGGCGAAGCCCTATTCCGATAGCAACATCATCACCATCATCACGCCGTCGTGCTGACGAAGCTCTCCCTCGAAGCTCTACTGGATCGTGAGTTCGCGGGACATCACCGAGCCGAACGTGTGCAGATTGCGGAGGTGTCGTACCTTCGGTTCTAGATCGGTCGATCGTGAAGATGTACGACTGCATCAACCGCATTGTCATAATGCTTCCGCTTATGGTCTACAAGGGTATGTAGACGATACTCTCCCCTCTCGTTTCTATGCATCACTATGATCTTGCGTGTGCGTAGGAATTTTTTTGAAATTACTGCGTTCCCCAACAACATCTTGGACCTTGAAGGAGGTGTTAGTGCAGCGAACCAGGCAATCAGACTATTCGGTTTTATTGCTCTCACTTAGCTATAGGAGTTTGACAATGGGTATATTAGGTAGCCCCAAGTATGTACGCGACTATCCTGATGCAGATGCGTTACATATGTGACCGGGAAATGGTCCTTCGTGTAATACGGAAAAATCGCTAAGGATTGTACTGAGTCACCGAGTGGCTGACCAGCTCTTGCCGCATCATGATAGTCGGTTTTCGGCTTTCTGTACTGAGGTGCTTAACCAGATGAACCAGAAATACAATCGCAGTAGTTCTCCCTTTACTACCCTAGCCGATTAGACGAAATGTAAGGTAGCAAGCACAGGAGCCAGGCAACCCAACTATTGACCAAAGACGAGCCGATGCATATAATGCCGAACTCGGGACACTAAATTGTGTTGTAAAGTTGTTCGGACTTTTGTTTGGGAACACTTATGTTTCCTTATAGAGCCCCTGACAATTTTTGTGCCGAGATCTATACATGGGACCACTTAACAGGTGGAATAAAAAATGATACCGAGTAAGAATTTTAGTTTACTGGAATCTAATTGATATGTCAGAATGTAATCTTACAGAAGGTACCATAATCACCAAGGCCATTTTACATGTCGGGGGTTGCTACCTCTTGAGCACTGCGTTGGTTTTCCCTTGAAGAGGAAAGGGTGATGCAGCAGAGTAGTGTAAGTATTTCCCTCCGTTTTTGAGAACCAAGGTATCAATCCAGTAGGAGGCCACGCATGAGTCCCTCGCACCTACACAAACAAATAAAATCCTTGCAACCAACACAATAAAGGGGTTGTCAATCCCTTCACGGTCACTTACGAAAGTGAGATCTGATAGATATGATAAGATAATATTTTTGGTATTTTTATGATAAAGATGCAAAGTAAATAAAGAGAAATAAAAAGTGCCAGAAATAACTTGTTGTCGGGAGATTAATATGATGGAAAATATACCCGGGGGCCATAGGTTTCATTAGTGGCTTCTCTCGAGAGCATAAGTATTACGGTGGGTAAACAAATTACTGTTGAGCAATTGACATAACTGAGCATAGTTATGAGAATATCTAGGTATGATCATGTATATAGGCATCACGTCCAAGACAAGTAGATCGACTCCTGCCTGCATCTAATACTATTACTCCACACATCGACCGCTATCCAGCATGCATCTAGAGTATTAAGTTCAAAAGAACAGAGTAATGCTTTAAGTAAGATGACATGATGTAGAGGGATAAACTCATGCAATGTGATATAAACCCCATCTTGTATCCTCGATGGCAACAATACAATACGTACCTTTGCTGCCCCCACTGTCACTGGGAAAGGACACCGCAAGATTGAACCCAAAGCTAAGCACATCTCCCGTTGTAAGAAAGATCAATCTAGTAGGCCAAACCAAACTGATAATTCGAAGAGACTTGCAAAGATAACCAATCATACATAAAAGAATTCAGAGAAGATTCAAATATTGTTCATAGATAAACTTGATCATAAACCCACAATTCATCGGCCTGAACAAACACACCGCAAAAGAAGATTACATCGAATAGATCTCCACGAGAATCGTGGAGAACTTTGTATTGAGATCCAAAGAGAGAGAAGAAGCCATCTAGCTAATAACTATGGACCCGAAGGTATGAGGTAAACTACTCACACATCATCCGAGATGGTATGGTGTTGATGTAGAAGCCCTCCGTGATCGATGCCCCCTCCGGCGGAGCTCCAGAAAAGGCCCCAAGATGGGATCTCACGGGTACAGAAGGTTGCGGCGGTGGAATTAGGTTTTTGGCTCCGTATCTGGTAGTTTCGGGGTACGTAGGTATATATAGGAGGAAGAAGTATGTCGGTGGAGCAACATGGGCCCCACGAGGGCGGAGGGCGCGCCTTGGGGGGGGGGGGTAGGCGCGCCCCCTACCTCGTGCCTTCCTGGTAGCTTTCTTGATGTAGGGTCCAAGTCATCTGGATCATGTTCGTTCCAAAAATCACATTCCCGAAGGTTTCATTCCGTTTGGACTCCGTTTGATATTCTTTTTCTGCGAAACTCTGAAATAGGCAAAAAACAGCAATTCTGGGCTGGGCCTCCGGTTAATAGGTTAGTCCCAAAAATAATATAAAAGTGTATAATAAAGCCCAATAATGTCGAAAATAGAATATGATATAGCATGGAACAATAAAAAATTATAGATACGATGGAGACGTATCAAGCATCCCCAAGCTTAATTTCTGCTCGTCCTCGAGTAGGTAAATGATAAAAATAGAATTTTTGATGTGGAATGCTACTTGGCATAATTTCAATGTAATTCTCTTAATTGTGGTATGAATATTCAGATCTGAAAGATTCAAG
The DNA here is from genome assembly GCF_002162155.2 of Triticum dicoccoides. Taxonomy (NCBI): domain Eukaryota; kingdom Viridiplantae; phylum Streptophyta; class Magnoliopsida; order Poales; family Poaceae; genus Triticum; species Triticum dicoccoides. The sequence continues at coordinate 550,363,973 of NC_041386.1, read as the reverse complement.
ACAAAAGTTTAATATTGACATAGAAATAATAATACTTCAAGCATACTAACTAAGCAATTATGTCTTCTCAAAATAACATGGCCAAAGAAAGTTATCCCTACAAAATCATATAGTCTGGCTATGCTCTATCTTCACCACACAAAGTATTTAAATCATGCACAACCCCGATGACAAGCCAAGCAATTGTTTCATACTTTTGGTGTTCTCAAACTTTTTCAATCTTCATGCAATACATGAGCGTGAGCCATGTACATAGCACTATATGTGGAATGGAATGGTGGTTGTGGAGAAGACAAAAAAGAGAAGTTAGTATCACATCAACTAGTCGTATCAACGGGCTATGGAGATGCCCATCAATAGATATCAATGTGAGTAAGTAGGGATTGCCATGCAACGAATGCACTAGAGCTATAAGTATATGAAAGCTCAAAAAAAGGAACTAAGTGGGTGTGCATCCAAGTCGCTTGCTCACGAAGACCTAGGGCATTTTGAGGAAGCCCATCATTGGAATATACAAGCCAAGTTCTATAATGAAAAATTCCCACTAGTATATGAAAGTGATATCATAGGAGACTCTCTATCATGAAGATCATGGTGCTACTTTGAAGCACAAGTGTGGTAAAAGGATAGTAGCATGTTCCCTTCTTTTTTTCTTTTTTTAGTCCGGAGTCTCACCCTGAGTTATGGGGGAATCATAGTCTCCATCATCCTTTCATCACTTGGGACAATGCTCTAAAAATGATGATCATCACACTTTTATTTACTTACAACTCAACAATTACAACTCAATACTTAGAACAAAATATGACTCTATGTGAATGCATCCGGCGGTATACCGGGACATGCAATGAATCAAGAGTCACATGTATGAAAGAATTATGAACGGTGGCTTTGCCACAAATACAATGTCAACTACATGATCATGCAAAGCAATATGACAATGATGGAGCGTGTCATAGTAAACGGAACGGTGGTAAGTTGCATGGCAATATATCTTGGAATGGCTATGGAAATGCCATAATAGTTAGGTATGGTGGCTGTTTTGAGGAAGGTATGTGGTGGGTATATGATACCGGTGAAAAGTGCGCGGTATTAGAGAGGCTAGCAACGGTGGAAGGGTGAGAGTGCGTATAATCCATGGACTCAACATTAGTCATAAAGAACTCACATACTTATTGCAAAAATTATTAGTTATCAAAACAAAGTATTACGGGCATGCTCCTAGGGGGATAGATTGGTAGGAAAAGACCATCGCTCGTCCCCGACCGCCACTCATAAGGAAGACAATAAATAAATAAATCATGCTCCGATTTCGTCACATAACGGTTCACCATACGTGCATGCTACGGGAATCACAAACTTCAACACAAGTATTCCTCAAATTCACAACTACTCAACTAGCATGACTCTAATATCACCATCTCCATATCTCAAAACAATTATCAAGTATCAAACTTCTCATAGTATTCAATGCACTTCTATGAAAGTTTTTATATTATTCCTAAAAAAAAATTCCATGTTGTTCTAAAGGACTCTCAAAATAATATAAGTGAAGCATGAGAGATCAGTTATTTCTATAAAACAAATCCACACCGTTCTCTAAAAGATATAAGTGAAGCACTAGAGCAAAATCTATATAGCTCAAAATATATAAGTGAAGCACATAGAGTATTCAAATAATTTTCAAATCATGTGAGTATCTCTCAAAATGTGTGTACATCAAGGATGATTTTGGTAAACTAAAAAGCAAAGACTCAAATCATACAAGACGCTCCAAGCAAAACACATATCATGTGGTGAATAAAAATATAGCTCCAAGTAAAGTTACCGATAGACGAAGACGAAAGAGGGGATGCCTTCCGGGGCATCCCCAAGCTTAGGCTTTTGGGTGTCCTTGAATTTTACCTTGGGGTGCCATGGGCATCCCCAAGCTTAGTATCTTGCCACTCCTTGTTCCATAATCCATCAAAACTTAACCCAAAACTTGAAAACTTCACAACATAAAACTCAAAATAGAAAATCTCGTGAGCTCCGTTAGCGAAAGAAAGAAAAACACCACTTCAAGGTACTGTAATGAACACATTCTTTATTTATATTGGTGTTAAACCTACTGTATTCCAACTTCTCTATGGTTTATAAACTATTTTACTAGCCATAGATTCATCAAAATAAGCAAACAACACACGAAAACAGAATCTGTCAAAAACAGAACAGTCTTTAGTAATCTGTAGCTAACGCAAGTTATGGAACCCCAAAAATTCTAAAATAAATTTCTGTACGTGAGGAATTTATCTATTAATCATCTGCAAAAATAATTAACTAAATATCACTTTCCAAATAAAAATGGCAGCAATTCTCGTGAGTGCTAAAGTTTCTGTTTTTTACAGCTAGATCAAAAAGACTTTCCCCAAGTTTTCCCAACGGTTCTACTTGGCACAAACACTAATTAAACACAAAAAACACAACCAAAACATAGGCTACATAAATTATTTATTACTAAACAGGAGCAAAAATCAAGGAATAAAAATAAAATTGGGTTGCCTCCCAACAAGCGCTATCGTTTAACGCCCCTAGCTAGGCATAATAGCAAGGATAGATCTAGGTATTGCCATCTTTGGTAGGCAATCCATAAGAGGCTATCATAATAGATTCAAAAGGTAATTTTATTTTCTTTCTAGGGAAGTGTTCCATGCCTTTCCTTAACGGAAATTGGAATCTAATATCCCTTCCTTCATATCAATAATTGCACCAATCATTCTAAGGAAAGGTCTACCAAGAATAATATGACATGAAGAATTGCAATCTATATCAAGAACAATAAAATCTACGGGCACATAATTCCTATTTGCAAAAATAAGAACATCATTAATTCTTCCCATTGGTTTCTTAATGGTGGAATCCGCAAGGTGCAAGTGTAAAGAGCAATCATCAAAATCACGGAAACCTAGCAAATCACACAAAGTCTTTGGAATCGTGGAAACACTAGCACCAAAATCACACAAAACATAGCATTCATGATCTTTAATTTTAATTTTAATAGTAGTTTCCCACTCATCATAAAGTTTTCTAGGGATAGAAACTTCCAACTCAAGTTTTTCTTCATAAGATTGCATCAAAGCATCAATGATATGTTTGGTAAAGGCTTTATTTTGACTATAATCATGTGGAGAATTTAGCACGGATTGCAACAAGGAAATACAATCTATCAAAGAGAAATTATCATAATTAAAATCCTTGAAATCCAAGATAGTGGGTTCATTAATATCTAGGGTTTTGATCTCTTCAATCCCACTTTTACCAATTTTTGCATCAAGATCTAAAAGCTCCGAATTTTTGGAACGCCTTCTAGGTAAAGGTGGATCATATTTAGTCCCTTCATTATCAAGATTCATATTGCAAAACAAAGATTTAATAGGGGACACATCAATAACTTTTAGATCTTCATCTTTATTTTCATAGAAACTAGAAGAACATGCTTTCACAAAACAATCTTTCTTAGCACGTATCCTAGTGGTTCTTTCTTTGCACTCATCAATGGAAATTCTCATGGCCTTGAGAGACTCATTGATATCATGCTTAGGTGGAATAGATCTAAGTTTCAAAGAATCAACATCAAGAGAAATTCTATCAACGTTCCTAGCCAATTCATCAACTTTAAGCAATTTTTCTTCAAGCAAAGCATTGAAATTCTTTTGCGAATTCATAAACTCCTTAACACTAGTCTAAAATTCAGAGGGAATCTTATTAAAATTTCCATAAGAGTTTTTGTAGGAATTACCATAATTATTAGAGGAATTACTAGGATATGGCCTAGGATTAAAGTTTCCTCTATACGCGTTGTTACCAAAATTATTCCTACCAACAAAATTCACATCCATAGATTCATTATTATTCTCAATCAATGTAGACAAAGGCATATCATTAGGATCACAAGAAACTCTTTTATTAGCAAGTAATTTCATAAGTTCATCCATCTTTCCACTCAAAACATTAATTTCTTCTATCGCATGCACTTTCCTATTAGTAGATCTTTCAGTGTGCCATTGAGAATAATTAACCATAATATTATCTAGGAGTTTAGTAGCTTCTCCTAAAGTGATTTCCATAAAAGTGCCTCCCGCGGCCGAATCTAAAATATTTCTAGAAGCAAAATTCAATTCGGCATAAAAAATTTGTATAATCATCCACAAATTCAAACCATGTGTAGGGAAATTACGTATCATTAATTTCATCCTCTCCCAAGCTTGTGCAACATGTTCATGATCAAGTTGCTTAAAATTTATGATATCGTTTCTAAGCGAGATGATCTTAGCGGGAGAAAAATACTTAGAGATAAAAGCATCTTTGCACTTATTCCAAGAATCAATACTATTTTTAGGCAAAGACAAAAACCAAGCTTTAGCACGATCTCTAAGCGAAAAAGGAAATAGCTTCAATTTAACAATATCATTGTCCACATCTTTCTTGTTTTGCATATCACACAAATCAACGAAGCTATTTAGATGGGTAGCGGCATCTTCACTAGGAAGGCCGGCGAATTGATCTTTCATGACAAGATTCAACAAAGCATCATTAATTTCACAAGATTCAGTATCGGTAAGAGGAGCAATCGAAGTGCTAAGGAAATCATTGTTGTTGGTATTGGTAAAGTCACACAATTTGGTATTATCTTGAGCCAACGTGACAAGCAAGCAATCCAACACAGAGCAAACAAGAAGCGAGCGAAAAAGAGGCGAACGAAAAAGAGAGAGGGCGAATAAAACAGCAAGGGTGAAGTGGGGGAGAGGAAAACGAGAGGCAAATGGCAAATAATGTAATGCGGGAGATAAGGGTTTGTGATGGGTACTTGGTATGTTGACTTTTGCGTAGACTCCTCGGCAACGGCGCTAGAAATCCTTCTTGCTACCTCTTGAGCACTGCGTTGGTTTTCCCTTGAAGATCAAAGGGTGATGCAGCAAAGTAGCATAAGTATTTCCCTCAGTTTTTGAGAACCAAGGTATCAATCCAGTAGGAGGCCACGCACGAGTCGATCGCACCTACACAAACAAATAAAATCCTCGCAACCAACGCAATAAAGGGGTTGTCAATCCCTTCACGGTCACTTACGAAAGTGAGATCTGATAGATGTGATAAGATAATATTTTTGGTATTTTTATGATAAAGATGCAAAGTAAATAAATTGAAATAAAAAGTGCCAGAAATAGCTTGTTGATGGGAGATTAATATGATGGAAAATAGACCCGGGGGCCATAGGTTTCACTAATGGATTCTCTCGAGAGCAGAAGTATTACGGTAGGTAAACAAATTACTGTTGAGCAATTGACAGAATTGAGCATAGTTATGAGAATATGTAGGTATGATCATGTATATAGGCATCACATCCGAGACAAGTAGACCGACTCCTGCCTGCATGTACTACTATTACTCCACACATCGACCGCTATCCAGCATGCATCTAGAGTATTAAGTTCAAAATAACAGAGTAACGTTTTAAGTAAGATGACATGATGTAGAGGGATAAACTCATGCAATATGATATAAACCCCATCTTGTTATCCTCGATGGCAACAATACAATACGTGCCTTGCTGCCCCTACTGTCACTGGGAAAGGACACTGCAAGATTGAACCCAAAGCTAAGCACTTCTCCCATTGCAAGAAAGATCAATCTAGTAGGCCAAACCAAACTGATAATTCGAAGGGACTTGCAAAGATAACCAATCATACATGAAATAATTCAGAGAAGATTCAAATATTGTTCATAGATAAACTTGATCATAGACGCACAATTCATCGGTCTCAACAAACACACCGCAAAAGAAGATTACATCGAATAGATCTCCACGAGAATCGTGGAGAACTTTGTATTGAGATCCAAAGAGAGAGAAGAAGCCATCTAGCTAATAACTATGGACCAGAAGGTATGAGGTAAACTACTCACACATCATCGGAGAGGCTATGGTGTTGATGTAGAAGCCCTCCGTGATCGATGCCCCCTTCGGCGGAGCTCCGGAAAAGGCCCCAAGATGGGATCTCACAGGTACAGAAGGTTGCGGTGGTGGAATTAGGTTTTTGGCTCCGTATCTGGTAGTTTGGGGGTACGTAGGTATATATAGGAGGAAGAAGTACGTCGGTGGGGCAACATGGTCCCCACGAGGGTGGAGGGCGTGCCT
>NC_041386.1:550344537-550357615 GCF_002162155.2 Triticum dicoccoides | reverse complement strand
CTACCTCGTGCCTTCGTGGTAGCTTTCTTGACGTAGGGTCCAAGTCCTCTAGATCATGTTCGTTCCAAAAATCACATTCCCGAAGGTTTCATTCCGTTTGGACTCCGTTTGATATTCTTTTTCTGCGAAACTCTGAAATAGGCGAAAAACAACAATTCTGGGCTGGGCCTCCGGTTAATAGGTTAGTCCCAAAAATAATATAAAAGTGTATAATAAAGCCCAATAATGTCCAAAACAGAATATAATATAGCATGGAACAATCAAAAATTATAGATACGTTGGAGACGTATCAGGGGTCTAGGGCTAAGGGAAAAGCTCTATACAGGTTCCTGAGCGAAGTTGTGGTCTTCCTATCGCATGTTTGCGCCGCTTTTCGCCCAAATAAGAAAGATTTCTTTAAAGTAATGGTCTTCGGCCATGTATGCGGAACCGGGCTCGGAAAGAGTCCTCGTGGGTCCAAAGAATGAGTAGGTTTTGATTCACCTGTGGTAAAAAGGAAAGGGTGATTAAAGAAAGGGCAAGGCCGTATAAGGTCGAACCTTTGTATAGACATGCCCGTATATTGCCTCCGCCGATGCCCAAGGTATTTTGAGTGCATGATTGTGCACGCATGGTACAAATTCCTCTGATGTATGTGGCGGTCGACGGAGGCTAGGCTGCTAATCCAGCCCTGAAGTTGCCGGACTATCGGTGTGTAGAACTGACTGGTCATGCGTGGGGAAGTCCGATGGCCTAATAGCCAAGGGGCTGTGTGGCTTGATAGGGCCGCTTTGTACTTCGGCCGCAATGGCCGCTGTATGATCCTTAGTACGGAGGGAGCGCTCCATGTTAACATTGATTATAATGACGCCACGTGGACCGGGCAGCTTGAGCTTCAAATAGGCATAATGCGGGACCGCATTGAGGCGGGCAAAAGCAGTTTGATCGAGTAGTGCGTGATAGCCGCTGCGGAAGGGGACGATGTTGAAGATCAAGTCTTCGCTTCAGAAGTTGTCCGGGGAGCCAAAGACTACTTCCAGCATGATTGAGCCCGTATAGCGGGCCTCTTTGCTAGGTGTTACTCCTTTGAAGGTAGTTCTAGTGGGTTTGATTCTTGACAGATCAATACCCATTTTGCGGACAGTGTCTTGATAAAGTAGGTTGAGACTGCTGCCGCCATCCATGAAGACTCGTGTAAGATGGAATCCCCTGATGATTGGATCGAGGACCAAAGCTGCCAAACCTCCATGACTGATACTGGTTTGGTGGTCCTTTCGATCTAAGGTGATCGGACAAGCCGACCATGGGTTGAATTTGGGGGCGACCGGCTCCATGGCGTAGACGTCCCGTAGTGCGCGTTTGCGCTCCCTCCTAGGGATATGTGTGACATATATCATATTCACTATTTTTACCTCTCGGAGGGGGGGGGGATTGTTTATGTCCCCCTGTGTTTAGCTGACGAGGCTCTTGGTCATCGTCGTCGCTTGGCGACCCCTTTCCCTTGTGTTCGGCGTTAAGCTTGCCGACCTGTTTGAAGACCCAACAATATCTGTTGGTATGATTGGTGGGTTTATCGGGGGTACCATGAATCTGGCAAGGCCGATCAAGTATTCTGTCTAGACAGGACGTGCCATCTCTGTTTGCCTTGAATGGCTTTTTCCATTGACCGGGTTTGGAGCCGTTGAATCCGGCGTTAACTGTCGTGTCTTGCGTTCCTTCATTGTTGTTTCGATGCTTATGCTTGTCGCGTCGTGGCTTGCCATTGCCATCCCTGGTTTCGGAGGTACCAGGGTCGCTGGTGCTATTGCTTCTACGAGCGAGCCATCTGTCTTCTCCCGTGCAAAAACGGGTCATAAGTGTGGTGAGGGATGCCATGGACTCCGACCTTTCTTGGCCAAGGTGTCGGGCGAGGCACTCGTCTCGGACGCTATGTTTGAAGGCTGCGAGGGCCTCCGCGTCCGGACAATCCACAATCTAGTTCTTTTTGATTAGGAACCTTGTCCAAAACTGTCGGGCCAATTCCCCGGGTTGCTGGATTATGTGGCTAAGGTCATCGACATCTGGGGCCGAACATAGGTACCTTGGAAGTTGTCTCTGAATGCATCCTCCAGGTCTTCCCAGCTACCAATAGAATTTTCTGGTAGACTGTTCAGCCAGTGCCGTGCAGGTCCTTTAAGTTTGAGGGGAAGGTATTTGATGGCATGTAGATCGTCACCGCGAGCCATGTGAATGTGGAGAAGAAAGTCTTCAATCCATACTACCGGATCTGTTGTGTCGTCATATGATTCGATGTTCATGGGTTTGAACCCTTCAGGGAACTCGTGCTCCATTACTTCATTGGTGAAGCATAGGGGGTGTGCGGCGCCTCTGTATCGAGCCATGTCACGACGTAGTTCGGATGGAGTGCGGTTTTCAGCCCGGGGTTGGTTATGTTTATCACACCAGGCTTGATAGCCCTTCTCTCGCGTCGGAGCACGCCCCCGTGATCCGTAGATTAACCTGGTCTGACCTACCCTATTTTCCAGGTCCCGTCGTAGGTCGTATGTGTGTCCCCGAGCTGTTGTTTCTCCGCCTTGACGACGAGGTGGAGTGGGCTGGTGTTCGGCTTTAGTTACCGCTCTGTCCTGGCCATGTGGTGGTCTATCAGGTCCGTCAGCTGCATTACACATGGGTGGTATGGGCTCCAACGCCTCACCGTCGAATTGGGGTAGCAGCTTACATTTTGGGTAACTCTTTGTTGGGCATTCAAGGCTGTATTGTTCGGCTGCCAGGACGTTAGTCCATCTGTCCTTGAGCAGATCTTGGTCAGCATGAAGCTGTTGCTGTTTCTTTTTAGGCTTCTAGCTGTAGCTATTAGCCGGCGCTTGAAGCGCTCTTGTTCGAGGGGTTCCTCTGGCACGATAAAATCTTCGTTGCCGAGGCTTATGTCCTCTTCGGAGGGTGGCAGATAGTTGCTGCCCTCCGAGTCGTTGTTCCCTATTTGCTCGTAAGGGTCAACTTGCCCGTCCTCCTGATTATCATGTTCGGATGTTGGTTCGATGGGGGCTTCTTGGTCTTCGGTGTTCTCTGGAGTGTCATTGTCTTCGGTGTCGGTATTGCTGTTCTTGTCGCGACATGATTTAGAGCGGCACCGCTGACGTTGACGTTTCGGCGGTATCACAGGAGGTTCGTCCTTGACTGGGTTTTTCTCATCTTCACTGTCACCGTTTTTAGGTGTATCCACCATGTATACGTCATACGAGGAGGTGGCCGTCCAGCGTCCGGTGACCGGCAGGTTTTGGGCATGTTCCTCTCTGGCATCTTCATCTATATCGTCGATGTCTTCGGAGGTGTAATCAAGCATGTCGGTTAGGTCCTCGACAGTGGCTATGAAGTGGGTGGTGGGTGGGACGTAAAATTCCCCGCTCTCAGCCCCTAGTCTGGGCTGGGCGTAGTTCGGACGTTGCCCCTCTGTAATAACAAAGGATCGCATTAAGTCTAGAGCCTCGTTTAAAGGCAAGGTTCGGCCAGGGAGAAGAGAGTTCGTGGAGTACGGCGGGAGGGAAACTCCTTGGGCGAGCTCACACGATGCTGACTCCGAGGGTTCGGAGCCAATGTTCGGAGAAGAGTCCGGCTTTATGATGATTGCTGATGATGCTATTTCCTCCGGCTCTTCCGTACTAGGCTTAATAGTCACAGAGAGTCCGGCGGGCTCGAGAATCCCGTCTCCGGACCTAGTGACACGCTCTGGTTTTAAGGCCAGAGCGGAGGTTGGGGTCGCGAACCCTTGGAAGATCAAGTCTCCTTGGATATCAGCAACATAATCCGGATTTCCAAAACTAATCATGTGACCTGGGGCGTAGCTGTCGATCTGCTCTAGATGGCCAAGTGAGTTGGCCCGAAGTGCGAAGCCGTCGAACACAAAGATCTGGCCGGGGAGAAAGACCTCCCTTAGGGCTGCATTGTTGTATATGATTGATGGAGCCATCGAGCCTTTTGAAAATGACACAGTGGAACTCTCAATGGAAGCAACAATGTCGGTGTCAAAACCGGCAGATCTCGGGTAGGGGGTCCCGAACTGTGCGTCTAAGGATCAATGATAACAGGGGACAAGGGACACGATGTTTACCCAGGTTCATGCCCTCTTGATGGAGGTAATACCCTATGTTCTACTTGATGACTTTCATGAGTATAGGGGTTACAAGAGTTGATCTACCACGAGATCGTAGTGGCTAAACCCTAATTGTCTAGCATGTATGATTATGTTTGTGATCTTCTCTACGGACTAAACCCTCCGGTTTATATAGACACCGGAGGGGGATGGGGCTGTACAGAGTCGGTTTAGAGAAAGGAATATCCATATCCGCACACTAAGCTTGCCTTCCATGCCAAGGAGAGTCCCATCCGGACACGACAGAAGGCCTTCTATCTTGTATTTTCACGGCCCATCTGTCCGGCCCACATCACATAGCCCGGACACCCGAGGACCCCATAATCCAGGACTCCCTCACCCAAGCTTAGTTGGTTGCTCATTCTTGGATAATAGCTTGGGATGCCGGGGCATCCCCAAGCTTAGGCTCTTACATCCTTCCTTCATCCATCGTAAGATAACCCAAAACTTGAAAACTTCAATCACACAAAACTCAACAAAGCCTTTGTGAGATCCGTTAGTATAAGAATAATAAATCACTACTATAAGTGTTGTATCAAACCAATTAATATTTTGTTTTTGTATTATATTTACTATATTCCAACTTTCTATGGCAAAAACTCATCAAAGAAAACCATAGAGCCATCAAAACAAGCACACAACACAAAGAAAACAGAATCTGTCAAAACAGAACAGTCTGTAGCAATCTAACTATTTCAAATACTTCTGTAACTCCAAAAACTCAAAAATTAGGACGACCTGAGAAATTTGTATATTGATCAACTACAAGCAGAATGGGTATTTTATCGCTCTCTGGTAAAAAAATGAAAATTAATTTCGTGAGCGCAAACTTTCTGGTTTTTTTCAGCAAGATCAAACAACTATTGCCCAAGAAGATCCGAAAGGCTTTGCTTGGCACAAACACTAATTAAAACCTAAAAAACACAATTATAATAGTAGCATAATTGTGCTAACACTCAAAAACAGGAAGCAAAAAGCAAAAATAAATTTTATTCATTGGGTTGCCTCCCAACAAGCGCTATAGTTTTACGCCCTTAACTAGGCATAAAGCAAGGATCTAAGTTTTGTCATCTTTGGTTCGAGATCCATAAGATGCCCTCATGATTGATTCATAGGGTTGCTTAATTATAGTTCTAGGAAAGTGTTCCATACCCTTCCTCAAAGGAAATTGGAACTTAATATTGCCTTCTTTCATATCAATCACGGCACCGATAGTGCGTAAAAACGGTCTACCAAGAATAATTGGACAAGATGGATTGCAATCAATATCAAGAACAATAAAATCTATGGGCACATAATTCCTATTTGCAAGAATAAGAACATCATTAATCCTTCCCATAGTCTTTTTAATAGTATAATCCACCAAGTGCAAATTCAAGGAACATTTTTCAAGATTTGTAAGACCAAGTACATCACATAAAGATTTTGGAATTGTGGAAACACTAGCACCCAAATCACACAAAGCAAAACACTCATAATTTTTAATCTTGACTTTGATAGTAGGTTCCCACTCATCATACAATTTTCTAGGAATTGAAACTCCTAATTCCAATTTTTCTTCAAAAGCTTTCATCATAGCATTAACAATATGTTTAGTAAAAGCTTTATTTTGTTCATAAGCATGGGGTGAATTTATCATGGATTACCACAAAGAAATACAATCAATGAAAGAGCAACTATCATAATTAAAGTATTTGTAATCCAAAATAGTGGGTGCATCACTAGCTAAAGTTTTGACCTCTCCAAACCCACTTTCATCAATTTTCTCAACAAGATTTTCACCCTCGGAAATATTAGGACGCCTTCTACCTAAAGTTGACTCTTCTCCAGTCCCTGTTTCATCATTATTAACTTTACTAAACAAGGAGTCAATGGAAGAAACACCAATCATTTTAAGATCTTCCTCACTTTTATCCTCTAATGAGATTGGTTTAGCGGCCATTTAATTCACTAAGGTAGCTTGTGCATCGGATAGTTTTACTTACAAACTTTCGGCAAAAGCATACTTAGATTGGAGATTGAAAACTTCTCTACTAATATCATCAAGTTGTTTTGTAATAGCATCTAGCACAACGGAGTGCTCCTTAAGTTCTTCAGTAAAATACTTATTATGCTCAAATTGTGTAGTCATATATTCCTTAGTATTTTTCTCAATTTCAAGCAAAATATTTGGGTAAGGAACATCATAATATTTTCTTTGAGACATCATGACTATGCAAACAAGAACGCACACAAAATAGATCCGGCAAGAATACGGCGAACAGAAAAAGAGAGGCGAATAAAATGACAAATATTTGTGAAGTGGGGGAGAGGAAAATGAGAGGCAAATGGAAAATAATGTAAATTGCGAGGAGATGATATCTGTGATTAGGATCCTGGTTATGATGAGGATCCTCCCCGGCAACGGTGCCAGAAATTCTCCTTGATGGCAGCTGGAACTACGTCGGTATTTCCCCGGAGAGGGAGGGATGATGTAGCACAACGACAGTAGAGTATTTCCCTCAGTTATGAAACCAAGGCATCGAACCAGTAGGAGAACCAAGCAACACAACGTAAGCAACACCTGCACACAAATAACAACACCTCGCAACCCGACGTGTTAAAGGGGTTGTCAATCCCTTTCGGGTAACGACGCCAGAAATTGGCAAGTTGATAGGAGAAAGGTTGTAATAGATTGGATAAATAGATCACAAATAAAATAAAGTGTAGCAAAGTATTTTTGGATTTTTGGTTTAATAGATCTGAAAATAAAAGTAAGGAAAAAGTAGATCGCAAAGGCAAATATATGAGAAATAAGACCCGGGGGCCGTAGGTTTCACTAGTGCGGCTTCTCCCGAGAAAAATAGCAAATGGTGGGTAAACAAATTACTGTTGGGAAATTGATAGAACATCAAATAATTGTGACAATATCCAGGCAATGATCATTACATAGGCATCACGTCCAAGATTAGTAGACCAACTTGTTGGGGATATAGCTATGACCCGCCCAGGAGGGGCCGGGCCAGTCCCAATGACGGGTCACAAAGGAAGCCCAGAAAATAGTCAAGGTGATAGTTTATTAAGGCTTATAGAAGGCCTAAGCCCAGAGGCGGCTTAAGGCCCAATATTGTAAATTGCCGTATGTAAGGAAAGACCTGTAAGAAAAGGCATGTAAAAGAAGTCACCGAGCCGGACCCGTTCTATGAGCTGGCCGGGACTCTGTAGGTCGCTAGGCATCAACCCGTGTATATAAGGGGACGACCTGGTGGCGGCTTAGGGCAAGAAACAAGAGATCGATAACCAAGCCGGTGGATTAGCCTCTTGGTGATCGAAACCCCAGCAATTCCAACACAACTAGACGTAGGCTTTTACCTTCATCGTAAGGGGCCGAACTAGTATAAAACCTCTCGTGTCCTTTGTCCCAATTAACCCCTTTAAGCTTCCTAGTTGCGATGGCCCTGTGACTAAGTCATTTTGCTAGGACATCTGCCGTGACAATTCCACGACAGTTGGCGCCCACCGTGGGGCCAGCGCACGGTGGATTTGAGTTCTTGAAGGGCAGATTCGAAGGGCTTAAGGGATACGTTGTGGGCCGGATGACCAAGAGTCGTCGCGGCAAGCTCTACATCGATGACGAAGGCTGGGGCCCCGAGGCCGGCTCAATTGAGTACGGGTACCGGGTCCCCTTCGGCGGGATTCATGTCTTCATCGGCCTGATCGACGAATCAGGCCCTAAGTCAGACATCTGCACCAACATCATCGAGATGGCCCAGCGCGTGAGACCCGCCCGGGCCCGACCCGCTGTAAAACGTGCTTTTGTGGGTTGCATCCATGGAGGTGAATACTCGGAAGAATTAGTGGATGGCGGTGAGACGACCATCTGTTCTGACGTTGCATCATCAATAGGCGAGACAGACTCATTGTATCAGCTGCAGGATGGCATGCTTGGGGGTGGTTCCGATGGCAGCAGTATTCCGGACCCCTTTGAGCCGCCGAATCGAGCTGGAGTCTTCATGGAAGGCACCCAGCCCGGGCAGAACTCCATGGCTGCGGCAGCAACGACCAACGGATCGGCGGCGGCCGGGTCAGGAGACCCCGCGCGCTCCCCGGCTTAGATACTAATGGACCTCACGGATAAGCTAACGGCCCTATTGACTGCCGTGGTAGAACCGGCGGACAAGGTTCAGCATGCTGAGGAGGTGGCATGGGTGTGTGAAGAGATGGCATAGGCCAAGGAAAACTTAGCAGCTGAAGAGGTCAGGATGCCTGCGGAGCGGGCAGCTTTGGACGCTCGTGCTCAGCAGCTTCAAGCGAAGACTTTCCAGCTCTCGGTGGATCTGAACGTGTCAAACGAGGTCATGAGGAGGAGGCTTCAGAAAACTCAATCACGTCTACCTCTGACACTCGATCCTAGGAACCTTTTCCATACACCTGGGGCCGGTCCAAGTAACCCGCTGGAAGCAAATCGGATCACGACACCCGAAGCACCGATTCAGCCGCGGACCATGGAGCCACCTCGCATGTATACCGCTCCACCTCATTATGCTCCAACACCACCGGGTCACTTCTCCAATCCTTTGGAAAACCTCATTGCTGCGTTGGCTCGTTTGGCGGCTCTCCCGATGGAAGGCGATTCTCCGACAGCAGTCGAAACACGAAGGGTAAGGGAGCTTCTTCAGACAGCTCTAGCACAGCATGATGCATACTCTTACAGTCGAGACAGAATCCATTCAACCCCTCGCCCGAGCCGGAGCCCGAGCTATAGCAAGCATATGGACTCAGCTGATATGTCAAGCAACGCTCAGTGCCGCAACCAACCACGCAGGCATGAGCCAGTGCAGGCGGGAGCCCTTAACTTAGCGGATCAGGAGAGGATCCGATAAGAGGCTGAGCGGGTGGTTCAATTGGCGGCTGAGCAGGCAACTCATCAAACTTTTCCGGTTTATCCAGCAACATCTGTTGAGGCAGGAGTAGCCACAAGGACCGGAGGCGTTCCTTGCTTGGTGCCGGCTATACATAATGAGCGCTTACCTAAAGACTTCAAGGGGCCTCGTAAGGTGCCTAACTACACTGCCAATTTGCAGCCTGGGGCATGGATTGAGAGTTACGAGATGGAACTGTAGTTTTTGGAGGTCAGCGATGCAACAATGACTAAGTACTTCACCATGATGTTAGATGGAACAGCTCGCACTTGGTTGAAAGGGTTACCGCCCAATTCCATCGGCTCATGGGCAGAGTTGAAGGCCCGGTTCATTCAAAACTTCAAAGACACATGTAAGCAACCTATGTCAATAGTGGACCTGACTAACTGTAAGCAAGAGGAAGGAGAGTCCACAACCCATTGGGTGCGCCGGGGCAAGGAGATAATACATTCATCTGATAAGATGGATGCTGGTTCGACAGTCTTAATGTTGGAGAAAAATTGCCATTTTGAACCTCTGAAGCAGAAGCTGGGGCGGCTCAAGCGTGACTGCAATGACATGGGCCAGTTGATGGTGGCTCTGGTTAAATATGCTGATGTAACACCCTCGATGCGACTATATCTCCCACGTGTCGAGGCACGACTTAGAGGCATAATTGCATTGAAGGCATATGTCGCAAGTTAGGCAATCTTCACAACATCCCATGTAATATAGATAATAAAAGGGGAGATAACATAGATGGCTTACACTCGCCACGTCAATCAAGTACATAAATAACATAACATCATCCAAACACTCATGGCCCGACTACGGCGCCAAAATAAAAGATAACCCAACATGCAACACGGTCCCGATCACCCCCAACTGGGCACCACTACTGATCATTAGGAAAGGAAACATAGTAACGTTGAGAGTCCTCGTCGAACTCCCACTTGAGCTCAAACGCATCACCTGGAGCGGAATCATCAGGCCCTGCATCTGGTGTAATAGTAATCTGTGAGCCACAGGGACTCAGCAATCTCGCACCCTCGCGATCAAGACTATTTAAGCTTAATAGGTATGGCAAGGTAAAAATAAGTGGAGCTGCAGCAAGCGACTAGCATATATGGTGGCTAACTTATTCGCAAAAGAGAGCGAGAAGAGGAGGCAAAGCGCGAGCGACAAACTAGAGAACAACCTGCACAAACATTACTCCAACACCGTGTCCACTTCCCGGACTCCGCCGAGAAAAGGCCATCACGGTAACACACTCAGTTGATTCATTTTAATTAAATTAAGGTTCAAGTTATCTACAACCGGACATTAACAAATTCCCATCTGCCCATAACCGCGGGCACGGCTTTCGAAAGTTCAAATCCCTACAGGGGAGTCCCAACTTAGCCCATGACAAGCTCTCACGGTCAACAAAGGAATAGACCTCCTCCCGAGACGTTCCTATCAGACTCGGTACCTCGGTTCTTCCAGACACTTCGACAGGTTAAAACAAGACCAGCAACACCGCCCGAATGTGCTGACAAATCCCGATAGGAGCTGCACATATCTCGTTCTCAGGGCACACTCAGATAGGTCAAGCTACGAGTAAAACCAACCCTCGAGTTTCCCCGAGGTGGCCCCGCAGGCTGCCCGGTTTGGACCAACACTCAGAGGAGCACTGGCCCGGGGGGGGGGGTTAATATAAGATGACCCTCGGGCTCCGGAAACCCAAGGGAAAAAGAGGCTAGGTGGCAAATGGTAAAACCAAGGTTGGGCATTGCTGGAAAAGCTTTAATCAAGGCGAACTATCAAGGGGTTCCCATTATAACCCAACCGCGTAAGGGACGCAAAATCCGGGAACATAACACCGATATGACGGAGACTAGGGCGGCAAGAGTGGAACAAAACACTAGGCGAGAGGCCGAGCCTTCCACCCTTTACCAAGTATATAGATGCATTAAGATAACAAGATAATATAATGATATCCCAACAAGTAAATAAATGTACCAACAAGGAATGGTCTCCAATCTTCACCTGCAAGTAGCAACGCTATAAGAGGGGCTGAGCAAAGCGGTAACATAGCCAATCAATGGTTTGCTAGGACATGGTGGGTTAGAGGTTTTGACATGGCAATTTGGGAGGCTTGAAAGCAAGTGGTAGGCATCGTAGCATTGGCATAGAAAAAGAGCGAGCAATCTAGCAAAGCAAAGATAGTAGTGATTTCGAGGGTATGATCATCTTGCCTGCACAGTTGTCAGAGTTGACTGGATCCTCGAAAGCAAACTCAACGGGCTCCTCGTTACTGAACTCGTCTCCTGGCTCTACCCATACAAGACAAACAAGCAACAAGGACACAATCAACCACGTGCAAGGATCAAACAAGATGATGCAAGGATGGTATGCTATGCGGGATGCGATGCGGGATGCATATGCAAGAGGTGACAAGGAATGCATGAACCTGGCCTCAACCTGGGAATCCAAGTGAGCCACTGGAAAGATGAGATGAAATCGCTTGAAAACGATATAAAGAACGCCAGAATCTGAGTTACGGTTTGGAAATGGCAAGCGATTCAAA
Source organism: Triticum dicoccoides (assembly GCF_002162155.2). Lineage (NCBI taxonomy): Eukaryota > Viridiplantae > Streptophyta > Magnoliopsida > Poales > Poaceae > Triticum > Triticum dicoccoides. Next base: position 550,346,037 of record NC_041386.1, on the reverse strand, counting down.
TATGACACCGGTCTGCGATTTACAGCAAGTAGCCATATAAATGCAACAAGATGAATATGCCACAGCACTCAAACATGGCAACAAAATACGTGCAAGGGATGAATTCATGATGCTTAACAAAAGTCTCGCACTGAGCTATGGCCAATTCATCCATTAACAGGTTCAAACAAGCATGGCAAAACTGCATATGGCAAACAGATTTCAGACTTAGTGAAATTAACACTTGTCTGGAATCTCAGATCAGATAGCACTCTTCGGAGCAACAAAATTACATGCTACAGGACCTGAACATGGCAAAGTAAAGCATGGCATGGAGCTACTCAAAGAGCTTAACAAAAGTCCCTTAGTGACCTTGAGCCAAAAGGGATCAGAAAATACAATTGCAAGCATGTGAACATGGCAAAAACATAATCAGATCATAGACTTAGTGAAAACTGGCACATGCTGAAAACAGATATCAAGTAGGCATGTTTTCGAGCTCGATGCACTCACTACAGAGCAAGTCATGACAAACTAAGCATACACCCATCAAGAATACACAAAATGCAAGCTAGAAATGGCAAGAACAATAGCATAGCATGCACGGGTCAACTACAACATCATCGGCAAAATCGCTAACAAGTAGACAATCTGCCCAGATTCACAAAGTAGCAAAAGTAGAGCTCGGTTGACTCAAGCTAGGGTGCTCAATAATTGCAAACAAAGACATGGATGGATAGAGCACTACAATATTAACAAAACATCCTTACTGACCATCCTCAAAAGAGGCACGGATCACTAGGAAACAACATGAACATATGGCAACATGAGATAAACAGCTCAAGGACTTAGTGGAATTGCGAAGTCCCTGAAATCAGAATTAATAAGTGCCTCACTTTGCAAGCTTGTGCTAGTCACCACACACATCACAAAAATACATGGGTTGCACCTCTGAAAATATGGCAAAACTCTTAACAAAACATATGTAGAACTCATAGGCATATCATGCACACAATAATCATGGCAAAAATGACAAATATCTAAATGGCGCAGCAGATCTGACAATTATCTCAAGTATCCCTCTTCTAACAGCATTTCGGGCATCAAGATGAACTCAAATGAAAATAATGCAATGGAATGAAATGATGTACTCTCTAAGATGAACATTTTGATATGCTACACGCCCAAAACGGAGCTACGGATGTGGAGTTATGATGCGATGAAGAAGGGCAAATGTTATGAAGAAAAATGACTTAGAGAAGAAAACAACCCCTCCGCGGAAAAAGTCAACTCCGGCGGGTCGAGGCTGGATCCTTCGTCTCCGGCAACAGCGAGGCCGGAACGCGGCGGGGAAGGCCGGGGAGCGGCCGGACTCCGGCGGGGGCGGCCGGATCTGGCTCCGGGAGGCGTGGCGGAGGCGGAGGCAGTCGGATCTGAGGCGGCGGTGGCGCGGTAGGACGGCGGTGACCGAAGCGAGGCGGCGGCGTCCTGCGGGTCGACGGCGACCAGCGCGGCGGCGGG
>NC_041386.1:550325159-550344092 GCF_002162155.2 Triticum dicoccoides | reverse complement strand
AGGCGGCCGGGCGCGGGCGGCGAAACGGCTTCGGGCCGCGGGGGCCGGGGACGGGCCCGAGCGGGCCTGGCGGCGCGGGGCGATGATGTGGTCACGGGGGCGCCACGTGGCAGCTCCCGGTTGGGGCGGCGGCGATGTCCGGCCCGGACGGATGTGTCCGGCCGGCGCGGAGACGATTTTTAGGGTTTTGGACGAGGGGGGTCCGGATTTTTCGAGGAGGACCTATTTATAGGCATAGAGGGAGCTAGGAGAGTCCAAATGAGGTGCGGTTTTCGGCCACGCGATCATGATCGAACGCTCTAGATGATGGAGAGGGTTTTGGTGAGTTTTGGGCCAACTTGGAGGGGTGTTGGGATGCAACACACATGAGGCCTTTTCGGTCCCTCGGTTAACCGTTGGAGTATCAAACAAAGTCCAAATGATACGAAACTTGACAGGCGGTCTACCGGTAGTAAACCAAGTCCACTTGGCAAGTCTCGGTCCAATCCGGAAATTTTTAAACCCCACACACGAAAGAAAGGTAGAAATGACCACCGGAGGAGAACGAAGCGCCGGAATGCAAAACGGACAACGGGGAAAATGCTTGAATGTATGAGATGAACACGTATGCAAATGCAATGCACATGATGACATGATATGAGATGCATGATAATGATAACAACACACGGAGACAAAAATCCAAACCCGAGAAAATAAAATAACTTAAATGCCGGAAACGGCAAGAGTTGGAGTACAAATTGGGAAATTTACATCCGGGGTGTTACAACACTCCACCACTACGAAAGGATCTCGTCCCGAGATCTAGGACTGAAAGAACACCGGGTACTCAGAACGGAGGTGATCCTCGCATTCCCAGGTAGATTCACGGTCGGAATGGTGTGACCACTTGACTTTGAGAAATTTGATTGACTTGTTGCGAGTCCTGCGTTCAGTCTCTTCAAGAATAGCAACTGGGTGTTCACGATAAGAGAGATCTTCTTGGAGCTCAATGTCCTCGAAGTTGACGGTGCGGTCAGGAGTCTTGAAGCGCTTTCGAAGCTGAGAGACATGGAACACATCATGAACATTTGCAAAGTTTGAAGGAAGCTCGAGTTGATAGGCGAGGTCACCTCTCTTGCTGACAATCTTGAAAGGTCCCACGTATCTGGGGGCAAGCTTCCCTTTGATACCAAAGCGACGAGTACCTTTCATAGGAGAGACGCGGAGGTAAACATGATCTCCGATCTCGAAAGCCAAATCACGGTGCTTACTATCATAGTAGCTCTTCTGACGGGATTGGGCTGCTTTGAGGTTATCTCGAATGACTTTGCACATTTCCTCTGCCTCTGTGATTAAGTCATTACCCAAAAGCTGATGTTCACCGATTTCAGACCAGTTGAGAGGGGTACGACACTTCCTGCCATACAGAATTTCAAATGGGGCCTTGCCCGAACTTGCTTGAAAACTGTTGTTGTAGGAGAATTCATCATAAGGAAGACAATCCTCCCACTTCATGCCGAAGGAGATCACACAAGCCCTGAGCATATCTTCAAGAATCTGGTTGACACGCTCGACTTGACCGCTAGTTTGAGGATGGAAAGCTTTGCTGAAGCGGATGTTGGTGCCCATGGCCTTCTGAAAAGAATCCCAAAACTTGGAGGTAAAGATGCTACCACGGTCTGAAGAGATCACTTGTGGAATACCGTGCAGAGAGACAATTCGAGAGGTATAGAGTTCCACCAATTGAGCTGCAGTGATCGACTCTTTGATAGGCGGAAAGTGAGCCACTTTAGTGAGTTTGTCGATGACAACGAATATAGCATCATTGCCACGCTTGGACTTTGGAAACCCAGTCACGAAGTCCATTTCAATGTGGTCAAACTTCCATTCTGGAATGGCAAGAGGTTGGAGGAGACCAGCTGGCCTTTGGTGTTCTGCCTTCACTCTTCTGCATACATCACATTCATTCATGAACTGAGCAATCTCTCGCTTCATTCGAGTCCACCAATAAGCCTGCTTAAGGTCCTGATACATCTTCGTACTCCCAGGGTGGATGGAGAGGAGAGAATTGTGAGCCTCGTTCATGATCACTTTACGAAGTTCACCTTTGGGTACCACAATACGATCCTCGAAGAAGAGAGTATCCTTGTCGTCAAGGCAGTAGCACTTGTACTTGGGTTGACTCTTGGTAATCCCAATCTTCACCTTTTTCACCATAGCATCAAGAAGCTGGGCTTGGCGAATCTGGTCTTCCAAGGTAGGAGAGACTTGAAGGTTGGCGAGGAAACCTTGAGGAACAACTTGCAGATTAAGTTTGCAGAAAGCTTCACAAAGCTCGGGTTGATAAGGCTTGAGAATCAGACTGTTGCAGTAAGCTTTCCTGCTCAATGCGTCAGCAATCACATTGGCCTTGCCTGGAGTATACTCAATACTCAGATTATACTCTTGAATCATTTCGACCCATCGAGTTTGCCTGAGGTTGAGATTAGGCTGAGTGAAGATGTACTTGAGACTCTTGTGATCAGTGAAAATGTCCACTTTTCTTCCCAATAAGAGATGTCTCCAAGTCAAAAGAGCATGCACAACTGCCGCCAACTCGAGATCATGAGTGGGGTAGTTCTTCTCATTAGGCTTCAACTGGCAAGAGGTATAAGCAACAACTTTCTTCTCTTGCATCAATACTGCGCCAAGACCTTGGAGAGAGGCATCACAAAAGACCTCGTACGACTTGGATTCATCAGGCGGAGTCAGAACTGGAGCAGTGATCAATTTCTCTTTCAAAGTGTTCAAAGCAATGTCACACTCCGAAGACCAAACGTACTTGACGTGCTTCTGGAGAAGATTAGAGAGAGGCTTGGCGATCTTAGAAAAGTTTTCAGCGAATCTTCAGCAATAGCTTGCGAGACCGAGGAAGCTACGGAGTTGCTTCACGTTCTGAGGAGGTTCCCAATTCACAATTGCATACACCTTCTCAGGATTCACGGCAATTCCCTTGGCAGAGATGATATCACCAAGATAAAGAACCTCATCGAGCCGAAATTCGCACTTGGAGAACTTGGCGTAGAACTTGTGTTCCCTCAGCTTATCAAGAACCAAACGCAAGTGCTTGGCATGATCTTCCTTGTTCTTCGAGAAAACTAGAATGTCGTCGAGATAGACCAAAACGAAGTCATTGGTGTAGGCGTTGAAGATGAAATTCATCATGCGAGAGAACATCGGAGGAGCGTTGACGAGGCCAAAAGACATGACAGTGTATTTGTATGAACCATAGCTTGTCCTGAAAGCCGTCTTGGGAATATCTTGCTCACGGATTCGAATCTGATGATAAGCCATACGAAGATCAAGCTTGGAGAATACTTGAGCACCTTTGAGTTGTTCGAACAACTCATTGATGTTGGGAAGTGGGTATTTGTTCTTGATGGTCTTCTTGTTCAATGGACGGTAATCAACACAAAGTCGGTCTGTTCCATCCTTCTTCTTCACAAAAAGAACACCACAACCCCACGGAGAAGAACTAGGCCGGATGAGACCCATTTTCTCTTGAATATCGAGTTGCTTCTTCAGCTCCTTCAACTCTTCAGGTCCGAGCTTGTAAGGACGCTTGCACATAGGTTCCATGCCAGGCTCAAGATCAATAACGAATTCAACTGGCCGGTGCGGAGGCATTCCTGGAAGCTCCTCTGGGAAGACGTCTTGATACTCGCGAATGACTGGAATTTGCGAGATGGCATCCAATTCACCCTTCTCATTGAGAGAATACACACGGATGGTATCATCACGAGCGGCAAGGACAATTACATCCTCAAACGAATGAGTCAATTGAATCTGCCTGGCTGCACAATCAAGCTGAGCCTTGTGCTTAGAAAGCCAATCCATACCGAGAATAAGATCAATATCCGAGTTGCTAAGAACCATTGGGGAAGAAAGAAACTTGTAGTCGCCCAAGGTGATAGTAACATCTGGCACCTCCAGACTTGCACTCAAACGTTTGCCAGGAGAAACGATATCCATTTGTTTACCCAAATGAGACGAAATGAACTCATGCTTGGTAAAAAATGGCTTTGACATGAAACAATGCGATGCACCAGTGTCAAAAAGAACTCTTGCGGGAATATCGTTAACAGGAAGGTTACCCATAATGACATCTGACGAATCCTCTACCTGAGCTGCGTTCATCAAGTTTACCTTGGCGTGCTTGGGGTTATGCTTGACCATAGCTGTACTTGCCGATCTAACAGGAGGAGGAGGAGGAAGACGCCTCTGGTTGAAACACTTGTTGGCATAGTGACCCTTCTATTGGCACTTGTTGCACGTGACCTCTGAAAGCGGACGGTGATACGGAGCACTCGATGTTGGAGCTTGAGACGAAGTCTTGTTCTGAAAGCCTGGGTTGGGTGGGTGGGAAGATCCACTGCCACCTTTGCTCTTCTGCTGATACGGTTGACGGAACGGAGGAGGAGGAAGCCAATACTTCTGCTGCTTGGCCACTTGAGTAGAGGAAGAAGGAGTAACATCTCTGACTCGCTTCTTGGAAGCATCACACCTCAATTAGCAGCCTCTTGCTTCAATGCCATGTTGTAGAACTCATCGTATCTCAAGGGCTCAAAGAGGACAAGAGCTAGCTGAATTTCTTCTCTAAGACCACCCCTGAACTGGTATATCATGCTCTTCTCATCAGGGATGTCCTGCTTGGCAAAGCGAGCGAGCTTCTGGAACAACTTGTTGTAGTCATAGACAGACAAAGAGCCTTGCTTCAGGTTGCGGAATTCCTCACGCTTGCTTTCAACCACGCTCCGAGGAATATGATGAGCTCGGAAATCTTGACGGAATTCATCCCAAGTGATAACACGTCCAACTCTGGAATCCTTGTATTGTTGGAACCATTCTGCAGCTTGATCTTTGAGTTGGAAGGAAGCGAACTTGACAAAGTCCTCAGGCCTGACGTTACTGCACTCAAAATGCTTGCACAGATCCACTAGCCAATCGTCAGCATCGGTTGCCTCAACACACTTGCTGAAAGTCTTTGGCCCATTAGCAAGGAACTGGTTGAGTGAAGCAAAGTGATTCTGATTGTTGCCTTGGTTCCCTTGGTTGCCTTGATTGCGCTCTTGGAGAATTTGCATGATCAACTGAGTGTTTGCATTGGTTGCGGCCATCACAGCTTGCCATGCCTCCGGAGGAGGTGGAGGTGGTGGCGGATCAGGATTCGGAGTCGTGCGCGTTGGAGGGGCCATCCTGAAGAGGTTGAGATCCATTAGCACATTGATAGACAAATATTGAAGCTGAATCCAATGGAATGAAAATTGCAACATATAGTCTTCACATCCGAACAAAATGAATGAATGCATTCCTCTTGAAATGGTCACATATCCATAAATTGAGAAGCCACGTAGAATTTAGGTAGAGAAATAAATCAACAAGGTACGGATCAAGAACGAATAATCGGTAAGAAATCCCAATCTCAAACCAATATCCGTGGAAGAAGAACTAGAGCTACAAGAATTCCCACCTATGAGACTCCCGAACATTTCCGGTTATGCAATCAGGTGTTGGGGATACTGGGGAAGCATAATATCTCACCCAAATCTAGCAAATCCTACATCCAGCTATATCCATCCTTCAACACATAACCAAGAAAAACTTCGGAAACCATCTACCTCAACCTTCGAAAAGCATCCGTTATACAAGTTATGGCGATACTCCCGAACTCCCGCCCCAGTACTGGGTGGCGTCGAGGTTATCTCACCAACGAACTGCATAAAAGAGATTTTCGATGTCGGCGTACTAAACTCAGGTATTCCAGAACTGCAACGATAAAATTATGACGACAAAACCTCAGAGCTCAACTCCTCGGGACACTTCCACAAAACCCCTGACAGGAGGCACCAAGACAATGTTCTCATCATAAAAACCATCGGAACGATTCCAAGATACCCGCGTGATCCTAAATTTTTTTAGTGAAATTTGAGAAGAGAAGAGTCAAAATTCTACATCAGGATGCCTTACCAGAGCGATGAGGAGACTGGGAAGTAAAAAGAATTCCTAAACTCTCCGATATATAATTCCTAAATGACTCAAAACATTTTTCTAGACACAACTCGGCTGCTAAAAACGATCAAGCAATGGGGCTCCTAAGGTCGGGGAAGGCTCTGATACCAACTTGTAACACCCTCGATGCGACTATATCTCCCACGTGTCGAGTCACGACTTAGAGGCATAATCGCATTGAAGGCATATGTCGCAAGTTAGGCAATCTTCACAACATCCCATGTAATATAGATAATAAAAGGGGAGATAACATAGTTGGCTTACACTCGCCACATTAATCAAGTACATAAATAACATAACATCATCCAAACACTCATGGCCCGACTACGGCGCCGAAATAAAAGATAACCCAACATGCGACACGGTCCCGATCACCCCCAACTGGGCACCACTACTGATCATTAGGAAAGGAAACATAGTAACATTGAGAGTCCTCGTTGAACTCCCACTTGAGCTCAAATGCATCACCTGGAGCAGAATCATCAGGCCCTGCATCTGGTGTAATAGTAATCTGTGAGGCACAGGGACTCAGCAATCTCGCACCCTCGCGAGCAAGACTATTTAAGCTTAATAGGTATGGCAAGGTAAAAATAAGTGGAGCTGCAGCAAGCGACTAGCATATATGGTGGCTAACTTATTCGCAAAAGAGAGCGAGAAGAGGAGGCAAAGCGCGAGCGAGAAACTAGAGAACAACCTGCGCAAACATTACTCCAACACCGTGTCCACTTCCCGGACTCCGCCGAGAAAAGGCCATCACAGTAACACACTCAGTTGATTCATTTTAATTAAATTAAGGTTCAAGTTATCTACAACCGGACATTAACAAATTCCCATGTGCCGATAACCGCGGGCACGGCTTTCGAAAGTTCAAATCCCTGCAGGGGAGTCCCAACTTAGCCCATGAGAAGCTCTCACGGTCAACGAAGGAATAGACCTCCTCCCGAGACGTTCCGATCAGACTCGGTACCTCGGTTCTTCAAGACACTTCGACAGGTTAAAACAAGACCAGCAACACCGCCCGAATGTGCCGACAAATCCCGATAAGAGCTGCACATATCTCGTTCTCAGGGCACACTCAGATAGGTCAAGCTACGAGTAAAACCAACCCTCGAGTTTCCCCGAGGTGGCCCCGCAGGCTGCCTGGTTTGGACCAACACTCAGAGGAGCACTGGCCCGGGGGGGTTTAAAATAAGATGACCCTCGGGCTCCAGAAACCCAAGGGAAAAAGAGGCTAGGTGGCAAATGGTAAAACCAAGGTTGGGCATTGCTGGAAAAGCTTTAATCAAGGCGAACTATCAAGGGGTTCCCATTATAACCCAACCGCGTAAGGGACGCAAAATCCGGGAACATAACACCGATATGACGGAAACTAGGGCAGCAACAGTGGAACAAAACACTAGGCGAGAGGCCGAGCCTTCCACCCTTTACCAAGTATATAGATGCATTAAGATAACAAGATAATATAATGATATCCCAACAAGTAAATAAATGTACCAACAAGGAACGGTCTCCAAGCTTCACCTGCAACTAGCAACGCTATAAGAGGGGCTGAGCAAAGCGGTAACATAGCCAATCAACGGTTTGCTAGGACATGGTGGGTTAGAGGTTTTGGCATGGAAATTTGGGAGGCTTGAAAGCAAGTGGTAGGCATCGTAGCATTGGCATAGCAAAAGAGCGAGCAATCTAGCAAAGCAAAGATAGTAGTGATTTCGAGGGTATGATCATCTTGCCTGCACAGTTGTCAGAGTTGACTGGATCATCGAACTCAATGGGCTCCTTGTTAGCGAACTCGTCTCCCGGCTCTACCCAAACAAGACAAACAAGCAACAAGGACACAATCAACCATGTGCAAGGATCAAACAAGATGATGCAAGGATGGTATGCTATGCGGGATGCGATGCGGGATGCATATGCAAGATGTGACAAGGAATGCATGAACCTGGCCTCAACTTGGGAATCCAAGTGAGCCACTAGAAAAGATGAGATGAAATCACTTGAAAACGATATAAAGAACGCCGGAATCGGAGTTACGGTTTGGAAATGGCAAGCGATTCAAATATGACACCGGTCTGCGATTTACAGCAAGTAGCCATATAAATGCAACAAGATGAACATGCTACAAGACTCAAACATGGTAACAAAATACGTGGCAGGGATGCATTCATGATGCTTAACAAAAGTCTTGCACTGAGCTACATCCAATTCATCCATTCACAGTTTCAAACAAGCATGGCAAATATGCATATGGCAAACAGATTTCAGACTTGGTGAAACTAACACTTGTCTGGAATCTCAGATCAGATAGCACTCTTCGGAGCAACAAAATTACATGCTACATGACCTGAACATGGAAAAGTAAAGCATGGCATGGAGCTACTCAAAGAGCTTAACAAAAGTCCCTTAGTGACCTTGAGCCAAAAGGGATCAGAAAATACAATTGCAAGCATGTGAACATGGCAAAAACATAATCAGATCACAGACTTAGTGAAAACTGGCACATGCTGAAAACAGATATCAAGTAGGCATGTTTTCGAGCTCGATGCACTCACTACAGAGCAAGTCATGACAAACTAAGCATACACCCATCAAGAATACACAAAATGCAAGCTAGACATGGCCAGAACAATAGCATAGCATGCACGGGTCAACTACAACATCATCGGCAAAATCGCTAACAAGTAGACAATCTGCCCAGATTCACAAAGTAGCAAAAGTAGAGCTCAGTTGACTCAAGCTAGGGTTCTCAATAATTGCAAACAAAGACATGGATGGATAGAGCACTACAATATTAACAAAACATCCTTACTGACCATCCTCAAAAGAGGCACGGATCACTAGGAAACAACATGAACATATGGCAACATGAGATAAACAACTCAAGGACTTTGTGGAATTGCTATGTCCCTGAAATCAGAATTACCAAGTGCCTCACTTTGCAAGCTTGTTCTAGTCACCACACACATCACAAAAATACATGGGTTGCACCTCTGGAAATATGGCAAAACCCTTAACAAAACATATGTAGAACTCATGGGCATATCATGCACACAATTATCATGGCAAAAATGACAAATATCTAAATGGAGCAGCAGATCTGACAATTATCTCAAGTAGCCCTCTTCTAACAGAATTTCGGGCATCAAGATGAACTCAAATGAAAATAATGCAATGGAATGAAATGATGTACTCTCTAAGATGAACATTTTGATATGCTACACGCCCAAAACGGAGCTACAGATGCGGAGTTATGATGCGATGAAGAAGGGCAAATGTTATGAAGAAAAATGACTTAGAGAAGAAAACAACCCCTCCGCGGAAAAAGTCAACTCCGGCGGGTCGAGGCTGGATCCGTCGTCTTCGGCGACGGCGAGGCCCGAACGCGGCGGGGAAGGCCGGGGAGCGGTCGGACTCCAGCAGGGGTGGCCGGATCTGGCTTCGGGAGGCGTGGCGGAGGCGGAAGCAGCCGGATCTGAGGCGGCGGTGGTGCGGTAGGACGACGGCGACCGGAGCAAGGCGGCGGTGTCCTGCGGGTCGACGGCGACCAGCGCGGCGGCGGGGCGGCACCGGCGAAGGCGGCGGGGCGGCGCTGGACGGCAGGCGGCGAAACGGCTTCGGGCCGCGGGGGCCGGGGACGGGCCCGAGCGGGCCTGGCGGCGCGGGGCGATGATGTGGTCACGGGGGCGCCACGTGGTAACTCTCGGTTGGGGCGGCGGCGATGTCCGGCCCGGACGGACGTGTCCGGCCGGCGCGGAGACGATTTTTAGGGTTTTGGACGAGGGGGATCCGGATTTTTCGAGGAGGACCTATTTATAGGCATAGAGGGAGCTAGGAGAGTCCAAATGAGGTGCGGTTTTTGGCCACGTGATCGTGATCGAACACTCTAGATGATGGAGAGGGTTTTGGTGAGTTTTGGGCCAACTTGGAGGGGTGTTGGCTGCAACACACACGAGGCCTTTTTGGTCCCTCGGTTAACCGTTGGAGTATCAAACGAAGTCCAAATGATACGAAACTTGACAGGCGGTCTACCGGTAGTAAACCAAGGCCTCTTGGCAAGTCTCGGTCCAATCAGGAAATGTTTAAACCCCACACATGAAGGAAAGGTAGAAATGACCACCGGAGGAGAACGAAGCGCCGGAATGCAAAACGGACAACGGGGAAAATGCTCGAATGTATGAGATGAACACATATGCAAATGCAATGCACATGATGACATGATATGAGATGCATGATAACGATAACAACACACGGAGACAAAAACCCGAACCTGAGAAAATAAAATAACTTAAACACCGGAAACGGCAAGAGTTGGAGTACAAATTGGGAAAGTTACATCCGGGGTGTTACAGCTGATTCTGACAATACCAAGGATCCCGTGTCTGATGAGGAGAAAACAGCGAAGGGAAAGAAGAATGGCAACAGCAAGGGTCACCAGCATAACCCGGCAAATCAAGGAGGTAATAAACGTAAGGCTGAAGAATTTGTGGCTAATACCAATGCACAGGGCAACAATCAACGACGCAAGGGTAGGCAACCCCCTCGGTCAGGCGGGTAAGGTCCCACCCTCGAGCAACTATTGAACGAACCTTGCCCAAGACATGGCACCCGGGAGAAGCCAGCAACACATCTGTGCAAGGACTGTATGATCATGAAGGCATTTAAAAATTCAAACACGTTTGATGGAGGTCACGGGCCTGGCGGCGGTTCTGGCGGAGGCGGCTTTCATGGCCCGGGCGCCGGTTCAGGTGGAGGTGGTTTTCACGGTCCAGGCCATACAGGTAAGCAGGGAAGTTACAATCAACAACCCGGCCAAGGCAATCAGCAACAAAAGTCCGGATATCAGAGCCATCCAAAATAGTTGAATAGTGGGCAGTACCATGTATTTACCACTAGTTTATGCAAGAGGGACCAGAAGCTTCATAAGAGGGCTGTCAATGCGGTTGAGCCGGCGATACCGCGTTATTTGAGGTGGTCTGAACAGCCTATTGTGTGGAGCAGAGAACATCATCCTCCCCGGGTTGACAATCCGGGTCACTTAGCCTTGGTAGTAGCTCCTCAGGTTGGTGGATATAAATTCACTAAAGTGCTCATGGATGGAGGTAGTAGCATCAACATCCTCTACTATGAGACGTTCCGTCGGATGGGGTTGAGTGATAAGAGTCTTAAGCAATCCAACACTGTTTTTCACGATGTTGTACCTGGCAAATCAGCATACCCAATTGGTAAGATTGAGCTGGAAGTAGCTTTTGGGGATGAATATGATTCCAGGGAGGAGAAGTTGACTTTTGAGGTGGTTAAGATCAAAAGTCCATATCATGCTCTGTTTGGACGACCGGCTTACGCCAAGTTCATGGCTCGGCCGTGTTATGTATATCTACAGCTGAAGATGCCGGGTTATAAGGGCACCATTACAGTGCATGGAAGCCGGAAGATAGCCCTGGAGTGTGATGAAGGAGATGCTGCGTATGCTGAGTCTGTTTGTGCAACAAAGGAGTTAAAGTTTTATAAAGATAATGTTGACCCGACAGACATGACATCGTTAAAGAAGCCGATAACGGAGCATGAGCCGGTGTTGAAATTCAAATCAGCTGATGACACCAAGATGGTTGACTTTGTGCCTGGCGACTCATCCAAGCAGTTCATCATCAGTGCCAACTTGGATCCAAAATAGGAAAGCGCTCCCATCGAGTTCATCCGTGAGAACCGGGACATCTTTGCATGGAAACCTTCTGACATGCAGGGTGTCCCGAGAGAACTCGCTGAGCACACTCTCAATATCGATCCAAAGTTTAAGCCAGTCAAACAGTTTCTCTGGTGGTTTAACGAGGAAAGGCGCAAGGCCATTGGAGAAGAGGTGGCCCGGCTCTTGGCGGCCGGGTTCATTGTGGAAGTTTTTCACCTAGAGTGGTTGGCCAACCCGGTGCTTGTACTCAAGAAAAACGGCACCTTGCGTATGTGTGTGGATTACACCGATTTAAACAAAGATTGTCCAGCTGACCCTTTTGCTCTCCCTCGTATTGACCAGATCATTGATGCCATGGCGGGTTGCGTGCGTTTGAGTTTTCTGGATGCTTATTCAGGTTATCATCAGATCAAGATGGCAGTAAAGGACCAGGAGAAGACAGCCTTCATCACCCCATCTGGAGCCTTCTGCTATGTGGCTATGCCCTTTGGGCTTAAGAGTGCCCAGGTGACTTATCAACGGTGTATGCAGAATTTCCTTCACAATCAGATTGGACGTAATGTTCATGCTTATGTGGATGATATGGTGGTGAAGTCCAGAAAGGAGGAAACCTTAGTAACATATCTGAAGGAGACCTTTGATAACCTCCGGGTCTACAAGATGATGCTTAACCCGGCTAAGTGTGTTTTTGGAGTCCCCGCTGGCAAACTCTTGGGTTTTTTTGGTATCTAATAGAGGTGTTGAAGCTAACCCGAAGAAAATTAAGGCAATCACCTCCCTGGCTAAACCGGTGTGTATCAATGACGTTCAACGGCTGGCGGGTCGCGTCGCTGCTTTGAGCCGGTTCATAAGCCGGTTAGGGGAGAAGGCACTGCCTTTGTATCAGATGATGAAAAAGACGGATGATTTCGTTTGGAGTGATGCTGCAAACTCTGCCTTTGAGGATCTGCAGAAACAACTTGCTGAGCCGCCAGTTCTTGCTGCTCCGGTTGAGAAAGAGCCTCTATTGTTATATGTAGCCGCTAACTCACGAGCTGTTAGTGTGGCGATTGTGGTGGAATGCAAGGAGGCTAGCAGGGAACATCCGGTCCAACGGCCGGTTTACTACGTTAGTGAGGTGTTGATTGAGTCTAAACAAAGATATCCACATTGGCAGAAACTCGTATATGGGGTGTTCATGGCAAGACGGAAGCTCAAACATTATTTTCAAGGTCACCCAATCACGGTGGTTAGCTCTGCTCTGTTGGGAGACATCATTCAAAATAGAGAAGCCACTGGACGAGTCGCCAAGTGGGCCATTGAACTTGTGTCTCATGGGTTGAAATATGAACCACGTACTGCGATCAAATCTCAAGCGTTGGTTGACTTTATTAATGATTGGACAGAACTATAGATGCCAAAAGAGAAACCGGACAACACGTATTGGACGATTCACTTTGATGGGTCCAGGCAATTTGAGGGCTCGGGGCTGGAGTTGTTTTAACTTCCCCTCGACATGATAAGTTTTGTTATGTGCTACGACTGATGTTTCCTTGTACTAACAACGCAGCAGAGTATGAAGCCTTGCTCCATGGTCTTCGAATGTCCAAAGAGATGAGCCTGAGCTGGGTCCGGTGTCTTGGCGATTCAGATTTGGTGGCTCAACAGGTGTCAGGCAAGTGGGATTCCAAGGACCCTCTCATGGCGGCTTATCGTCGTGAAGTCGATGTTGTTGCAGGACATTTTAAAGGTTATCAGGTGGAACACATTGACCGTAGGAAGAACGAAGCGGCCGATGCTCTAAGTCGGCTGGGGTCTCAGCATAAGACGGTGCCACCTAACACCTTTTTGGATGTTTTGCATAACTCGTCTGTTAAGTTACCTACAGAGGAAGATTTGGCCGTTCCTGACCCAGAGGCACAGTTGGTGGCGGCTCTTCATGTCATCCCAGATTGGACAGTACCGTTTTTGGCTTACATGACCCGGGGCGAGTTGCCATAGGATGAGACTCTGGCCCGACAGATAACCCGGCAGTCCAAGTCAATGATGATTTCTGATGGAGAGTTATACCATCACAGCGTCTCTGGAGCGTTTCAGCGGTGTGTTTCTCCTGAAGAAGGCCAAGAGATACTTCCTGAAATCCATGAAGGGGATTGTGGTCATCACGCCAGGTCAAAGTCTCTTGTGGCCAAAGCTTTTTGTCACGGTTTTTATTGGTTGACGGATCATGCTGATGCAGAGGATCTGGTCAGTAGGTGTGATGGATGTCAAAAATTTGCACGGTGAGCACATGTACCGGCTCAAGAGTTGCAGATGATTCCAATCACCTGGCCGTTTGCAGTCTGGGGGCTTGAGATGGTTGGACCTTTCAAAAGGTCTAAGGATAAAAAGACACATCTTTTAGTAGCAGTTGACAAATTCACAAAGTGTGTTGAGGCGGAGCCAGTGAGTAAGTGTGATGCAGCCACAGTGGTTCAGT
The DNA here is from genome assembly GCF_002162155.2 of Triticum dicoccoides. Classification (NCBI taxonomy): domain Eukaryota; kingdom Viridiplantae; phylum Streptophyta; class Magnoliopsida; order Poales; family Poaceae; genus Triticum; species Triticum dicoccoides. Next base: position 550,329,927 of record NC_041386.1, on the reverse strand, counting down.
TCATGAAAAAGGTGATCTTTCACTTTGGTTTTCCACACAGCATTATCACTGACAATGACACTAATTTATCCCAAGGGGCTATGGAGGAGTTTTGTCAATGTGAGCATATCCGGCTTGACGTTTCTTCTGTAGCTCACCCTCAATCTAATGGGCAGGCTGAGGGAGCAAATCAGGAAATCTTAAAAGGTCTCAAACCCCGGCTCATGGTTCCCTTACAATGGACGCCGGGTTGTTGGGTAGAGGAGTTACCCTCGGTATTGTGGAGTATTAACACCACCCCTAACAGATCTACGGGTTATACACCCTTCTTCAAGGTTTATGAAGCGGAAGCAGTGCTGCCTAGTGACATCCCTCATGACTCGCCTCGTGTGGCGGCTTATGTTGAAGCTAGTAACGAACAAGCCAGACAAGATGCGCTTGACTTATTAGATGAGGAAAGAGACTTAGCATCAGCTCGATCAACAATTTATCAACAGGACCTGCGCCGCTATCACAGCCCCCGGGTTAAGTCCAGAATTTTCAAGAAGGTGACCTGGTGCTCCGGCTCATCCAGGATCTGTCAGATGCAGACAAGCTATCCCCACCTTGGGAAGGACCCTTTGTGGTCAGCAAAAACTTAAACAATGGGTCATATTACCTCATTGTCGTTCGAGATCACAAAGACTCATGTAAGTCGGAGGAGGAGACCCGCCGGTCATGGAACATTGCTCAACTTCAGCCATACTACACCTGAGCCATCGGCTCTCACTACAAAAAACACTTCCGTGATGATACGTGTTTGTCACAGTAGGTCCCGTTTTCTGTCATGCATGTACATCCATGAAAAATTTATGACAAAATCAAGATAGTCATACCTGTGCTGTCATAGAAGTGTTCCATGACATTACCAAAATTATCATCACGGAATTTTCCACTTCCATGACGATAAATCGCGCGTCACGGAAGTGCTTTCGTCAAGGGTGACCGACATGTGGCATCCACCGTAACGGAACGCCGTTAAGCTATCGGGTCGGGTTTTGGATCCGATAACCCGTTAACAGCCCCGACCAATGGGGATTTTCCACGTGTAAAATCATCATTGGCTGGAGGAAACACGTGTCAGCTCATCGCTGGGACAGATGTCATCCACTCATTGGACAGAAGGCGCCTATGATACGTCGACACGTGGCACGGCCCAACAGAGGCCCATTCCTGTGAAGAGGCCGACCCGTTTGACTTGGTAAAAAGGTGGCGGGCCGGCCCATGGAAAGCCTGTTAACGGCCTATTCGCATATAGCCCATTTACAGCCCGCTAACCCAAGGCCTGTTACGCCCTATTCGAATTAGGCCCAGTAGCTTCATCTGGGCCATCCAATATGATTCCAGCCCGTTTTCACTTCTGGCCCATGACGTCCTTCGGCCCATATGAGGCCCTATGTAACTCTTGGCCTATTAACGACCCGTGGTGAAACTGGCCCGTAATGAACAGTGTATCACTTTACACCCATTAACGGCCCGTGGTGAAACTGGCCCGTAAAGAACAGTGTATCACTTTATACCCATTAACGGCCCGTTATTCCGTTGGGCCGTTTCGAGCCCATGTTATCTTTCGGCCTTCTCAGAGCCCATTTATTCTTGGGCTATTTTCCAGCATTCTTTTACTTATGGCCCGTTACTGTCATTTTCTGCTTGTGGGCCAAACTCAGCCCGTGGTTACAGTCGGCCCGTTTGTGGTCCGTTAATACGTTGGGCCGTTTTCATAGCGTCATCAAATACGGCCTATTAACGATGGCCCGTTATGGTCGGCCCATGAACGGACGATTCCAACTCTAGCCCCTTTACGGCCAGAATGCGGTCTGTTTGGCCCATGTTTGGCCAATCGATCATACGGCCCATATACGGCCCATTGATGATACAACCCGTAGAAGGCCCATTGTTTCTACGACCCGTAGAAGGCCCATTGTTTCTACGGCCCGTAGAAGGCCCACTGTTTCTACGGCCCATAGAAGGCCCACTGTTTATACGGCCCGTAGAAGGCCCACTGTTTCTACGGCCCGTAGGAGGCCCAGTGTCACTATAGTAAATATTAGCCCATGGTTATTGTGGCCTAGTTTTAAAAAATAGGTTATTGCAGCCACTAGCAAACCACAGAAAAAGAACTGCACTAACTACAAGCAAACAAATAAACAAGACAACAAGGAAATAAATAAGCAAGCAACTTACACTAGGCTATCACGGCTATTACACATATTACATCCACTGGGCATCAAAGTTCGCCACCAGTACAAATATAGGGAACACAGCAGCATATAAACGCCGCAGCAAAACAAGTCCAGAACTGAAACCACTTTAGAAGAGCTCAAGAAACAATATCCTGGGTACCCATAATGCTGGCAAGATGCTTAGCAAGCTTATTAACTTTCTCTTGTTTGGCGCTTAAGTCCTCCAGCGCTTGCTGTTGCACCAGAAAGTATGCATCTGAATTCTGCAGGGACTTCCTCAGTCCTTTGGCTTCCTGTCGCATAACATCTGATCGATGTCTTTCAACTTGAAGTTGAGACTCAAGAAGCCGAACTAATTCAGGCAACAAGTTTGAAGAGCTGGTGCCAGCAGTGGTAGCCAGTAACTCGAACACTACATCAAGACAGGACTTTGGGGTTGTCTCAGTGTCTTCAATATAGTTTTTATTAGCTTTCTTGGAGACCAACAGGGATGTCTCACTATCTTGAACCTTATCTGCATTACTTCCTTTACCATTGCATAATAGGGTACTCTTCTCCAATATTTTATCCGCATTCTAAAAGAGAAACAAACAAACACATCTCAGGTTTACAATGTAGTATATGAAGCTCATTTTGGTAAACCAGTTCAGTAGTAAGGTGGACAGGATAACAGCATGAAACAAACATATATCTATGTAGTATGGTCACTGTATGGTCTATATCATTCTAGTTTATGTTGCCAAATCAAGATAGATACAGTTCGAATCATATCTATTTAAGACAAAGCAGCATAGACAGAATATAAGTGTGGGAAACTACACAGCAATAACAACACTTATAATGTGCATGGCATGAGAACATAACTGTTTATTCAATTGAAACTAAAATCAACATAGAGCAAGTTACAACAGCAAACAGCCAAACACGTTGAAGAAACAGGTTTAAAACATACCTGTTGCGCCATTGGAGTTTCAATTGCATCCTTCAAATTTGAAATTAGTTGGTATCCGTAAATACAGTGATGCAAGAGCAAAGTAGTATGAACCATAGCTACGGAACCCGACCTAAGAACAATTCTCCTTTTGCTTTAAGCATTGACTTCAGGTTCAGAGTGGTGGTCCTCATGATTTGGGCACTGCGGTTGCCTTAATAACTGCTCGTGTTTGGGTGCTCTGTGGTGGAGATGGTGTTGTGTCAACGGGAACTGGGTGTCTATCTACTGGGGTTGGGATTAGAAGGGGTGTAGCTGGTTCTCTGTCCAACTGGGTAGGGGTACAATCTGCATGAGTGTGGGTTATGTGTGGTGGGGCTGGTTCTTGGGCAAGTACAACTGTGGTTCTATCTGCATCGACAGGTAGCACGATCTTTTCTGAAGACCGTGTTTTTACTCCCACAGATACTGCCATCACTCCCTCCAATTGAAATGGCTGATAAACAAGAAAAGTAATTGAATGTACATACATTGTAAGATAGACATGTGCAATGGATAGTAGGGAAGAAAACAGGGCATGAAATAATTCACATTTATGTTGTCTGAGCAAACAGAATAGCAGGACATAATTTCACATATATGATGGCTAATTAAACAGGATAGCATGACACAATTTCACATGTATGATGGCTAACTAAACAAGATAGAATGACATACTTCAAAATATGATGACTATGTAAACAGGATGACATGATATAACTATACGATGCGTCTATTAAAGTGGTTGGCATGCCATAAATCACAAACATGTCGTCGATGGAAACATGATGGCATGATATAATTCATGGATAGAATGACATAATTTAAAATATGATGACTATGTAAACATGATGAGATGATATAACTATATTATGTCTTTAGAAAATGGGTTGGCATGCCATAATTCAGATACATGTTGTCTGTGTAAACATCATGGCATGACATAATTCAAATATATGATTTATATACTAAGGAAGTGAGCAGAGGGAAATCGCATACATGATGTGTCAACTAAGGAGATGGCATTCAATATTGTGTATATGATGTAAAAACTAAGCATGGCAATACAACATATGCATTATATGAGTAATATAACCCTGCCAAGTTTGAGCATACACCTCAGGGGGATAATAGGACTGGTCATCTGCCTCTGAATCCTCCTCTGAAGAGCTATCTGTAACCAACAAGATATCTGCTTCAGCAGGTAGCATTGTCTGCTCTGAAGACCTTGTTTTCACTCCAGATTTCTCCATCACCAATTCAAATGGCTGATGCACAGGAAGAGCAGTTGAATATACAAACATTGTCGACAAAAGCAATGAGAAGTACAAAAAAAGGATGGCATGATATAATTCACATATATGACGCTTGCCTAAACAGCATGGCATTGCATAATTCACATACATAGTGCCTTGCAACAAGATAACATTGCATAATTCACATATATAATGTCTTGCAACAAGATGGCATTGCATAATTCACATATATGGTAATTAGACACTAAACATGTGGCATTCACACAAAGCATGTCTAAACTAAGCAAATGACATAGAAATGCAAGATACCATACACACGCTATGAGCAACATAACCCTGCC
>NC_041386.1:550312702-550324828 GCF_002162155.2 Triticum dicoccoides | reverse complement strand
TGACTGGTCATCTGTCTCTGAATCCTCCTCTGAGGAGCTATCGGTAACCAGCAAGACATGCTCTTCGTCAGATAGCATTGTCTGCTCTGAAGACCTTGTTTCCACTCCAGATTTTTCCATGACCGTGCCGAATGGCTGATGCACAGGAAGAGTAATTGAATGTACTAAAATTGTTTACAAATTTAACACGTAATAAAAAAATGATGGCATGCTATAATTCACATATAAGATGACTGGCTAACCAGGGTGGCATTGCAAAATTCACATATAGGATGCCTGGCTAGACAAGATGGCATTGCATGATTCACATATACGATAATGAAACTAAACAGATGGCATTGACACAAAGCATGTTTAAACTAAACAGATGACATCTTTAATGTACAAAGTAAGCAATGCAAGGCACCATATGCATGATATTACCAACATCAACATGCCAAGTTAGAGTGAAGACCTCATGGGGTAAATAGGAGTGGTCTTCTCCTTCTGAATCCCCCTCAGAACAGTTATCTTCCTCTTGATTACGATCCGAAATGGGTGGAGAAGGGCTGCCTTTGCGCCCACCATGGAACGACGTCTGCATGAAATTTTATTGCCACACAAGGCTCATCTCTTTTGCTCTACATGATCAGTTCCATTGTGTACAATAACTGGCATGCATAGGAATAAAACATAGTGAGATTATGTAAGGAGTGCATGCACAAATCCAGAGTGATGGTAGCAAACTGTGGATAGACCCAAAACCAATGATAGCAGGCAGATAAATAGCTTTAGTTAAAAAATACAAATAATGGCTCCTTTAATGTTTGTTTGCACCCAACATGAAACTCATAGTAGACACCGGAGATTAACCAGATAGTAGATAGATAGTACTGATTGCTGCCCCAATATGTACCCCACAACCATTTAAAAACTCAAGTTTCAGCATTAGTTTGGACCTGACTCGGAGTCTAATAGGTGAACACGACGATAATGTAGCACATCATCATATTAAGCGACGCATAACGTAAGCAGACACGGAAGAGTGCGACCTCTCTTGCGGACCCGTGTATCCTCAAGGTCATCTGCTCAGTTGATGATGGTAATGCAGTTGCTGTGGCTTCCGGTGGCGGGGAAGAAGATCTGAGGCGGCTAAAGACGGTCTAGAGAGCGGATCCCTGCTATGGTGAACCCTTCCGTCATTGGAGCAGCTGAGCTGGGGTGGAACACAGTGCCGCAGGAGCAGGACAAACCACACAAGGTTTCTTTGACACATATCTATAACAGAAGTAATTGAGTAAGGGCTTGTTTGAATTTGAGGATTCTAACAATGCAGGGATAGGAAATAGACAGGAATAGGATAGGAATGCACGTGCAAACCATAGAATTTAAAAACACAGGATTTCTGCCAATCTGGGTGTTTGATTCACAACAATTGGAAGATCACAGGATGCAAAAAAGCATGGTGAGATTAAGTCAAACCACAAGAAAATGTACAGTTATAGTGCTATTATGCTACTATCTCTTAGTCTTGTGCTTGATGAATAGGAATATGAAAAGGAGGAGAAGTGGAAATTAGAATTCCTACGGTTTTTCTTTCAAGGAGACACTAAAGGAACAAATCCTACAGTTTTCCTTTGCTCCATTCCTTTGCACCAAATTCATGAAAAGTAGTACCATAGGAAACTTTCCAATTCCGATGTTTTTCATTCACTTTTCCTTTCAAGCACTGGAGGTTCTAGTAGGCAGGCTTGAGCAAGGAAAATCCTACACTAAAAAAATGTTTTTGTGCTACTTCTATTACTTTGGACCCAGGCCACTGCCATACTAGCTCAACTCCCAGGCCCATCGACAAATGCACAGCTCAAACACACAGAGATAAATAATGATGGCATTCTAAAGAGTCCATCACGGATAGCTAAGTTGCCTGGTACCTCACTGCTTGTCATATAGTAGGATACAATAATCGTATTTCCTGTTACTACGAGTGCTCATTTGACAATATATATAACATGTAGAGTAAAAAAGAGATGCAACAAGTGTACAACCTCTTTGGCGAAGCCATGTCGATCTCAGCGTGATTGGGTTGGCCGGTGAGGATGCTCTGGCTGACTTGGCTGTCGGAGGAGGGGAAGAAGATCTTAGGCTTCTGGAGATGGAGCCCAAGGTACTGCTCCGCTGTGATCGAGGGTTTCGTCGTTGGAGCAGCTCCGGTGAGTTGTACGACACCGAGGCTGAAGCAGGATAAGAGAGACAATGAACAACGTTAACCTGAGTGGAATTCTAATAGCATCTCCAATACATGACGTAAAATACATAACCACAAAGTGCTAGATGTAAAATACATCAGCTGCTCATCTCTGAACTTAACTGTCGAAACTGAATTTAACTGTCGAAACTGAACTTAACTGTCGAAACTGAACTTAACTGTCGAAACTGAATTTTGTTGTCGAAACTGAATTTTGCCGTCGAAACTGAACACACTAGCAAGGTGAGGCTACACGTCGGTCGACTGACTTTTTCATCTCTGGTCAGTCAATTTTGCAGTCGTTGGATACGAAATCAAGGGTCTACGGTTCATCTTCAACCTCCACCCCCTGAGCCGCCAACCACCACCAGCCAAACAGCAGCCCCCCGCCGCCCGCGGCCAGCGGTGCGCCGCCCCGCCCGCCCCGTAAGCACTCCTCACCGCCGGTCTGCTGCCGCCCCGTCAATCCCTCTAGGCCCCCTCATGCCAAGCTTTTTCTCCGGCGATCCCCACGCCACCGCCACGCCAACGCCCCGCCACCGCCGGCGACCACCGCCCCCATCCTGAACCCTAAGATAGATAATGGGGTACCTCTCTGGCGAGCCCGCCTCCCCGCTGCGGCTGGTTCTTCCTTCACCCCGACGAGCCCCCACCCCCTGAAAATCGACTGACCCAAAAGTCGATTCAGTCGACTGAAGTGTAGCTAAATCGGAGCAGCATCACAAGCAAGAGCAAGAGCGAGAGCAGCAGCGCGAGCAAGAGCAATAGCAAGAGCAGACCAGACAGGGGACCGAGAGCTAAAGCAGAAGCAGCTCCTACTGATGTGGACGTCGCCACCGAGGGAGCGACACCGTGGAAGAAGTCGCCGGCGGCGCCGCCGTGGATGGAGCCGCGCCGTGTCAGCTCAGGACCGAGCACCGGCAGCACCGTGAGATCGAATCAGGAAGAAAATGCGGTGATTAGTGTACAACCTCTTTGGTGGCGCCGATTAGGTTGCAGCTTCGTCCGAGGAAACGGTGATGATGATGCTCTTCCGGTGGTGCAGGTGAAGACGGCGGTGTGAGAATGGAGGTGGCGCGAAAGACAAGGGGAACGTTTGGGCAGCTCCTTGGAGGTGGAGGACGGGGTGGCTGAACCGGCGGGACGATGAGATCGACGACGGATCCTCATCCGGTACGGTGGATGAGGGACGTCGAGGTGTTGCTGTGGACGGCGTCGTCGGGGAAGAGGCTCCGGCTGGGTGGCGGACGGAACAGGGTGTGGGGTTTCGTCGCGGGTTTTCGTGGCCTCGGTGTACGAATGGGTGGGCGGATGGGATGGCAGTGGGGAACCATGGCTTAGAGACGCGCTTGTCCAAAATATGGGGTAAGTTACGAAAGTACCCCCACCAATTTGTGGCGGTTCTTTCGATTCAGGGGTACCACGGGCATTTCGCGTGTCCTGATTTCACAGGAGGTGGGAGTTTTCGCGCGCCTTGTAATTTTGGAATAGCAAGGCGCGGGTTGAGATGGAGGGAGTTATCGGAGCAAAACGAGACAAAGATATATCTTAAATATTTCGGGCTAACAAGGCGCGGGTTGAAGAGGCGGGAGTTTCATAGCACGATAGACAGAGACACTAGCTTGAATTTTCGGCATAACAAGGCGCGGCTTGAAATTTCGGAAGAACAAGCTTAACGTGTACCCCCAAAAAAGACAATTTGCACCTCAACACGCAGAACACACACACAAACACCATTTAGACTAGAGTAAGGTACACGTGCATTGCACGCATGAGATTTGGCTACCAAATTATCAATAAATACCACATTATAGCATGCAAGCTTTGAGTCATATATGCATGATGTAGATGTTCGTTTAATTCTTATAGTTCATTTCATTCAAAATCATTTAGTTTTTATAAGAAAGCTAATCTATTTTAAGATTCATGGAATTGTGCATCGTAAGACATAAAGTAAAAAACAAATAATGGCAAATCATGTAGAAAAACATTTGGGCAATTCTGATACGAAAGATTCTAGAACAAATAAGAAGTGCTTGTGTTTTGATGTTTGTGCATTATGCTTAAGTTCAACCATGGAGTCTTCTAGATTATACATGTGGCGAAACCTGGTGGAATCTAGATGATATCCAATGGCCAGTAGTGCTCAAATTTGCCATCTTTGGACCATCGGATTCGCCTCATCCAACGACCATCTTTAAAAGTTAAAGTTACCCGCACACAATATTAAAAAATATAAAAAAATAATATATATATATATATAGGGGTATAGATATAGATATGTGATGCGAAAGCCGCCCATCATCTCCAATTAGAATAGTGTGTCCATGCACGGATGCGACGTGGCCAAATGATGTCTCCCATCGGTATCTCAAATTCAAATCAGTCTGACCTTGTTCAATGTGTATACATTACAACATGCTCGTTTCCAAACCACACCGCGCAGATCTCCGTTATATTCATGCATGCATGGGTTTCAAACATCAGGATCTCTTATTCAAATATTTGAATTCAACTTTACATTGATTATGACCTCACCTATTCTTTTACACCCACACAGTAGTCTTATCTTTATAATTGTACCACTAACTTTCTCTCGTGCATGCATGCACACACACTACCAATCGGCATTATCCATCGCATGCATGCAATGTTTTTCTTCAGGTCGGTCTCCCATGAAGGCACACACCCACACACATCCCCCTCTCCATCATATCAGGCATTCTTTATCTCTCACGCGTGCATGCGCAACGATCGATGTTCCTCTATGTATGTGTGTATATAGCTAGGTATTTCATAGTTTTCCACACAAACCGATCAATCGATATATCCAGTGAGGTCTCACCCTCTTTTCCACGTCCACACCGATCAATCTATACCTCTCTATATAGGATTAACATATATAGCTAATACACCCACATTAATTATATATCCAACATCCCCCTCTCATCATCCATGCCTTCCGCTTCATCTCTCAGACGCGTGCACAATGGCAAAGACAGTGGGCAGTAAGGGCCCTGCCCCCTCCCCCCTAACATCACTATATATCGAGGCTAATAAGAATGTGATCATTAGACAATTGCTTCTAAAAATGGTTTAAGTTCATGAATTGACCCTCCTCGTAAAGGATTAGCAATGCTTGCCCCCTAGCTCATTTATTTTTCATGGCTCCGCCACTGCGCGCAACAGCGCACGTGTTCGCCCCCTCTCTCTAAATATCGATCTCCCACTTGTGCATTCCTTCATAGTCTCCCTCCACTCGGCCCCTCGCACCATCTTCTAGCCCCCACCAGATTTTCCCACATGTACAATCTAGCAGACTCCATGGTTGAACTTAAGCATAATGCACAAACCTCAAAACAACAGTGGTTCTCTTTTGTTCTAGAACCTTCCATATCATAATTGCCCAAACTTTTTTTCTAGTTGAATTGCCATTATTTGTTTTTACTTTATGCTTTACAACACACAATTCCATGAATCATAAAATAGATTAAGGGCTTCTTTGATTCAAAGGATTCTCAAAGGAATTTTGGAGGATTCTAATCATTAGGAATTTTTCCTATTTTGGTTGTTTGATTCGTAGGATTGTAAACCATAGGAATTTTTCCATATGATTCATTTGCACTATATTTCATAGGAAACATCCCATCCACTCAAACCTCTTTGAAAGAATTCTGCGTTTTTCTATGCACAATCAAACACTCATACAATCCTGTAGGATTCAAGACGACATTCCACTATAATCCCATGTTTTTCCTATTCCCGTGTTCTTAGATTTTTTCATAAAAACTAATTGATTTTGAATGAGATGAACTATAAGAATTAAACGAAGGGCTACATCAGGCATATATGACTCAGAGCTTACATGCTATAGTGTGGTATTTATTCATAATTTGGTTGCAAAATCTGATGCATGCAATGCACGTGTACCTTACTAGTACTTCAAGTATGTGAAAAACACGTAAATTAGAATACCAATGGCACGCTACACAGTGTCTCTCTTATAGTTCATGAAGCCACGTGGCACATGTGGAGGCGTTGTCGCGACCTCCTTGCGTGGATTGATCACAGTGACGTGCTGCTGGTTCCAGGAGAATGTACTCGTCCTTCCTGAGCCATACTGGCGGTACATGCATGAAGCGAAGATGTGCACGCACGCCACGCACGCACTCATTCCCTCGCACACACATGAGAGTACACGAGCGGACGTAATTTTGTACCAAGATCCACCCCATGTGATAATTTGACGCGTGTAAAGTCGTTCACTTCATTGATGGTCAATTAATACAGCGCATGCAAATTGAGTGGACGTGAGGGCGGAACAAAGACATTATTACTCCACTGCGCGCATGCGAGTAGTTAAATCGTGGGTTGCTAGTAGTACTTCCATTGGTCTCCTTCGTATTTTGTGCCAATTTTTGACAGTAACATAATATTTACGCATTTGAGCAGTGTAGTACTTGAAATTTATGTTCTGCTAAACTCATCGGGAGCCGTTTCGGGCCTCGAAATCAAAACCATCAATTAATCTTTACCTTGTTCCCATCACATTCGAAAGCCTGCTCACACCTACTAGTACGTACCAAACCTAAACGTGTTCCCACTATGCAGGTATTAGTACTAGTGCTAGTACTTAGGTTATAAAAAGGGGAACTACATAACCGAAAATTACTCTACCTTTCCTCCTCATAAGTGCTTCTTCTTTGTCCGTCGTTGCCATGGCCGGTGAGCAGAGCTCTAGGTCGAGAACTACTCGTAACAAGGGAGCGGCAACCAAGGCTGCGGAAAGAAAAGAGGGCTCGCCGCCACGCAGAGACCTCGAAAGATCTCTCACGGGCAGGCGATGTCTCCCAGGAGCGCCCTAGCCGCGGAGGCGAACATGCGGAGCCGGCGGAGCTAGAGTCGTTATCCCTCGACGACATGCCCGATGTGCTCAATAAGCACCTCAATAAGCAGACGGAGTTCATCCAAGGCTTGATGGAGTTGCTGAAGGAGAACCTCGACGACATGCCCGCTGAGCTCAATCAGCAGGGGGAGTTGACCGCCGGCTTGGTGATGCTGCTGAAGAAGATCATTGCCTCGGAGAAGAAGGCGACCGGTGAAATCATTCGACTTCAGGAGGACAAGGCGAAGCTCTACCACGAGATCGACCTTTTGAAGGAGAAGAACGCCGGCTGGAAGAAGCCGCATGAGAATAGTAGTTCCTCGGTGAAGATGCTGCAGGCCCTCGTCATGGAACAGAAGGAGGAGTTGGCGAAGCTCCACATCGAGCACCTGGCTGCTATCAAGGTACGTAATGTGGCCGTGGAACAGATGATGAAGGCTCGCGTTGAGAAATCCCGCGTCATGGACAAAATGAAGAAGATGGCGGAGGAGACGCGCAAGGAGATGGAGGTCGGGGAGGAGATGAAGAAGCAGTTATGACTCCGCGGCGAATTAGATCATTTGGGGTGATAATCTTCCTTCTTCTTTTGCTCCTGTGTTTCATCTTTTGCTTCGGGTGTTTCGCCGCACGTGTCACGTTCTCTGCGAGGCATGAATAGAACAATGGTTTTTTTGAGGGAATGAATAGAACAATGCTAACAATGAGATGACTAGCAAATTAGATCATTTTTATCGCCATATGGCACTTGGTTGTCGTGTTTCGTGCTCCTTCATCGCAATACTACTCCAGTGGAAAACTTGAGTATACCGCACGGTTCTTTGCTCCTCCTCGATCAGGTCGTCGGCGCATTTATACGAGCAGTCAAATCACAAGGCCCCGCCTTCCAGCAGTAATGAGCCATCAAATCAGAAAGGCCCTCGCCTCTCGTGAAACTGACCAAGCTAGACTGCCCCGCCCTCTAGCCTTTTAAAAAATGTATACTTTTGTACAACAGTAGTATCGATGGATTGCGCCATGGAGCAAAACTTGAAATTAAAAAAAGTGGTACATATAGAGAGCGCTCGTCGCCAAATTATGCATATAGTACTATTAAAAAGGCTAGTCACAGTAATGGTGTCCAGCACAACCCACCCCTCAAATAAAACTAAGAGGGTGCTTGGATACGTTTTAGTCCCATGACTAAAAGTAGTGGGACTAAAACATGCTAGCCTCACCCATGCTTGGATCCAAATACTAAAAAGGCTAAAATCAAGTTAATGAGAATTTATTATCCTCCAAACCCTCCAATCCAGAACTCGCCTGTGTTAAAGGAGAGGAGTTAAATGAGTAGAGAGAGGACTAATCCATATTTTAGTAGGGGTACCCCTGACTAAAAAAATTTTAGTCTCAAGACTAGTTTTAGCCCCTCTTTAGTCAGGGGTGCTTGGAACTTTAGCCTCTTAAAGAGACTATTTTTAGTCAGACTAAAATAAGTCCCTTGGATCCAAGCACCCTCTAAGCATCCTGGAATTCTTTGACAAAACTAAGCACCCTGAAATTCTTTGACAACTAAACTGCTGGCTATATGATGTTTGCCATATATATTGTACGTATATAATGTGAAGAAACGAGTGGTAGTACTATACCAACTAAAAGATGAAATGTAATAAATACTAGTATGTACGTACTGAAGAGTTAAAGTAATGAGAAGAAACATAACATAGTTCTACTGGGGGCTCGGCACAACACACCCCTCATATTAAATTAAGCACACCTGAAATTAAACTTTGCAACTATTCCGGTAGACACTACATTAGAACCACCATGAGCAACGACAGTGCCACCTTACTCGGAGTCCTCGTCCACGTTCACGTCCTCGACTTCGTCCTTGTCCCTCTTCCTCTTGGCCGATACTTCTTTGCTTGAACCGCACACTTGGCTGTTGCTCTTCATCCAACCCTTGTAGATATTGAAGCAAAGGTAGCCATCCATTGCAGCATAGTGGATGTGGTCTATATCTAGTACATTCCGCTGCCATGCATGACGATGAAACGTGTATGGAGGTTTCTCCAGTTTACCGTACGAAGGATGAACCATGGCTCCTGCCAGGGTCAGCATTGAAGGCTGACGAGAGGACACCAGCCGATTCTTCTGGAGGTCGAAGGGGTTGCCTACAACGAGACCTATCCGACGCAAGACATCCCTGTCATTCTTAAATTCTACAGTAACAAATTTCACTGTTTTGTCCTTGAGGAAGTTCTTAAAATCCTGGCACTCAATGTCGGCATGGCATATGTGGTAGACCAAGCAAACATTATGTACGCAAACCTGGATCACGGCGGGCTTCTTCCTCTCTTCGTCCTTTAGATCCTTCTATGGTCCCAGGACTGTGGTGTACTCAACATCTAGCCCAGCAACCCACTCATCATCTGAGTTTTCAAACATGCGTCTGAAGCGAGAAAGGCATCCTTTCACCATCGCAGAAGAACGGGTGTAGATGACGTCGAACTCATCGCCTGTGATGGTTCTAACCTTGTACTCACCGTCGATCGTGGAGATTTGGGACGCCATGGATTTGGGAGGAGGGTTAGGATTAGTGGAACTGCCGTAATGTGAATGGATGGAACGACTAGGAGCGAACCGTCGTAGTATTGAAGGACGTGCAGGGACGAGTAGGAGCGAATTGCCAGCGTGCGAACGGCAGGGTAGTGGCTTTCCATTCTCCCATGACACGGGCTTCCGAGAGCCCTTGGATCTGAGATCGAACGGTTGCATGGCATGATTCTAGACCTATGGGTGAATATCCTATCCTGGAGGGTTATTCTGCAAATTTTCAGCAACTTGGCATGCGATCGTTTGATCTCAGATCCAAGGGCTGCCAGCAGCCCGTATCATGGTCGCGCCTACCACGACCGTCGCGTCGCTCGCGCGGTCGCGCCCTTGGAGATTTAACACGGTGCGTTAGGCTATCTGATGTTGGCATGTCATACATAGTCATCACTTAGTCACTCATACTACAACAAGGTTGGCTATAAGGTTGGCTATAAGTGTATTTTTTTACTCCTCTCTATCTCTTTCTTCGTACTCCCTCCATCCCATAATATAAGAATGTTTTTGACACTAGTGTAGTGCCAAAAACGTTCTTATATTATGGGACACAGGGAGTACTAGTATTTATTGCATTTGCCAAGGAGTGACCTCTTCCAATAAAATGGTGTTGCTAAGTTTGCTTCATTTAATTAGCTATAGACTCAAAATTGTCTTTTCACCTAGGTACACGCGCTTAGCACTGTTTCTTCCTTGGGTCACCAAACTAGTCTCTCTCTTCTTGATTAACTTGCCACATCAGACTTTATGCCTATGTGGCAAGCTTAAGCACTTGTAGGAGCAAGTAAAAGTAAGTACAATAGTGCACTTTACATGGCATTTTTGCATATGTGGAGGAAAGAGAGGCAAGGAAAAAGTGGAGAAGTGGGCTCTCATGCAAGAGCCAGCCTCTACTACTTGGTGGAGCATTGGGAGAGGCACCTGTATGGAGGTGGTCAGGAATCGGGAGACTCACTCCGGTCATAGCACCGCAGTTAAAATGATAATGGCAAGTCAAATCACGGGGCCCCACCTGTCCAGCAGTAACTCGCTGTCAAATCACACAGCCCTACATTTGCAGCAGCCTACTCCCTCGTCTTCTCGCGTCTCTGTCGAACCGACTAGGCGGAACTGCCCCGCCGCCTACCACGCAGGAAAAGCCCCGCCCTCGACTTTTTAATAGTATATAGTATACTAATTTTGTGTCCATGGATTGCGCCCGCGCCATGGAGCAAAGCGTCTAGAAAATGGAGGAAAGTCGTTGGTCTTGCAATAGAGAAGAGGGAGAGGCGAGACGGTGGTTTTGGAATGGAGATGATGGAGAGGAGAGGAGGTGGTTTTGCAATGGATAAGATCAGAAGAGGGAGAGGCGAGATGGTGATTTTGGAATGGAGATGATGGAGAGGAGAGGAGGTGGTTTTGCAATGGAGAAGACGGAGAGGAGCGTGCGGCAGCGATTTAGGATTGGACGAGAGGGCCGGCGCGCTGTGACTGGATCAAAATCAAAATCAATTTACCCCTCAATTAATAAAGCGACCCCACATTAACTAGTCTCCCTTTTATTCTGGGTCATAATTGACCATGATTTTCGCACATAAAATATAAGTTATACGTTGCAAAAATAATATAATTTGAAAGTACACTCAGATACGAACCAAACGATACAATTTTTGGTGACATGCATTCACATTTTGCTTGTCAAATACAGTACGTGATCAAACTTTCACCCAAAATACGAAAAACAACAAAAAAACTTCCAAGACCAGCGCCGCTCTTCCGCTCTTCTCCTCTTAAACCACCGCCGCTCCTCTCCTGTTCCAATCTAAATGCAGTGTCGCTCCTCTCCTCTTCCATTTCAAAACCACCGCCCCTCCTCTCCTGTTCCAGTCCAAAACCAGCGTCGCTCCTCTCCCGTTCTAATCCAAAACCAGCGCTGCTCCTCTCCTCTTCCATTCAAAAACCCTGTGAAGCTAGGAGAAGTAGATCGATGAAGGAGTACAACCGATACGCGAGGATCGCAGACGGCGACCCTGTGAAGCTAGCTAGGATGTTGGAGATACAGTCTTAGTTTGACAACAAGGACCAACTAGCGGCGATGGCGACATCCATGGCCAAATACCTGCAACAGAGCGAAAAGGCGGCGATACTCCCGGAGGGAGTCGCGCCAGAGTACATAGAGCTGCTCCTCTGGGCCATGGAGCAAACAGAGTCACCGAATCTGATCATGAGGGAGCGGTGGTGGGAGTATCGATCCCAGATGGAGCATCCACCAGAGATTGAAGGATCGAGCATCTACAGGGTGCCGTTTGTGAGAGTGTCCTTCCAGAGCGAGCCGGTGGAGTCTTCGTCGACCGAACCCAACTGCAAGAGGAGAAAAGCAGTTGGCCCGATGATGCTTCCCCGCCATCGTCTCCCTCGCCGTTCACATCATCTCACGGGGCGGTTGTCT
>NC_041386.1:550311621-550312473 GCF_002162155.2 Triticum dicoccoides | reverse complement strand
TTAGGGTTGTTAGTATTTGCAGGTTGTGAATTGTGTTTTGTGTTGTGTATTTTGAGAGTACTTTCAGATATGAATGTCTTTGGAATTTCAGATTTGCAGTATTGAGCATATGAAGTATTTTATGAATTCTAGATATCTATTTTTAGCACTTAAAAAATGTAGTTTCATAGGAGTATAAAAGTGAAGACAATGTGATTCTCAGATAAGAAACTACAAGTTTCAGTTTCAGATAAGAAACTACAAGTTCAGTTTCAGATAAGAAACTGCAACTTTCAGAGGCAGGGCATTTATATTAACACGGCCTTTTCAAACAGGGTTAACATCATGTTGGAAGTTTTATTCATGGTCCAAAATGGAACTACCAGCCAGTTAACATCATGCTGATCAACATTCATGCATAGCACATCTTCATATGATGCACAGTCAAAATGCCCACACAATGTCGAGTGTGCGAAACACAAAGAAAACGAGGGACGAAGTTTTGGCAAGTGTTGGACGTGGTTTTGGGCTGCCCCGTCTAGGCTTTCATTTTTAACATGCGCAACCCACGACCTCGGATGGGAGGTCCATAGGCCTGTTTGTATTTTCTTAGGGCCGTCATGTATCGACCGGCCTATGGACCTCCTGTCCGAGGTTTTATTTTTGGCAGCCCAATTTATGTATTTTTTTGAAGAAAACGCAGAGGTCTGTTCTATTTTTCTATATAAGAATAGGAACGCCATGTCCAACTTATGTTTCCCTTCTAACTATATTATATATATTTAAATTATTTTCTATGTTGACTATTTAGTTCACATAATTGGCAAATAGATGACCTCTCTTGCGATCCCCTTCGCCCCCGCCACCACCTCC
>NC_041386.1:550303640-550311334 GCF_002162155.2 Triticum dicoccoides | reverse complement strand
GCCATAGATCTCACCGCCACCGCCCGTCCCTGACTCCGGGCGTGCCTGCCCCCCTCAGCAAGTCCGCTCACGCACCCCATGGAGTCACCGGCCATATCCACGGGGGAATGGCTAGAAGACAGGCAGATGTACAAGATGCATCTCCCACATGTCTACAAAGCCTTCCCACGGATGCTCCAGCCGCTCAACTCTGTCACGCCGGCGGTGCTGCGGGAGACTCGAGGGAGGAGGTAGAGGGAGCGGGCGATGCGGATCCGCGACGACGCTCTCTCCTGGACCCAGTGCACGCGCGAATGGAGGGAAGCAGAGGAGGAAGCTACGAGGGAGGAAGCCGAGGAGGGACTGAATCCGTTCTCTCACTCGCGCAGGTATGCTCGGATGTGCAAGGATCATGTGGATTGGGAGCTGCTGAATCTAGCCCTGTGGATCTACTTCGAAGGATATTTCTCGGAGAAGCACAGGATGCCCCACCCCAGGGAGCCGCCGATTATGTTCGTTCGATGGGCGGAAGGAGAAGTGAATTCAGGAGATCAACACCGTGCTGCGAGATGGGAATGCTTGACTGGACTCATGCCCACCAGCATGCCACCGGAGCCGGAGCAGGTGGATCCCCTACCTTACATCTCCCCCAAACCCGCAGAAGATTGAAATTAGGCTTGCAATCTGCTTCAATTGAGCTGTCTAGTGGTTATTTCTGCTTCCTGAGAGACAACATCTGGCTGGAGGATGAGAAGGAACTAGGAACTCTGATTAATTTCCCCTATCACAATGGGGGGAGCACCGGTTGGGCAGTGGTACGGACCACCTCCACCCCAAATGGGGGCACAATCTGGGCAGGCTCCTGTAATTGCCCAAGATCAATCTGCTGGTGGTTCTGACTCTCAGATCAGTGGGAAATCTCAAGGCAAGAATCAGCAAAAGAAGAGACAGGACATCCAGAAAACTGCTCCTGCCCCTACTTCGGGCCTTATGGCATACTCTGAGGTGATCTGCTACAACTGTGGGGAACCAGGGCATCATTTGGATAAATGTGTCAAGCCCAAGAGTTGTTTTATCTGCAAAATGGTTACCCATAAAGTTGAGAATTTTCCTGTCAGAAGGAAAACCCACAGTTCTGCTACATATGTTGGAAGTGCTGCTCCAGGATTAGGGTTCTACCACATAGACCCACCTGATGAAAATGCTCAGTATCATGGCTCCCTGAAGAATGTGGGGATTGTTCTGGTAGAAGCTGGTGAAGTGACCAAGCAGGAACTTGCCACTAAGTTTGCAGACATTTACAAAACCAACTGGCCCTGGCCAATCAATGCCCTAGATGAGTGGACATTCTTGGTCAAATTCCCTTCTGAAATAGATGTAGTTCAAGTTGCTAGATACCCCTATTTTGGTCTCAAAAAAGACAATGTTGTAGTCAATGTTGAAGTCTGGAAAGGCGGGATTGAGGCTGAAGAGGACCTCCAGGAAACTTGGATCAAGATCAGGAAATTGAACCCCCAAGTGGTGTGACTGGACTATGCTGGATCAAATCACTTCCACTCTGGGGTCTTACTGGATGTGGATTGGCAGCATAATTTCAAGTCATTCTATGAAACTGTTAGGGTCAAAATCTTATGTAAAGATCCCTCCAAAATCCCTGCTGAAAGGCTTTTTGGAGTTGGGAACAAAATCTACAGGCTACTCATTGAGGTGGAGTCTTAACCCCCACTGAAACTGTCACCTCCACCAACCTCTCTGCTGGTACATATGTCTCTGCAGCTGAAACTGGTACCAATCTTACTGAAGATGTTGAATCCAACAGGAGCTCTAGATCTGAATCAGATAAAGGGCCTGCTGCCAATTCTGGGGCCCCTAACATCAGAGGACAGTCTTTTGGCCACAATCAGATGCTTGGAGAAACTACACCCACTTCAGTCCTCAAGACACACCTCCCTGATTCTCCATACACTCCTCAACTCAGCATCCAGGAAAAGATCTTGAATTCTGTGCTTGATGAAACTGATGGATTCAACCTCCTCAGGGAAATGGAGCTCCTGGAAGATGATGATCTGATGGAATTAGAAGGTTCTGTAGATCTACAAGAGGATCAAGAGGCACTTGTTGAAACAACTGAACTCCCAGACAATTTGGATTCAAAATACAACTCCTACTTCCCTGCCCTTCCTAAGGAGAAGCACCTTCCCAAATGGGGTCCTGTTCAAGCCACCAGAACCAGTGCCAGGGTAGCTGGTGACAAGAGAACCATTATTGAAAAGGCTCAACAGCTCAAAGAGGTTCAGAACTTGGAAGTGCAAAAACCCCAGGGTATGAAACACACTTCCTTCTCCAACTTTAATGATCCTTCCTTCAATGCCATTGCTGCTAAGATTGGTGTAGATGTTACTTCTCTTAATGATGGCATTGAATGCTCTTCCTTTATTTACCCTCACCAAAACAGATCTAAAGGCTCTATTTGTGACAATTTTTCTCTAGATGGTAGTTCTAGTTTAGACTACCTTTGATAAAGTTGACCTTGATTTTCTTATGAAACTCCTGGAGCTTAGAGGTTTTGGGGGTAAATGGACTAGTTGGATCCAGCAACTTCCTCATGGGGGGTCTGTTGGGGTTAAGTTAAATAACTGTGAAAGTGATTTGTTCCATGCTGGTAAAGGCCTTAGGCAAGCTAACCCCATCTCCCCGCTTTTGTTTAATTTAGTAGTGGAAGTTCTTACTAAAATGATGAGCAAAGCTGCTGATCATAGTATGATTGCAGGGCTCTATCCTGAGGTGTGCCCTGGTGGCATCATCTGCCTTCAATATGCAGATGATACCATCATTTTCTTAGACAATGACTCCACACATGCTAGCAATCTGAAAACTGTTCTAACCTGTTTTGAACAAGTCTCGGGCATGAGAATCAACTACTCTAAAAGTAAACTCATCTCTATCAACATGGATGATCAGGAGTTAGCTGACTTCCTCTCTATTCTAGTCTGTAATAAAGGTAACTTCCCCATTAAGTACCTAGGTATCCCTCTCCACTATGATAAATTGAGGAGAGAGGATATCCAACCCCTTCTGGATAAAATCATTAAAAGGATTGATGGGTGGAGGGGCAAACTTCTCTCTTACAGAGGTAGATTGATCCTCATACAAGCTTGTTTGGCTAGCATTCTAGTGTATCTCCTCTCCTTCTTCAAGTTCCCTAAATGGGCAGTGAACCTCATCAATTCTCAGATGTCTCATTGCTTGTGGAATGATTTTGAGGGAAATAGGAAGCTACACCTTGCTAATTGGGCCCTAGTATCTATGAAAAAAGATTTTGGAGGCCTAGGCATACCTAACCTCCAAGAAATTAACATATGTCTTCTAGGGTCTTGGATTAAAAGATTCTATGAGGAAGACCTGAAACCTTGGAAGCTTCTTATTGCCCATAAATACCTAGGAAATAAACCTAATATTTTTGTCCCTTCCTCCAACCCTAAACCTCTAGATTCTGGAAATGATTAAAATCTATTATGCATACTGTGAAATTTGGCTACAGATGGAACATAGGGGATGGGAGCAGAACCAGGTTCTGGGAAGATACTTGGTTTGGCACATCCCCCTAGTAGTCCAATTTTGGCCTATTTACTCTGTCTACAATGAGCTTAACAAAAGTTTCAATGAAGTTTGGGATGGTCAATGCCTAAAACTCTCTTTTAGAAGGAACTTTAGTGATAGTCTCATGGAACAATGGTTCCAGTTGGACGAAATTGCCAAAAGCATTACCTTTACTGCCGAGCCGGATGCCCTGATTTGGCAGCTGGACAATAAGGGGAAGTATTCCTCCAGCTCCCTCTATCATGTTATCAACTTTAGAGGGGTTCAACCCGTGTTTATCCTGTTGTCTGGAAATTGAGAGTTCCCCCTAAAATTCATGTATTTCTCTGGCTTCTCTCCAAAAACAAATTGATGACTAGGGATAACCTTAGGAAGAGACACATCATCAAACCCCTTGATTGTGTTTACTGCTTGGAACAAGAGTCTTGTTCTTACCTATTTTTTTGAATGTATAGTTGCTAAACATCTCTGGGCCCACATTGAGGAATATTTCTCTAGTCAGATTGGCTCATCCTTCGAATCTATCGCCAGATTCTGGATTGCTACCAAAAAGTGCTCAGTTTTAAATGCTGTTAGCTCAGTTGTCCTTTGGTGCCTCTGGAAATATAGAAATGCTATGATTTTCAGTAACACCTCCTGGATTTCCATTCCGCAGGTCTTAAGGTTGATCAGGAACATGGTAAGGAACTGGGCGATTCTCTCCTCCGGATCGGACAAGGACAAGTTGATGAGCTTCATGGAAACCCTAACAAGATCCCTCCAGAAACCGTTGGCGATCACTTGTGGCTGAACAAGGCTCGACCTGCTCTGGGGCTGGACCCATGGGCTCATCTCAAGATCTCTGATGAAGATGATGGGCACCTGGCATCGAAAAAGAGGGACATCCACCATGCTACGCCTTCCAGCCCGGTGTCTCCGCTTGCTTACTAGTTACCGTGGGCTGACAAGGCCCCTCGACTGAAGACCATGAAGGCTTCGCTAGACCCTCCTTGTGTCATTTGAGTGCTCTATCCGCTCTTCCTTTGGCACCGCTTGGGTGATTTGTGTTATTCAGAGAACTTGTTCATCCACCCCCTAGTTTGTAGCTTTTCTACCTTTGCTTTCGAACTGCTCTTTGAGCTGCTGTATCGGAATATGTTGTGGTTTCGTTCTCAGCAATGGAACCGAGGAGATGCTCCCTATTTTTCTAAAAAACTTATTTTATATGTTATTATATATTATTTTTATTGTCATCATATATTTAACAGATACTTACATATGTAAGAAAACAATATCCCACATCTTATTAACTTATAAACATAATTTCTTAACAAATAAAATCCTGGATTGATTTGGCACGAAAATCCTAGTGATTGTGTACAAAAGCTTGGTAAGATTTAAGGACGAATGTAATAATATCACTTATTATTGGAATATATTTATAACAAAATGCTCATCCCCTTTTTATTTTTTGATAACATTGCTGGCCCAACCCAACATTATAATTAGAATCAGCCCAGCAAAATCGTGTATTTCAAGAAAGTGCAAATGGCCTGTAATTTTTTAGGAAATAAAATAAATGGGCCGCATGGACGCTACATTATTTGTTCACCCAGCCCAGCTAATGGCTGTAATTCAAAAAAAGGATCAAATTGACTGTAAATTCTACCGCGCAAAAAAAGACTGTAAATTCTGAAAAAATGGGTTGAATACGTGCCACATTTTTGGAGGCTGAAATGTGGGCCAATAGGTCAAAGCCAACGCAAGTCATTGTCAATTTAGTCAACAAATGATTCTGACATGTTAGCCGTTGGATTTACATCCAACGACTGGCATCCATCTTCAATCTCTCGTCTTCTTCCTCCAACGCCGTCGGGACCACCTCCCGCCTCCTGCTGCTAGCAGCTCTGCTTAGCACGCTTCGCTATGAAGCACTACTCCACCGTTGGCCAGGCCATCCCTCCATCCCTCCACACCTCCTGTTCTTCTCCACCGACTGCCGAACCACACCGCACTAGAACCAGTTAACCCTAGTACACCTCTCCGTCTGCGACTCTACTCCCGCGTCTTCCCATCTCCGGCTCGTTGCTGTCCGGGGCCTCGCCGTTGTCCACCACCTTGGATGCGCTCGGCGCGGCGTGGTCAACGTGGTCAACGAACGACACCATCGGAAGTAGACTGTGCGTGCAGAGGCTGACAGCTGGGTCCATGGTCGCACACAAGGAAATGCCTCCTTATTATGCACAAAATAATGATTCCTCCACCTAACATCTGGGACCCACCGGAAGGGCCTCTGTATTTTGCGAAAATAACATGCCCCCCGCTAACATGTCGGACCCACCAGCTATCTTCGCATGCAAGGAAGTGCCTCCTTATTACGCACACAAAAATAAATATTCCCCCTGCCAGCTGGAACCCAGCATAGTGGGAGGCTGACTTGTGGGCCTACCAAGTTGACAGGGACGGAGGGCTTTGTCAACTTAGTCAATATGAACGATTCTAGCTCATTATACCATACGATGTTCATCCAATGGCCGTAGTGCTTCTTCAACCTCTGGTCTACTTGCTCCAGCCGCCCAAACCAGCGCCGGTCGTGTCGCGTGCTCCTGCCTCCCGTGGCCGGCTGTGATGCCGCAGAGGCCTCACCGCCCCCTACTACTCCCACCACTGGCCAGGTCATCCCTCTACTCACCCACACCCCCTATTATTCTGCGACGACAGTAGCCTCACACCGCAGCCGAACCAGTGAACCCTCGTACTCCTCTTCGCGTGGGCATCCACTGCTGCGTCTTCCCCGGCTCTGAGTCGTCCCCTTCCTAGTCCTCGCTGTCGTCCACCGCCGTGGTGCTCTCGGCACGGCGTGGTCAACGTGGTCAAGGAACGACTTCCATCGGACGTGGACTGTATGTGGAGAGGCTGACAGCTAGGTCCATGGCCGCAGCAAGGAAGTGCCTCCTTGTTACGCGCAAAATAATGATTCCTCCACCTGACAGCGGGGACCCACCGGACGGGCCATCGTATTTTGCGAAAAAAAACATTTCCCCCTGACAGCTGGGACCCACCAGCTACATCTTCGCACGAAAGGAAGTGCGTCTGGGCAAAAAAATACGATTCGCCCCCTGACTGCTGGGACCCACCAGCTACATCTTCGCACACAAGGAAGTGCGTTCGGGCAAAAAAAACAATTCACCCCTGACTGTTGGGACCCACCAGCTACATCTTCTCACGCAAGGAAGTGCCTGACAGTCGGGACCGACCTTGTCAAAGCATACGTAGCGTTGTCATTCTGGTCACGAACGTGTACGTACATATATACTGGTGGATGTAGAGGCGCGCACGTGTCGTAGTAGAGGCGCACACGTAGCATGTACACGTACGTATAGTGGCCAGGGTGCAATAAAGAAAATACGGCCAAGTATATGTACATACAGGCGGGGTCTCAAACGCCTACTCGCGCATACGTACGGCCAGGGATGGTGTACATGGCTGGGTCGGAACGGAGAAACAACGTCGTCGTCGTGTTCATGGGGAGGCAACGGAATGCGTTGTGTTCATGGGGAGGCAACGGAATGCGTCGTGTTCATCGGGAGGCAACAGGACGCGTGGGAGCCAACCAGCTGGGTTGGAACGGAATGCATGGTCGTGTTCATCGGGAGGGCTTGGACGGAACAGGCGATGGAAACGAGGCCTGGCGTACCGCAGAACGGAGGAAACGGACCTCCTATGGTCTAAACGGGGGTCCTGTTGATCGGGAGGGGTGTGGCGTACCGCAAAACGAAGGAAACGGACCTCCTACGGTCGAAACGGGGTCCTGTTGATCGAGAGGGGTGTGGCGTACCACAAAACGGACGAAACGGACCTCCTACGGTCGAAACGGGGGTCCTGTTCATCAGGAGGGGTGTGGCATACCGCAAAACAGGACTCCACGGGATACTGTTCATCTCCACCATCGACCTTCTCCAGCCTCCACGGGCTACCGTCGACCTCCTCCATCCTCCACGGGCTCCTGTTCATCCAGCCTCCACCGCACGCTACTCCACCGGCTACTGTTCAACCACCCCTCCACAATCTACTGTTCATCCATCCCTCCACACCACGGGGTCCTGTTCAACCACCCCTCCATGGGCACCCCTCCA
>NC_041386.1:550267054-550303440 GCF_002162155.2 Triticum dicoccoides | reverse complement strand
GTTAGCAGCAGTAGCGAAGGAATCGCTCGATCGGGTTCAGTTAACAGCCATCAATCGATCGCTCGTGTTCAGTAACGCTTAGCCTACAGTGCAATCGCTCGGGTTCAGTTAGAGCCCAATGCCTCGCTTGGGTTCAGTTAGAGCCAACGCCTCCCACACACGCGCGTACGTGTACGAGAGAAACGCGCATCGCTCGGCCCCCGACCTCCCACCGTAACCGGGAACTCCCTGAAATTTTCCTCCCCCTCGCTTCTACCACGGTTTTTTCCATCATGGACGGCCCAAAGAATGTCATGCAGCTGCGTCTCCGACCCGCCCAGGACGAAAAGCCCAGTTTCTGTCATGATTTTTGTCATAGAAGTAGGAGCCCACCACATCTATGATGATACCGGGTTTTGTCACAATTATCATCATAGAAGTGTCATATGTATGACAGAAAAAAAATCGTTCGGCCCAAAATGTCACGGATGTGTCTTTTTTTTGTAGTGTCTCATCATGTACAACCTTTGACGTTGTATGTACTATGATAAGTAATAAAGCAGGACCTCTGTCCTTTTCCTTTTCAATGATTATAAATCTTTACTCCTTTTTACTATTTAAAATGACTATTAAGGAGCTGATCATATCTGAATCAAGTCTAACCTTTTTGGTCTGGCTTATGATCATATTCGGATCTAGTTGTAAACCTCATGATCACTTGGGGGCTTCCTGTTCAAACATAGGTCGTATTTGAACCAAAGAGAACATAGTTGTCGTAACCCTCTTGATCGGCTCAAAGCCAAATTCACTAGGGGGCTTCTTGATCGTATCCGAATCATAGCTTAGCCCCTTTTGGGTCTGTCGGTGTCAAAACCGGCGGATCTCGGGTAGGGGGTCCCGAACTGTGCGTCTAGGCCGGATGGTAACAGGAGTCAAGGGACACGAAGTTTTACCCAGGTTCGGGGACTCTTTATGGAGGTAAAACCCTACGTCCTGCTTGATTAATATTGAAGATATGGGTGTTACAAGAGTAGATCTACCACGAGATCAGAGAGGCTAAACCCTAGAAGCTAGCCTACGGTATGATTGTATGTTGTGATTCTTGTCCTACGGACCAAAACCCTTCGGTTTATATAGACACCGGAGAGGGTTAGGGTTACACAAGGTCGGTTACAAAAGAGGAGATATCCATATACGTATTGCCTAGCTTGCCTTCCACGCCAAGTAGAGTCCCATCTGGACACGAGACGAAGTCTTCAATCTTGTATCTTCATAGTATAACAGTCCAGCCAATGGAGATAGTCCAGCTATCCGGAGACCCCCTAATCTAGGACTCCCACAGTAGCGCCCGAACCAGGCTTCAATGACGACGAGTCCGGTGCGCAGTATTATCTTCGGCATTGCAAGGCGGGTTCCTCTTCAAATTCTATGTACCTGTCGAAATAATGTCTGTTTCCTTGTGATGGTTTGTACTTCTTGGCTTCTACACCCAATAATGGCTACTTTCCACGTGTCGAGCAAATGTGAAGAGCCAGGGTGTTTTCACATTTACCCCTAGCTATGTAAATGAGCCGTCTATTTAAAAAGACGAGGATTCAGATCCAAATCACATCATCCTCCCTTGCCGAGTCTTCATCAAAGCGTACCCGACAAAGATCCGTTCCACCATGGCCGGTTGACGCAGCTCCTCCTCTCACACCCCTAGTTCCAAGCCTGGAGATTGGGAGAGATGTTCCATCCCGCACAGCAAATTGGTGATGCTTCAGTCCAAGGGATTTCTTCCCCCAGCGTACCTGGTCCCGGTTCGAGCCGGGCTTGCCACTTATAATAGCGGAGAGCAAGCGGAGAGCCGTCCCAATCCCTCCAAGGGAGAGCGGGTATGCCTTGTCCCTTATCTGGTAAGAGGGCTCGGATTCCCAATCCATCTGTTTATCCGAGGGCTTCTGGAGTTCTATGGCCTCCAGCTGCACAACCTCACGCCTGCCTCCCTACTGCATATCGCGGGATCCGTAGCCCTTTGCGAGTTATTTTTGGGCTGTGAGGCTCATTTCGCTCTGTGGAAGAAGCTGTTCTGCCTGGTGCCCTGTTCTAAGAAGGGATCAATATATCAAGTGGGCGGAGCCGAAGTGTGGCGTATCGCTGGGACCGAATACCTATCCGGGACCCCGAAGAAGATGTCCGAAGACTAGCCTTCAGAATGGTTTTATATAAAAGATGTCCCCCTTCCGGACCCTATTCGGATCGACCTTCCTGAGTTTGACAACGCCCCTTTGAAGAAGCGCCGGAGCTGGCGTCCACGGAGCCCCCTGGAGGAAGACGACTGGGACATTCTTTATCCGATGAGCCGGATAAGCTCTTTAGCTCGATCCGGATTGACCATGATCGAGGTCATGGCTATATGCATTATGCGGGGGGTGCAGCCGCTCCAGTATAGAGGCCACCCCATGTGGGATTTCAACAGGGAGGATGACGCCACCCGCCACGGCCGCAAAGGGCCGGGATTGGCTGCTAATCTAATAAAGATCTTATCCACTTTGTACAAGGGAGAAGAGGAGGAATTCCTCCGTGTCAACCCGCAGGGCGGATTCTCCATGTACAATCCTTCGAGCTGGGTAAGCGGAGATTTTTCTCGCCCATCCGTTTCGTATTCCCGTAGTTTAAGTATTCATTCTAGCGATTTCATCGCAGGAGCTGCGCCAGGCAGTAAAGGAGATAAATAGCCCTCCTCCGCAGCCCGACGACCCTAGACGGTCCCTTGACCCACCCTCCCAGGAGGATCCGGACATATCCGAGGAGCTGATCGACGGGGTATTTTACCAAGGGAGTAATGACAATACCTTGGTGGCCATTACGACCGATTACCCTGGGCTAGTTCCAGACTCACAGGTGACTGAGACCGAAATCCCAGCACTTAAAAAGGGATCCGTCCTTGTGCTCTTTTTATTGTCCTATAACAGCCGTGTTTTGCAGGGGAGGTCCTCGGGGCCGAAGGCCGAGCCCGTGGCAACTAGCCACCAAGGGGCCGCTAGGCCAGGCAGGCTGAAAAGATCCGCAGTCCGGATCGAGGCACCGGCGCAGCGGTATGGTGCGCCGTCTTTATTACAAGACATTATTTACAGAGGCATACTAACGCCCATGCCTTCTTTTCAGGAAAAAGAGTGCTCGCCGGACTATACCCGGAGAGGCTACCAATCGCGCCTCCACAAGCTAGGCTCCAGGGCCGGACTCAGAGGTGGGAATGAGTACAAGGCGTGCGTCGGGTGCTCCTCCGATAGAGGATACCGATAGACTGTCCGCCACCCATTCCGAGGTGGAAAGTGCCATGAACCATAGGCATCGCCGGACTATTCTTCGTGACACTTGTTTCTCCCCAGAGGCATTGGATGCCTTCAACTCGGGAGACGCGCACCTCCATGCCGCTCAAAATGGTCTAGCCAGAGCCACGGAGCAGTATGTAAAAGACATACATGTGAGAAAATTTGATGATTATATATATCAGTAGCCCCTGAGACTTGAAACAGTTAGGATAACTGATTTAAGGATCATTTGTTATGTAGGTTCTTACATAAAAGAATACTCAAGTGTCCCAGGAGCTGGAGGAGTGCAAACCCCAACTTCAGGCCGCACTGGCCACAGCAGGGGAGCCCAAATAGACCCCCTCTGGTAACATATCCGTCAAATGATAAGTATCATATTAGAATGCGGCTTTACATGCCAATCTGACGATAAAATTGCAGATGACGTAGGAGTGAATCCGGATAAGCAACAGCTCATACGCCAGCTGAAGGCTGGTTAGAGCGTGCTTACAAGGGTGAGGCAGGAGAAGAATGATCTCCAAGATGCCAACACCAAGCTGGGCGTGGAACTGAAAGATGTCCGTGCCCAACTATCGGACTCTGTTAAGGAGAATCGACGGATTCGATGCGGCATATTTAGTAAGTGCTTGAACGAACTTTCAAAAAGAGTTCGGCGAGGAGGCTGGCTGACAGAGTTATGTCTGTAGGTATGTTAATAGGTCGTCCTGCCGAGGAGATGCCTAGTTCGACGGGTGATATTCTTCCCAAGCTCGCACAGTTGCATGAACGATTTCGGCAGGTGATGCAAGGCGTTTCCCAGGCCTTGTGGCTGTCCGTCTCCATACCTGAAGGCCTGGAGAGCTTGCAGAAAAGCTAAAGGGAGCACGACGGCGCTTCCGATTATGGAAGATATTGGCCTGCCGTCAGGGCGCCAGGGAAGCTTGGGCGATGGTGAAGACACGGTACACGAAGGCTGACCCGAACCACATGGCCGAAGTCGGACCTGTGGGGCCTGATGGCAAGGAGATCCCTGTGAATTTAGTGTACGGCCAAGTAGAATTGGCCGCAAAGTATTCCCAATAGGACTGTAGACTAGACAGCCTATTGGATGGCATTGAAGAGGAATTCAACAAGTCAAATTGACTATGTAATTGTAATGCGGCATATATGATGCCTTCTAGCCGGATTGTAGATCGTTTGTCGTGGCGGACCTTTTTGCTTCAACCTCGGGACCCGACAGTCCGGAGTGTATCCGAATACCCTCTCGGTTATATAAGAACCGGGGCATGCGTGGAGACTAGGCGTAGGGGTCATTAGTGCTTTATCAGACAAGTGCCCAACTAGTTATGTTATATTACATGGGTAGTAAGAAACATATTCCAGAGAGAATAGTTCCGTTAAGGGTTCCTTTCCCTGGGTAGGCATGCCCTAAAGTGCATGTCCGGACTGCGACAAGAAGCATAGTAAAAACATCTAGGGGTAGATATGGTTAATAAATAAAGGTCATCTTTTTTTCACCGACCGAATATTCTCTTAAGAACGCTAGCTTTCGGCTTCACCCAGTCTGAGGTACACGTCCGGCTGACCCGGCGGTAACAATCGCAGATGTGCTCCCCTTATGCCCTAGCCAAATTAACGGGAATGTAGGGCATAAATACAAGAGCCAGGCAACCCAGCTTGGCCAAAACTTAAGTCATATCGATGCATATAATGGTGAAAAAAGGTACATGCCGAAGTATAACGCATGTGTTGGGCATGATGCCCAGGTAAATAATTTAAGCTTCTATGAAAGAAGCCCCCAGGTGTAGATAGTGCGGCTAGCACCTCTATAGTATACAAGTGAGGCACAAGGTGACCCTTGAAGGCCTAGAGGAATAAAAGAAAGAAAGGGAAGCAAGACAGACGAGCACATGCAGAAAATGGACAAAGGGAGGGGACTAACATAAAGTCTGGTGCTAGGCGTAGAATCTTCGGAGCCTGGCTGCGTTCCATGGGTTCGGCTCGAGTCGACTAGTCAACGCATCCCGCAGTCGGTACGCTCCGCTAGTCAGAACTTGGTCGATGATGAAGGGACCTTCCCATTTGGGCTCTAGCTTGTTCTTTTTCTTATCCGGCAGCCGGAGAACTAGTTCGCCAACGTTATAAGTTTTGGCTCGTACTTCTCTGCTTTGGTATCTGCGAGCCTGTTGCTGGTAAAATGCGGAACGGGCTTTGGCTACGTCGCGCTCTTCCTCCCAGGTGTCCAGGCTGTCCTGACGATCGAGCTCGGCTTCTTTTTCTTCGTACATGCGCACTCGAGGTGAGTCATGAATTATGTCACAGGGCAGGACTGCCTCTGCGTCGTACACCATAAAAATGGTGTGTATCCGGTACTACGATTCGGCGTGGTCCACAGCCCCCAGAGTACGGAGTCGAGCTCCTCTACCCAGTGCGTGTCAGACTCTGTTAAGGAGCGCACTAGTCTGGGTTTAATGCCGCTCATTATAAGACCATTTGCTCGTTCGACTTGACCGTTGGTTTGTGGATGGTAAACTGAAGCATAATCGAGCTTGATGCCCATTTTTCTGCACCAGAGTTTTACCTCGTCGGCCGTGAAGTTCGTGCCGTTATCAGTGATGATGCTGCAGGGGACGCCGTAGCGATGTACAACCCCGGATATGAAATCTATCACCGGTCCGGATTCGGCTGTTTTAACGGGTTTGGCCTCTATCCATTTGGTGAATTTATCCACCATGACCAATAAGTATTTTTTCTTGTGGGTACCACCTTTAAGGGGTCCAACCATGTCAAGCCCCCAGACCGCAAAGGGCCATGTAATGGGGATTGTGCGGAGGGCGGTGGGTGGCATATGGCTTTGATTTGCAAAGAGCTGGCAACCTGCGCAACGCTGGACTAAGTCATGTGCGTCTGTCCAGGCCGTTGGCCAATAGAATCCTGTACAGAAGGCCTTGCTCACAAGAGCCCAGGCTGCGGCATGATGACCGTCGAGTCCGACATGAATTTCCGCCAAAAGGTTCCGTCCTTCCTCTTCGGAGATGCACCGTTGAAGGACTCCGGTAGCGCTTTTTTTGTGCAATTCTCCCTCGTGCACCCTGTAGGCCTTTGATCGCCGCACTATGCAGCGTGCCTCATTTTGGTCCTCCGGGAGTTCCTGCCTAGTTAAGTAGGCCAGGAATGCTTCTGTCCACGGGGCAATAATGGCCATTATTTCGTGGGCTGATTGTGTTATTTCGGTGGCGGAGCCTCCGATTGTGTCAGAGAGTTCGGTATCGGGTATTTTGGCCGGGTCCGGACTGTTGTTACCGGTGTCCCCTTCCCATGCTACGGATGGCTTGAAAAGCCTTTCCAGAAAAATGTTGGGAGGGACGGCGTCACGTTTTGCGCCAATGCGGGCGAGGATATCCGCCGCCTGATTGTTTTCCCAAGCCACATGGTGAAATTCGAGCCCCTCGAACCGGGCTAGCATTTTTAGGATGGCATTGCGATAAGCGGCCATTTTTGGATCCTTGGCATCAAAGTCTCCATTTATTTGGGATATTGCAAGGTTTGAATCCCCGCGCACCTCTAGGCGTTGAATGCCCATGGATACTGCCATTCGGAGACCATGTAGAATTGCCTCGTATTCGGCTGCATTGTTGGAGTCCGTATACATTATCTGTAGTACGTATTGAATGGTGTCTCCTTTTGGGGATGTCAAAACGACACCAACCCCCAGACCAGCCAACATTTTGGAACCGTCGAAGTGCATGATCCAGTTTGAATATGTGTCATACTCTTTAGGGAGTTCGGCTTCCGTCCATTCAGCGACGAAGTCAGCCAAAACTTGTGATTTAATAGCTCGTCGTGGCTTGTAAGTTATGTCGAACGGGAGGAGCTCAATGGCCCATTTGGCAATCCGACCCGTCATGTCGCGGTTGTTTATAATATCGTTAAGTGGTACTTTCGAGGCTACCGTTATCGAACACTCTTGAAAGTAGTGTCACAGCTTCCGGGATGCCATAAATACCGCGTACACTATCTTTTGATAATGCGGGTACCGCGATTTTCATGGAGTAAGGACAATGGACACGTAGTAAACCGGCTTTTGAATGGGAAATTTGTGTCCGTCCACTTCTCGCTCGATGACAAGCACTGCGCTTACCACTTGATGAGTTGCCGCAATGTATAATAGCATTGGTTCGCCAATGTTTGGCACGGCCAGGACTGGGTTTGTTGCCAACATGGCTTTTATTTCATTGAGTCCGTCCATGGTGGCGTCCGTCCATTCAAAGTGTTCGGTGCGCCGGAGGAGGCGATAAAGGGGTAATGCCTTTTCTCCAAGCAGGAGATAAAGCGGCTTAGAGCCGCCACGCATCCAGTTAGTTTTTGTATTTGTTTGAGGTTTGTTGGGGTAGCCAACTGTGACAACGCTCGGATTTTGGCCGGATTAGCTTCAATACCTCTACTGGAGACAATGAATCCCAGGAGCATTCCTGCTGGTACGCCGAAGACGCATTTTTCCGGATTGAGCTTGATGTCATATGTTTGGAGGTTGTCGAATGTGAGCCTCAAGTCGTCTACTAGAGTTTCGACATGCTTGGTTTTAATGACCATGTCATCCACGTATGCCTCCACTGTTTTGCCGATTTGGTTTGCCAGGCATGTCTGAATCATGCGCTGATATGTTGCACCGGTGTTTTTTAGCCCGAAGGGCATTGTGTTGAAGCAGAATGGGCCGTATGGTGTGATGAATGCCGTTGCGGCTTGGTCTGGCTCTGCCATTTTGATTTGGTGGTAGCTGGAGTATGCGTCGAGGAAACACAATGAATCGTGTCCTACAGTAGCATCGATGATTTGATCGATGTGGGGGAGGGGGAAGGGATCCTTTGGGCAGGCCTTGTTAAGCTCCTTAAAATCGACGCACAAGCGCCAGGATTTGTCCTTCTTTGGTACCATCACCAGGTTTGCTAGCCAGTCCAGATGTTTTATGTCTTTGATGAATCCGGCCTCCAATAGCTTGGCTAGTTCCTCTCCCATGGCTTGTCTTTTAGGCTCGGAGAAATGTCGAAGAGCCTGCTTGACTGGCTTGAATCCTTTTAGGATATTTAGGCTGTGTTCAGCCAGCCTGCGTGGGATTCCTGGCATGTCTGAAGGGTGCCAGGCAAAAATGTCCCAGTTCTCGCGTAGGAACTCTCGCAGTGCGGCATCAACATCAGGGTTAAATTGTGCCCCGATGGAAGCTGTTTTTGTAGGGTCCATTGGATGGACTTGGAATTTGACTATTTCGTCCGCCGGCTTAAAGGAGGTGGACTTGGATCTTTTATCGAGTATCACGTCGTCCCTGTTCACCGTGGAGCGCAGCGCAGTTAGTTCTTCGGCCGCTAGGGCTTCGGATAGTGCCTCAAGGGCCAGTGCAGCTGTCTTATTTTCGGCGCGGAGTGCTATGTCCGGATCACTAACAAGAGTGATGATTCCGTTGGGCCCGGGCATTTTGAGCTTCATGTACCCGTAATGGGGTATGGCTTGGAAGATTGTAAACGCCTCCCGCCCTAATAAAGCGTGGTATCCGCTGCTGAACGGGGCCACTTGGAATGTAATTTCTTTGGACCTGTAATTATCTGGCATGCCGAATACCACGTCTAGTGTGATTTTTCTGGCGCAGCGTGCTTCCCGATCGGGGATGATTCCTCTAAAGGTTGTGCCGCTTTGCTTAATGCGGCTCCAGTATATTTCCATCTTATGAAGAGTTTCCTTGTAGATGAGGTTTAATCCGCTGCCGCCGTCCATGAGTACCTTGGTGAGTCGAAAGCCGTCCACGATTGGACTGAGGACCAGTGCGGCTGGTACTCGGGCTGTTCGGAATTTAGGTTCGTCACTGGCATTGAAGGTAATAGCCGTGTCGCTCCAAGGATTTGTTTCTGCTATGTGGCAGATTTCGGACGTGCTGCGGAGTGTTCGCTTCCGTCTTTTATTTGACGCGAAGGTCTCGAAGACCGTTAAGACCGTACTGTTGTCCTCGGGGTGGTGCTCTGTGGTTTTTGGGAGGAGTTGATCCTCACCACTTTTGGCCACCTGCTGGAGTATCCAGCATGCTCTAAGGCTGTGCGTTGGTATCGCATTCGCTGTACTATGAATTTTGCAGGGTCCGTTGAGCCATCCCTCCAGTACGGTTCCTTGCCCCGTAGAGGGCTTTTGCTTTTTGGTAGTTAACCCAGGTGTATTGTGATAATGCACCCTTTTATTTTAGACTGGGTTTGTATTCAGGGCTGGATTATCCCAAAATTTTATTTCGGTTTTCCAGGCGCTTTCCATCGCACAGTACTTTCGCACTATGGACACCAAGTCAGCAAAGCGTGTAATTTCGCGACGACTTATGGCGTTGAGGATTCCCTTGTCCGTGCAATTATTGCAGAAGAATGAAATTGCGTCTTCCTTGCGGCAGTCCTTTATCCTGTTCTTGACCAGGAGGAATCTGGCCCAGTAATGGTGTACTGTTACTGTTTCTTCGGGCTCTTGCCTAATTTGGGATAGATCGCGTATGTTTGGGTGGGTGGGTGGCATTGAATCCGAATCCTCACCCGATCTGAGGCTCAGTGGCCAAGGAGTTTCCGAACTCGAAAGCTTGGATTCTTGGACGTTTTCTGGTAAATCTAGCCCGATGCCTGATTCTGGGTTCAGGCTTTGAGTGACGTCCTCCCCTCCGCGGGTATCTGGTTTGGGGGGATCGGGAATCTGGACGTAGCTAGTCCTTAAGATAGATGAAGTTTTGCCACATTGTTCTTCCACCGCTCCAACGAGATGGGTGACCTAGGGAGAGTTAATTTCTCTTAGATCGAGTTAATTTCTCCAAGAGCTCATTCAGGGAAGAGAGATCCATTGGATCTAACTGCTCGGCGAGTTCCGAGTTGACGTGAAGATTGCTTTCGATGACCCGAGAAGTCATCGTCGACGCAGCGGCCGAACAGGCGGTCATAAGAAAACCACCTAGCCGGAGAGTTTGGCCGATAGCTAGAGCTCCCTCAGTGATAGTGCCGTCTTTAAAGATGGGAGGAGACATCCTTCCTTGTGGCGACGGCACAGCGGAACTCTCAATGAAAGCACCAATGTCGTTGTCAAAACCGGCGGATCTCGGGTAGGGGATCCCGAACTGTGTGTCTAGGCCGGATGGTAATAGGAGGCAAGGGACACGAAGTTTTACCCAGGTTCGGGCCCTCTTGATGGAGGTAAAACCCTACGTCCTGCTTGATTAATATTGAAGATATGGGTGTTACAAGAGTAGATCTACCACGAGATCAGAGAGGCTAAACCCTAGAAGCTAGCCTATGGTATGATTGTATGTTGTGATTCTTGTCCTACGAACCAAAACCCTTCGGTTTATATAGACACCGGAGAGGGTTAGGGTTACAAAAGGTCGGTTACAAAAGAGGAGATATCCATATACGTATTGCCTAGCTTGCCTTCCACGCCAAGTAGAGTCCCATCCGGACACGAGACGAAGTCTTCAATCTTGTATCTTCATAGTCTAACAGTCCGGCCAATGGAGATAGTCCGGTTGTCCGGAAACCCCCTAATCCAGGACTCCCACAGGGTCCGACTTGGATCGTATTCGAATCAGGGTCTTTAAAAACATCTCAAGGTCATTTGGGGGCTTCCTGTTCAAACATAGGTCGTATTCGAACCAAAGAGAACATAGTTGTCAGTACCCTCTTGATCGGCGCAACGCCAAAGCCACTGGGGCTATTTGATCGTATTCGAATCTTAGCTTAACCCCTTTGGTCCGGTTTACTGATCGTATTCGAATCAGAAACCCCCAACCTTTAGTTACAAGGTTATTTATATTGTTTGTCACCTAGTGTTTGTCTTATTGGTCTTTTATTGTCTTAATTTTAAACAATCAGCATGGTTTTTTCGCCGGCTTGACTATTTGACAATAAATGGCCAAGGCATAAGAATCATCAGGTATTCAAAAGCATTGACTTCTCAAAAAAAAGGACTGGATCGTCACCTCATCACCCGGGTCATATAAACCGGTGGTCCAGAGGTCGAAGATACAGGTATGACTGTTGTTTATGAACAATTCCTTTATGTGGTACTCCAAGGTTATTTCAACCCTGTTTCTTTTTACGTTTAGTTTTGTTTGTCTACTATGATAAAACTTTTTGGTCATGAACCGGGTATTCTGACCCGTTCGGTGTTAAACCGCCAAGCAAGTATTTCCTTTTTACAGGAACAGAGCGGAAATATTACAAAGATAACCATGAATGTGACGCATATATTGACATGAGGAAGCACAGAGTCACAAACGGCGTCTTATGCATGATGGCATAGGCAAAAATTTGTAGTGTTCAAAGCTAATTCTATTACAAGGCTTTTACAAGCCCACAAAGATGGTTCTCATTCTTCCCTTGTCGGTTCACCTCCTTCTGTCAACTGAAAGCTAGGATTGGATGAGTCAAAGCCGTTCACGGCAACGAACTCTGATTCATCATCAATCAAGCCAGTTGGATCAACTTCTGGTGCAAACGTGTGTTGGCGAACCGGCGGGATAAGGTATGTCACCTTATAGGAAGGAGTCTCCATCTTCTTATTCTCCAAATCAAAACCCGGCTAGTATTTGTCAATATTAGTTTCATCTCCAAGGATGGTAGCTTGAGGTCGAACTCCCCTCACGCAAGCCATGAAGTCATCCTGCTCAAAGAGAGACCCGTCTTCTTTACAGTCGGGTACCCCCTAGCTATATCCACTGGGTCTAGATCTGGCACCCAAGCCTTGGAACGGCTCGGAGCTGTCAAGGCTCTAGCGCAGTATCGTTTGACCTCTTGGAACCTGGTGGGTAAGATTGACAGTTTCTTCAAAATGTCACTGAGCCGGTTGGGTCCTTGATTGGTGGGAGAGATAGCAGCGAGTGCTCGTTGGGCACCAATGTACAACTGCTCCACTAAAGTATAAATGGCCTTTAGTTTCGTCACGTTATCCTGGTTCAGGTTTTTTGCTTCGCGGGCCTGCACATAAATTTTCAATTAAGGGGTCAACATGCGGTTTATGTTTTGAGTCACAAGAAGGTGAAACAGATCAATATAGACTGCTTACCAAAGATGGCGAAAACCATTTGAGACACCCGGTTATTTAAACCGGTCAGCTCTGTAGTAACCTCCTCAAGAGCTGCTTCAGCTTTTTCGGCGCGTTGTGTCAGCAGTGTTTTCTCTTCAGCCCAGGTTTTCTTCTTGGCAGTCAAGCTGTTTCTCAATTTTTCTGTCTCAGCAAGACTTAATTGAAGCTTAGAGTCAGCAGCCTTGATTTCTGCCTCCTGATCCGCCAGCCGGGTCTTGGCGTCAGTTAATTGCGAACCCAATTCAGATAGGGCGTTCTGCAAAACATATACAGGTGTGTCAAAGCTCAAGAGTCAAGATTCAAGTCTCAAGTGCCTTTGCACTACAAAACCACATGAGACTTGGGGGCTAATGTATGCCAAAACAGTTTCTTATGACTAACGTATTTCAAGTCCCAAGTACGTTACAAAGTAACAGCACTTGGCACTTGGGGGCTAATGCATGATATTCAGAAAGTATCTCAAGATTAAGCAGGATTACAATATTAGTTGGGTTCGGCACAAGACAGTTATGAAATTAAAAGTACCTGCTCATTTATGATCAAGTGAACCGGCCCTTGGGGACTACAGGTGAAGTTTATTCTAATTTATTGGACTTTAGAAAAATCTAAAGGTAAAGCTTTAGCCTATATCATAAGTCTACAGATCATTCAGGTTTTATCATAATCTACAGA
Source organism: Triticum dicoccoides (assembly GCF_002162155.2). Taxonomy (NCBI): domain Eukaryota; kingdom Viridiplantae; phylum Streptophyta; class Magnoliopsida; order Poales; family Poaceae; genus Triticum; species Triticum dicoccoides. The sequence goes on along the minus strand of NC_041386.1, from coordinate 550,290,403 downwards.
CTTGGGGGCTGGCAGAATATAAGACGGATAAACATACCTCATACTTCAGCTGCAACTACTTGACCATTTCGATTTCCGACTCACTGCTGGAGTGCACATGGCTGAGATAGCCGGACAATATGTCATTGGCGTTCAGATGGCTATAATGAGAAATATCAAAATGCACTCTCTGTCTCTCCAGGGCCTCTTGTTTAGCGGTGTGACGGGCCAACACGGTGGGATTCCCCGACTCAACAAAGCGGATTCCAGTGATCAGAACGTCCTGGGCAGACGGTGATGGCGGGTTGGCCGAGCTGGATGGTCCGGTAGCAGAAGGGTTAACGATGGTATCGTCAGCTGATGGCTCAGGAGGATCTGTTTGAGTATTGGCCGCTGGGTCTTCTGGTGTTTTAGTTGGAGGGGGAGAAGGTGGGATGGCCAGTTCAGGTGCAAGGACTGGCAGGTTTTCCGCCGGCCTAGTCACCTTGGCTTTCTTGGACTTGGCTTGGTCACTAAGAAAGATGTTATGAAACAGTTAGTATAAAGAAGCAGTTTGAAAGACACAGAGGAAAGATAATTTCTTACTTACCCAGGGGCAGTCTTAAAGGCCGGGAATTGAGTTTGAGACGAGTCGCCAAAAGAGTGAGACACCTCCTGCAAAGATAAAAATAAAGTTAGTAAGGCAAGGGAGAAGATCCATTAATGAAAAGTAAAAGACGAAGAAATAAACCTCATTCGGGCGTTTTTGAGGAGTTTGCTGAAGAACGGAAGGCGGTTCATCGTCGTTCCGGGCCTGACAGCGGTTCTCATGTTGCTGTTTTTTCAAAAGAAAATGAGGGTCCAGATAAGCCAAAGGGTGTGAAAACCTTACTTTCCGGGTTATGACTCGAAGTTTCTGTCTTGGCAAATGGGCTGAGTCGGAGGAAATAGTTGCCTCTTCTTCCACGGCCTGATTGGCCCCCGTGTCGTCCTGGCAATGATCAGTGTTAATAAGATTATTAAAAAGCTGGTCAAGGGAGTCAAGGGCTACCTCTGACTCAGAAGTATCATCGTCAAGCTTCAACAGATCCTCAGTAGTGCTCTTCTTCTTCTTCTTGGATCTCCGAGTCGTCTTATTGGCGGTTATGGCGGCGGCTCTAGCTTTCTTGGCGGCTTCGTGGTCGTACTTGGCTTTCCAAAAATCAGATGTGGCCTATAAACAAATAAGTAAGGTGAAAGGTCATGTAGGTATTTAAAACAGTTGAGGAAAATACAAAGAGGAAGAGAGCAGATGTTTTTACCTCTGGCACCGGGTTAAACTTGCAGAAGGGGTTTAACCCGACTTTACTACAATCTTCGTATTTGCCGTTCACCAGAAGGGTTGACATTGCAACAATATCTTCTTCAGTTAATTGAACGGAGTTGTGACAAAGAGAGTCGTCTGGGCCTCCACCGTATTCATACATCAATTTGGATCGGCGGCTTAGAGGGATGACCCGCCACACAACCCAGCATCGGGTCAAATCAACTCCGGTTAAGTCGTTCCCCAATAAAGCATTAATCCTTTCAATGGATGGATTCAGCTTCTTGCATTCGGTGGCAGTGAGTTTGTTAGGGAGTGTAAACTTGGAGTCAAGACACTCTGCGCGATAACCCGGCAGCGGCTTCTCATTTACTGGTGAAGTGTCTTGACAATAGAACCAAGTCTGATTCCAGTCCTTGGGATGACTCGGGAAGACTATTAGGGGGAATACGGCGCCCTGTCGATGTTGAATTGAGATACCCCCAAGTGCCAAGCTAGGGCCATTGGTGCACTCATTCTGGCGGTTCAGATAAAAATACTCTCTAAAGAGTTCCACAGTCGGTTCTTCTTGAAGGTACACCTCGCAGAGGACTTGGAAGTTGCAGATATTGGATATGGAATTAGGCCTGATGTCTTGAGGGTGGAGTTCGAAAAAATGGAGGACATCTCTGAAGAACTTTGAGCCGGGTGGGGAAAAGCCACGGTTCATGTGATCAGAAAAGACGATAACTTCACCATCTTTTGGATTGGGTCGTTCCTCGTCCGGGTCAGGTGCACGATAAGACATGACATTCTTCCCTGGCAAAAATCCTATGGAGAAGAACTCCTTCAAATTGTCCTTAGTTACTGTTGAGGGAACCCAGTTGCAGACAGTCGGTGCTTTGGACGGCATGATGTTCAAAAGACGAACTGAAAAGAAAGCAACATGCCTGTTCAATTCAATGATAATGGTACAGGGAAGTAATGGCGGCTTAAGTAAGGGCTAATGTCATATAAGGAAACGTAAGCCGACGCAATAAGCCGCCATGACTACAGATATTTGAGAAAGCAGATTCGGCTAAGTGTTGAGACAAACAAGTTTCCTAATTGCTGGATATTATTCCAGATCAAATGGCTATTCAAAATGAAAAAAAAATCTAGACCTAAAAGTTTAGCGCAGATGAGTTTGTAAATCCTAATGAGGCCTTTATACTAGGAAAAGGGAACTACTAGTGTCAAGAGTAGGCACAAAACAACTACCGCACAAACATATATCTCTTTTGGGATCAAGAAGAGGCTACAGGGAAGAACTACGGAGAAACTGCGATGAACTGCGAAGAACATGCAGAAACCTAGAAAGCTCTAATGCAGATCTGAGGAGCAAGAAGGGAAACACTTACAGCCACAGATCTTCCGAGGAAGGTCGCCGCCGTTTTCTTCTGGACTGATTCCGGTCGATGCAGCGGCCGAAGTCGACGGAGGTGAGGTGTTCTCTGGCGGCGGCGGAGCTCGAGCAGCAGCGGAGGTTGCGAGAGGAGGAAGACGAAGAAGAGAGAAGAATGAGAAAGACTGGGGCATGCCTATTTATAAGGGAGTAAGCGAACGGGCGGGCATGAAAATCGAGGAGAGCCGAATAATGATATCCAATGAGATCCATTGAGAGATGACATCACAATGGTTTTTTGTGTTTTTAAGAAATGATGTCATGGAGGGTTATAAAAATTTCTGCGAAGAAAGGAAGATGGATTTTTTCTAAGAATTGAAGATTGACAAAGAACAAAGTTCAAAGTCAACCTGGGGCCTAATGTTGGGGATATAGCTATGATCCGCCCAGGAGGGGCCGGGTCAGTCCCAATGACGGGTCACAAAGGAAGCCCAGAAAACATTCAAGGTGATAGTTTATTAAGGCTTATAGAAGGCCTAAACCCAGAGGTGGCTTAAGGCCCAATATTGTAAACCGCCGTATGTAAGGAAAGGCATGTGAAAGAAGTCACTGAGCCGGACCCGTTTTATGAGCCGGCCGGGACTCTGTAGGCCGCCAGGCGTCAACCCGTGTATATAAGGGAACGACCCGGTGGCATCTTAGGGCAAGAAACAAGAGATCGATAACCAAGCCGGCGGATTAGCCTCTTGGTGATCGAAACCCCAGCAATTCCAACACAACTAGACGTAGGCTTTTACCTTCATCGTAAGGAGTCGAACTAGTATAAAACCTCTCGTGTCCTTTTTCCCGATTAACCCCGTTAAGCTTCCTAGTTGCAATGGCCCTATGACTAAGTCCTTTTGCTAGGACATCTGCCGTGACAATTCCATGACACGACTCCTGCCTGCATCTACTACTATTACTCCACACATCGACCGCTATCCAGCATGCATCTAGTGTATTAAGTTCATGGAAAATTGGAGTAATGCAATAAGAACGATGACATGATGTAGATGATAACCCACAAGTATAGGGGATCGCAACAGCTTTCGAGGGTAGAGTATTCAACCCAAATTTATTGATTCGACACAAGGGGAGCCAAAGAATATTCTCAAGTATTAGCAGCTGAGTTGTCAATTCAACCACACCTGGAAACTTAGTATCTGCAGCAAAGTGTTTAGTAGCAAAGTATTATGATAGTGGTGGTAGCGGCAACAAAAGTAAAGACAGCAAAAGTAATGTTTTTGGTATTTTGTAGTGATTGTAATAGTAGCAGCGGGAAAGTAAATAAGCGAGAACTAGTATATGGAAAACTCGTAGGCACCGGATCAGTGATGGATAATTATGCCGGATGCGGTTCATCATGTAACAGTCATAACATAGGGGCTCCAATTCATCAATGTAATGTAGGCATGTATTCCGTATATAGTCATACGTGCTTATGGAAAAGAACTTGCATGACATCTTTTGTCCTACCCTCCCGTGGCAGCGGGGTCCTATTGGAAACTAAGGGATATTAAGGCCTCCTTTTAATAGAGAACCGGAACAAAGCATTAGGACATAGTGAATACATGAACTCCTCAAACTATGGTCATCACCGGGAGTGGTCCCGATTATTGTCACTTCGAGGTTGCCAGATCATAACACATAGTACGTGACTATAGACTTGCAAGATAGGATCAAGAACTCACATATATTCATGAAAACATAATAGGTTCGGATCTGAGATCATGGCACTCGGGCCCTAGTGACAAGTATTAAGCATAGCAAAGTCATAGCAACATCAATCTCAGAACATAATGGATACTAGGGATCAAACCCTAACAAAACTAACTCGATTACATGATAAATCTCATCCAATCCATCACCGTCCAGCAATCCTACGATGGAATTACTCACGCATGGCGGTGAGCATCATGAAATTGGTGATGGAGGATGGTTGATGATGACGACAGCGACGAATCCCCCTCTCCGGAGCCCCGAACGGACTCCAGATCAGCCCTCCCGAGAGGTTTTAGGGCTTGGTGGCGGCTCCGTATCGTAAAACGCGATGATTTCTTCTCTCTGATTTTTTTCTCATCGAAACTCAATATATGGAGGTGGAGTTGGAGTCGGAGACGCAACAGGGGGCCCACGAGGTAGGGGGCGCGCCCTAGGGGGGGCCCACCCTTGTGAGAAGGGTGTGGGCCCCTTGGTCTTCATCTTTGGCGAGGATTTTTTATTGTTTTTTCTAAGATGTTCCATGGAGTTTCAGGTCATTCCGAGAATATATTTTTTCTGCACATAAAACAACACCATGGTAATTCTGCTGAAAACAGCGTCAGTCCGGGTTAGTTCCATTCAAATCATACAAGTTAGAGTCCAAAACAAGGGCAAAATTGTTTGGACAAGTAGAAACGACGGAGACGTATCAACTCCCCCAAGCTTAAACCCTTGCTTGTCCTCAAGCAATTCAGTTGACAAACTGAAAGAAAGAAAGAAAAACTTTTACAAACTCTGTTTGCTCTTGTTGTTGTAACTATGTCAAGCCAGCATTCAAGTTTTCAGAATAGATCATAACTAACCACACTTGCAATAATTCTCAGGTCTCATCATTACTCATATCAATAGCATAATCAACTAGCAAGTCATAATAATAAATCTCATATGACAACACTTTCTCAAAACAATCATAATATGATATAACAAGATGTTATCTCGCTAGCCCTTTCTGAGACCGCAAAACATAAATGCAGAGCACCTTTAAAGATCAAGGACCGACTAGACATTGTAATTCATGGTAAAAGAGATCCAATCATAGTCATACTCAATATAAATTAACAGTAATGAATGTAAATGATAGTTGTGCTCTCCAGCTAGTGCTTTTTAATAAGAAGGTGATGACTCAACATAAAAGTAAATGGATAGGCCCTTCGCAGAGGGAAGCAGGGATTTGTAGAGGTGCTAGAGCTCGGTTTTGAAATAGAGATAAATTGTATTTTGAGCGGTATACTTTCATTGTCAATGTAACAACTAAGAGATGGCGATATCTTCCATGCTAAATACATTATAGGCGGTTCCCAAACAGAATGGTAAAGTTTATACTCCCCCTCCACCAACAAGCATCAATCCATGGCTTGCTCGAAACAACGAGTGCCTCCAACATACATCAGGTCCCAGGGGGAGTTTTGTTTGCAATTAATTTTGATTTAGTTTGCATAAAGCATGGGACTGGGCATCCCGGTGACCAGCCATTTTCTCATGAGTGAGGAGCGGAGTCCACTCCTCTTGAGAATAACCCGCCTAACACGAAAGATAAGGACAGCCTTTGTTGATACATGAGTTATTCGAGCATACAAAACAGAATGTTTATTTGAAGGTTTAGAGTTTGGCACATACAAATTTACTTGGAACGGCAAGTAGATACCGCATATAGGAAGGTATGGTGGACTCATCTGGAATAACTTTGGGGTTTAAGGGATTGGATGCACAAGCAGTATTCCCGCTTAGTACAAGTGAAGGCTAGCAAAAGACTGGGAAGCGACCAACTAGAGAGTGACAACAGCCATGTACATGCATTAAAATTAATAAACATTGGATGCAAGCATGAGTAGGATATAATCCACCATGAACATAAATATCGTGAAGGCTATGTTGATTTTGTTTCAACTACATGCGTGAACATGTGCCAAGTCAAGTCACTTAAAACATTCAAAAGAGGATACCACCCCATCATACCACATCATAATAATCTCAATAGCATGTTGGCACACAAGGTAAATCATTATAACTCATAGCTAATTAAGCATGGCACAAGCAACTATGATCTCTAATTGTCATTGCAAACATGTTTATTCATAATAAGCTGAATCAAGAACGAGGAACTCATCATATTTACAAAAACAAAAGAGGTCGAGTTCATACCAGCTTTTCTCATCTCAGTCAGTCCATCATATATCATCATAATTGCCTTTCACTTGCACGACCGAACGGTGTGAATAATAATAAGAGTGCACGTGCATTGGACTAAGCTGGAATCTGCGAGCATTCAATAAACAGGAGAAGACAAGGCAATATGGGCTCTTGGTTAAATCAACAATAATGCATATAAGAGCCACTTCAACAATTTAATTATGGTCTTCTCCTACTGACCCCCAAAGAAAAGAAATAAAACTATTTACACGGGAAAGCTCCCAACAAGCAAAAGAAGAACGGGAAATATTTTTGGGTTTTCTTTTTTATTATTACTACTACAGCAGAAAAATAAACTACTACTAATAATTTTTTTTGGTTTTTCTTAAGGTATAACAGACACACAAGAAGAAAGCAGGAAAAGGAAAATAAACTAGCATGGATATTACAGTGAAAAAGTATGAGCACCGACATCTAGCAATGAGTGTGTGTGAGCATAAATGTAATGTCGGTGAGAAATACGTACTCCCCCAAGCTTAGGCTTTTGGCCTAAGTTGGTCTATGGCCATGGCTGGCCTGGCGGATATCCATAATAATAGTTGTTGGGGTCGTACTGTGATGAGCAAGAATAGTTAGGATCATACTGTGATGAAGAAGAATACTCTAACTGCCACTGGCTGACAGTCATCTCTGGATCCCAAGAATAAACAGATTGTCGTGGAGGAAAGCGGTGAGGCCTGCATTGTGAGCCAATTCATGAAAATCTTCATAGATACCGGCTGCTCTCAAGAAATCATCAGAAGGCCATTCACACGCCCGAATCTCCACGGTGCGCAGCAAATTATACTTAGGCTTCGGTGCCTTTTCCTTCGAGCTTTGGCTCGATGAGCTCCTCAATAATCTCCTCATCATTTTCTGAAAAATTCTGAAATTTTTAGTAACTTCAAACAAAGGTGAACCAACTTCAATACAACTAATAGCAACTACTCCTACAAGTGCCTAGAGCCTATATCAAGCATTAGAACTACTTGGAACCATATAAATTTGACATGCAATCTCAGGAACATGGTCACCTATGCAGCATAAATTTGCAAAGAATAAAGCACTAGAACAAAAACTAATTGGACCAATGGAGGAGTCACATACCAAGGAACAATCTCCCCAAGCAGTTTTGTGAGAGGTGCTTTGAGCAAGGAGATCGAAAATCATAGCAAAAGTGGCTGGAACTCGTGCTTGAGTTGGTTTTTCGGGTTTGTGTGAGATAGAGGAAGAAGATGGGTGCTGGGATAAGTGGAGGAGGGCCACCGTGGGCCCACGAGACAAGGGGACGCGCCCACCACCCTCGTGACCAGGTGGCAGCTCCTCCCGCGGTAATTTTTGCACAGTAAATCCTCAAATATTCCCGAAAAAACATATTAAATTGGCATGGCATTATGAGGACTTCTATTTTCGGGATATTTTTATATTGCACGGATAAATCAGGAAACGGACAGAAAATACTATGTTTACTTTATTTAATATAAATAACATAAAGTAAAAGTGGGGTATAGAAGGTTGTGCTTCTAGTTTCATCCATCTCATGCTCATCAAAAAGAATCCACTAACAAGGTTGATCAAGTCTTGTTAACAAACTCATTCCGATAATCATGAAACCGGAGAAATTTCGAATAACACTAAGTTACCTCAACGGGGATATGCACGTCCCCAATAATAAGAATATCATATTTCTTCTTGACAGTAGGAAGAGGAAATTCAAAACCTCCAAATATAATCGATGGAAATTTTCCAATAGAGTTGATACTATGAACTTTAGGTTGTTTCCTTGGAAAGTGTACCGTATGCTCATTACCATTAACATGAAAAGTGACATTGCCTTTGTTGCAATCAATAATAGCCCCTGCAGTATTAAGAAAAGGTCTTCCAAGAATAATAGACATACTATCATCCTCGGGAATATCAAGAATAACAAAGTCCGTTAAAATAGTAACGTTCGCAACCACAACAGGCACATCCTCACAAATACCGACAGGTATAGCAGTTGATTTATCAACCATTTGCAAAGATATTTCGGTAGGTGTCAGCTTATTCAAGTCAAGTCTACGATATAAAGTGAGAGGCATAACACTAACACCGGCTCCAAGATCACATAAAGAAGTCTTAATATAATTTCTTTTAATGGAGCAAGGTATAGTAGGCACTCAGGGGTCTCCAACTTTCTTTGGTATTCCACCCTTAAAAGTGTAATTAGCAAGCATCATGGAAATCTCAGCTTCCGGTATCTTTCTTTTATTAGTAATGATATCCTCCATATATTTAGCATAAGGATTTGTTTTGAGCACATCAGTTAATCTCATACGCAAAAAGATAGGCCTAATCATTTCAGCAAAGCACTCAAAATCCTCATCATCCTTTTTCTTGGATGGTTTCGAAGGAAAAGGCATGGGTTTCTGAACCCAAGGTTCCCTTTCTTTACCATGTTTCCTAGCAACAAAGTCTCTTTTATCATAACGTTGATTCTTTGATTGTGGGTTATCAAGATCAACAGCAGGTTCAGTTTCTACATCATTATCATTACTAGGTTGAGCATCATCATGAACATCATCATTAATATTTTTACTAGGTTCATGTTCATTACCAGATTGTGTTTCAGCATCAGACATAGATATATCATTTGGATTATCAGGTGGTTTAGCAATAGGTTCACTAGAAGTTTGCACAGTTCTATCATTTTTCTTCTTCTTCCTTTTAGAAGAACTGGGAACATCAATATTATTTCTTTGAGAATCTTGCTCAATTCTCTTAGGGTGGCCTTCAGGATACATGGGTTCCTGAGTCATTCTACCAGTTGTAGTAGCCACTCTAATAGCATAATCTTTTTTCTCACTATTCATTTCATCAAGCACTTCTTTTTGAGCCTTAAGTACTTGTTCTACTTGAGTGGTAACCATAGAAGCATGTTTGCTAACAAGTTTAAGTTCACCTTTAATATCAGCCATATAATCACCCCAAGCATCTAATCATATAAGCATTTTCTTTTAATTGTCTACCAAAATAAGCATTGAAGTTGTCTTGCTTATACATAAAGTTATCAAACTCATCCAAGCACTGACTAGCAATTTTAGTAGGAGGAATTTCAGCTTTATCATATCTATAGAGAGAATTTACCTTTACTATCTATGTCGGGATATCGGGATCAGGAGGTTCTTCAGTAAATAAATAATTAAGATCATATGTTTCTTCAACAGGCGGTATATTAAGACCATGTATTTCTTCAATAGGAGGTAAATTCTTAACGTCTTCAGCTTTAATACCTTTTTCTTTCATAGATTTCTTTGCCTCTTGCATATCTTCAGGACTGAGAAATAGAACACCTCTCTTCTTCGGAGTTGGTTTAGGAATAGGCTCAGTAATTGGAGCAGGAGATGGCTCAGGAGCTGGCTTAGGAGGTGCCCAAATATTTTCATTTGTCAACATATTATTCAATAGAATTTCAACTTCATCCGGTGTTCTTTCCCTGAAAAGAGAACCAGCACAACTATCCAAGTAATCTCTGGAAGCATCGGTTAGTCCATTATAAAAGATATCAAGTATTTTAGGTTTCTTAAGAGGATGATCAGGCAAAGCATTAAGTAACTTGAGAAGCCTCCCCCAAGCTTGTGGGAGACTCTCTTCTTTAATTTGCACGAAGTTGTATATTTCCCTCAAAGCAGCTTGTTTCTTATGAGCAGGGAAATATTTAGCAGAGAAGTAATAAATCATATCCTGGGGACTAAGCACACAACCAGGATCAAGAGAATTAAACCATATCTTAGCATCACCCTTTAATGAGAACGGAAATATTTTGAGTATATAGAAGTAACGCGATCTCTCATCATTAGTAAACAAGGCAGCTATATCATTTAACTTAGTAAGATGTGCCACAATAGTTTCAGATTCATAGCCATAATATAGATCAGATTCAACCAAAGTAATTATATCAGGATCAACAGAGAATTCATAATCCTTATCAGGAACACATATAGGTGAAGTAGCAAAAGCAGGGTCGGGTCTCATTTTATCTCTAAGTGATTCTTTGTTCCATTTATTTAATAACCTCTTAAGCTCATATCTATCTTTGCAAGCAAAAATAGCGGCAGAAGATTCTGTATCAAAAATATAACCTTCAGGAATTATAGGCATATTTTCATCATCACTATCATCATCGTATTCAGATTCAATAATTTCTCTTTCCCTAGCCCTAGAAATTTGTTCATCAAGAAATTCACTAAGGGGCATAGTAGTATCAGGCATAGAAGCAGTTTCATCATAAGTATCATGCATAGCAGAAGTGGCATCATCAATAAAATGCGACATATCAGAACATAGCAGAAGCAGGTGTAGGTGTCGCAAACTTACTCATAACAGAAGGTGAATCAAGTACAGAGCTAGATGGCAGTTCCTTACCTCCCCTCGTAGTTGAGGGATAAATCTTGGTTTTTGGATCTCTCAAGTTCTTCATAGTGTCTAGCAGATATAAATCCAAAGTGACTCAAAGAATAGAGCTATGCTCCCCGGCAACGGCGCCATAAATTAGTCTTGATAACCCACAAGTATAGGGGATCGCAATAGCTTTCGAGGGTAGAGTATTCAACCCAAATTTATTGATTCGACACAAGGGGAGCCAAAGAATATTCTCAAGTATTAGCAGCTGAGTTGTCAATTCAACCACAACTGGAAACTTAGTATCTGCAGCAAAGTGTTTAGTAGCAAAGTAATATGATAGTGGTGGTAGTGGCAACAAAAGTAAAGACATCAAAAGTAATGTTTTTGGTATTTTGTAGTGATTGTAACAGTAGCAGCGGGAAAGTAAATAAGCGAGAACCAGTATATGGAAAACTCGTAGGCACCGGATCAGTGATGGATAATTATGCCGGATGCGGTTCATCATGTAACAGTCATAACATAGGGTGACACAGAACTAGCTCCAATTCATCAATGTAATGTAGGCATGTATTCCGTATATAGTCATACGTGCTTATGGAAAAGAACTTGCATGACATCTTTTGTCCTACCCTCTCGTGGCAGTGGGGTTCTATTGGAAACTAAGGGATATTAAGGCCTCCTTTTAATAGAGAACCGGAACAAAGCATTAGCACATAGTGAATACATGAACTCCTCAAACTATGGTCATCACCAAGAGTGGTCCCGATTATTGTCACTTCGGGGTTGCCGGATCATAACACATAGTAGGTGACAATAGACTTGCAAGATAGGATCAAGAACTCGCATATATTCATGAAAACATAATAGGTTCAGATCTGAAATCATGGCACTCGGGCCCTAGTGACAAGCATTAAGCATAGCAAAGTCATAGCAACATCAATCTCAGAACATAATGGATACTAGGGATCAAACCCTAACAAAACTAACTCTATTACATGATAAATCTCATCCAACCCATCACCGTCCAGCAAGCCTACGATGGAATTACTCACGCACGGCGGTGAGCATCATGAAATTGGTGATGGAGGATGGTTGATGATGACGACGGCGACGAATCCCCCTCTCCGGAGCCCCGAACGGACTCCACATCAGCCCTCCCGAGAGGTTTTAGGGCTTGGCGACGGCTCCGTATCGTAAAACGCGATGATTTCTTCTCTCTGATTTTTTTCTCATCGAAACTCAATATATGGAGGTGGAGTTGGAGTCGGAGACGCAACAGGGGGCCCACGAGGTAGGGGGCGCGCCTTAGGGGGGCCACCCTCGTGAGAAGGGTGTGGGCCCCCTGGTCTTCATCTTTCGAGAGGATTTTTTATTGTTTTTTCTAAGATGTTCCGTGGAGTTTCAGGTCATTCCGAGAATATTTGTTTTCTGCACATAAAACAACACCGTGGTAATTCTGCTGAAAACAGCGTCAGTCCGGGTTAGTTCCATTCAAATCATACAAGTTAGAGTCCAAAACAAGGGCAAAAGTGTTTGGAAAAGTAGATACGACGGAGATGTATCAGTAGACAAGATCCGTTTATCTATATGGCGGTAGATATAGATCTCGTCTTTTTATCCTTAGTAGCAACGATACATACGTGTCGGTTCCCTTTGTCACTGGGATCAAGCACCGTAAGATTGAACCCACTACCGGGCACCTCTTCCCATTGCAAGATAAATAGATCGAGTTGGCCAGACAAAACCCAAATATCAGAGAAGAAATGCGAGGATATAAGAGATCATGCATAAAAGATATCAAAGAAACTCAAATACTTTCATGGATATAAAAACATAGATCTGATCATAAAATCGAAGTTCATCGATCCCAACAAACACACCGCAAAAGAGTTACATCATATGGATCTCCAAGAGACCATTGTATTGAGAATCAAGAGAGAGAGAGAGAGAGATGAAGCCATCTAGCTACTAACTACGGCCCCGAAGGTCTACAAAGAAGTACTCACGCATCATCGGAGAGGCACCAATGGAGGTGGTGAACCCGTTCGTGATGGTGTCCAGATTGGATCTGGTGTTTCTGGACTCTGCGGTGGCGGGATGAATATTTCATCGATTCCCCTAGGGTTTTGGGAATATTTGGGTATTTATAGAGCAAAGAGGCGGTCCGGGGGCACCCGAGGTGGGCACAACCCACCTGGGCGTGCCAGGGCCCCCTGGCATGCCCTGGTGGGTTGTGCCCCCCTCGGGGCACCCCCCAGGTGCAACCAGGGCCCATCTGCTTCCTTTTGGCCCATAAAAAATCATCATAAAGTTCGTGCCATTTGGACTCCGTTTGATATTGATTTCCTGCGATGTAAAAAATATGGGAAAACAGGAACTGGCACCGGGCACTATGTCAATAGGTTAGTACCAAAAAATGATATAAAATGATTATAAAACATCTAAGATTGATAATAAAACAGCATGGAACAATCAAAAATTATAGATACGTTGGAGACGTATCAAACAACCTGATGGCTTTGTAGTAGATGGTCGGGGAGGAAAGGTGTGTAAGCTACTGAAATCTTTGTATGGCCTAAAATAAGCACCTAAGCAATGTCATGAGAAGTTTGATAAAACTAACACACCTATTGGCTTTGTTGTTAATGAAGCTGACAAATGTGTATACTATCGTCATGGTGGGGGAAAAGGAGTATTGTGCTTGTATGTCGATGGCATACTGATATTGAAACTAAACTCAAAGTCATTGAGGAGGTTAAGGCTTTTCTATATCATAAGTTCGAGATGAAAGACCTAGGTGTGACTGATGTTATCTTGAACATCAAGTTATTGAGAGATAGTGAGGGTGAGATTACACTTCTGCAATCTCACTATGTTGCGAAGATTCTGAGCCACTTTGGGTATTCATATTGCAAACCTTCTCCAACACCATATAATTCTAGTGAGTGAATTTGGAAGTTCGAAGGCACCGCTATAGATCTGATGAGATACTCTCAATTGATTGGTTCATTTATGTACCTACCTTGCACTATGAGGCCTGACATCACATTTTCTCTGAACAAATTGAGCAGGTCTGTTTCCAATCTGGGAGATGTACATTGGCATGATGTTGGAATAGTTATGCGCTATTTGCAACGTACTATGAGCCATAACTTCGCTATATCGGATACCCGACAGTAGTTGAAGGGTAGAGTGATGCGAATGATCTCTGATGCTGATGAGATGAAAGCCACAAGTTGACATGTATTCATACTTGGTGGTGGTGTTGTTTCCTAGAAGTCTTGCAAGCAAGCTATCTGAACGAAGTCGACAATGAAAGCAGAATTCACAACACTAGATAAATCATGTATAGAAGCGGAATGACTTCAAGAGCTTTTGATGGACTTGCTAGTGGTTGAAAAACTAATTCCGGCTATCCTTAGGAACTATGACAATCAGATAGTAATTGTCTAGGAAAAGATTTCAAAGCAAAACATGCAATACAAAAAGCATATAGAAGGAGGTTGAAATTTGTCAGACATTTAAGGAACTCCAGAGTAATAGCATTGGATTATATCCATCCGGTAAGAACCTGGTAGATCTGTTTACAAAAGGGCTATAGTGAATTGTGATAAAAATGCATCGAGGGAGATGGGTATGAGACCCACATGAGTTATCATGGTGGTAACCCAATCTATGTGATTGGAGATCCCGTGAAATAGAACCTTGGAAAACAAGCTACTGGTCTACTGAGGTGAGTAACCTTACTAACCCACTCCGTTGGAGATTCAATATTCTCACAATCAGTATGGTAGGTTGAATTTTGTCTTAAATGTGTTCTGAGGCTTGTATAAGTAAGATGTTGCCCTATAAAGCGATCTTAAGAACACACATATATGAACCCAGCTGCTGGTCATGGTATATGAGATAGGGTAATCTCTAGGATCTCATGAACATGTAACTAGTGTGATTAATATGCTCCCCCCATGGGGTTAGCTAGCCTTAGCCTACTATTGGTAACAATCAGTGAAACTTTACGCCAAACTAATAATTCAAGACACAATCCATTGTTTAGTTGTGGAGAAGTGCAACCCTTTGCTCTAGGTGGATGTTAACCTTAACAGGTCTCCATTGAAAATTCTGGTATTCAAAATACTGTTTGGAAGAGGATAACACAATTTGCCTCTGAGATTTGATGGGAGATTGTTCAATTGTAGATGGGCCTTCGGCCCATATAAACAGTAATTCCTGGTTAATGTCTAAGACTCATATGAGGTGTCATGACATGGCGGGAAGTTTAGTACCATTGCCGTTAGTGGAGGAGAGTTGAGACTTTTTTATAAGGGATTCTCTTCTACATGCTATTGAAGCTTGAGAAGAGGTGTGGTGCATGCGTTCCTCCTCCTGATCTGCCCCCTCGCCCCCACCCCCGCGCATCATGTTTCATGAAAGAGCCTAGCCTAGTTCATACCTATGTCATGCGTGCGCTTTATTTTTGTCGGTCAAGAATGGTTAATTAATTAGAGATTAATCATGAGTCACTGATGAAAATGCCACTGCCTCAGACACTATGGAGTCTGGAGATGATCCTTATATTATGCTTCGACTTTTATGGGGAACAAACAGAAGTAACTTCGCCAAAGCAATCAGAAGTAAAATTCTGTTGTGCTAGAGAGAGCATATTAGGAAAGTGGAAACAAATGAGCCAAAGTCCCAGACACATAATAAAGGACCAAAACAAATAGGTTTTTTTAGGCAAACCAAAACAAATAGGTGACTACAAAACATGTTCCACTAGCCAATTCCATAGTAACGCAAACAACGGTGCAACTAAACTTTCGCACAACCATCAACTAATTAGGGGATAGTAGATCATGATCATAAGTGTACTGTGTACACTAAGCTGAAATTCCAGTGCTGCCAATGTGAAGTCGTCACTACTAGTGCAGATGCCCCATCAAACTTCATGTTTTGTGTATGATATGGACATTCATCACACGATTTTTCTTTTGCAAGGGCTCGAAGAGACAAAGGTCTCCTACCTTCAGATTGTTGTCATCTGCAAATTCTCTCCAACCTTGAAAAAGCCTGTTGGTGTTGTTCTTGTTTATATGGAACAGTACTTTCCAACTCTTGTCGCGGCATTGGAGCATCAATGTTTGGTCCTCACGCGGAAGATATTCATCAGCATATTTGCTAGATAAATCCTAATTGCAGAGGGAAGGAGACCTTAAATAGCCAAGTAAACTTAAAAAATAGACATGTAATTCTAGCTCATACATGTGTCGCATTAACATGCACTAGATAAGTTGCATTTTTCACTAACGTAAATATGATTTAAATAAATAGCCTAGCAAAACAGATGTATGATGCTACTAGAGTTCTTATTCAGAAAATAATGAGCAAAAGATCAAGCAAATCAAGGAAGGGAAATTTGTTTTTATAAAGTAACTAGAAGAACGCCTGTGCGTTGCAACGGGGCCACATTAACTTTAAGAGTTCAATATTAATCATGTTAATATTACATTTAATATTCCCATGCATATCAAGTGATATTGGCGACCTTTTTTACCATCAAATCCTCACACACACACTCTCTCTCTCCCCCTCTCTCCCTCTCTCTCTCTAACACACACATATCCATCTTATTGGGTACGGGATGTAGAGGTTAATTGTTTCCTTTGTTTTGAGATTGAATTGTGCACAAATCGAATATTTTATGACAATTTGAAATAGGGCACTTTTGCATGTCTAGCATACCAAATTAGTGAGAACTTTAAAGGGAAATATTCATATAAGCAAGCGGTAGTGGAGTAGAAACTGCAAGGCAATAGTGAGTCTACAATTTGAGAAGCTCTAACACTTGGAGAACATGGAAGAGCTAGCCTTAAAATGGCCCAGCTTCGTCCCAGCTAGTAATTCTTCTGGTTAAATAAGGAGTAGAACAACTACGTCGATATGTCGTGGATCAGCAGAAACACACACCCTAGTTAACTCACCCATTTGAATGTCTTGCAAATTCACCGGTAAATATACCAACATACATAAATAGTTATGGTTCTTCTGGAAATTGCTTTACCACACACAACACAACGCATACATGCATGGAATGGAAAAGGGGGGAACATGGAACTTGGGGAAAATATAATGAATCAAACTATGGAACAATGTGAAGTTGGTGTTGGAGAGCTTCTTCTTGCCATCCTTCCTCCACTGGTGACACATGGCGTAGGTGTTTGCTCCTCCTTCCTGGAATCACCATTCAAAACAATGGTTTAGTAGGAGAAAAAGATCAAGAAACTCAAGTAACAAGGCATGAATCTTTTGCTGAAGGAAAGTAACAATGAAACTATATGTGCAGTAGCTAGTAGGACTACTGACATGCGCACCGCGAGGCGGGGCTGATGCATAAGCACAACATGGCCTTGTTGAAGCCAAGGAGAGACCATAGGTCGGCTGCGCTACGGAGTCGGGTGACATCGCGTCAGTGACCAGGTCCAATGCATCTGTCTGAGCACCTCTTGCAACGGCATGCTACACGCAGTCTTGGACCCGAGACCGGCGGCAACCCGCGTCATCGTGCGCCCCTTCGCGTCCTCCGCGTCGACCTTCTTGCGTCCTCCCGGATCTGAGTATTTGACGAGGTTGAGGATGTAGGGGAAGGGGCCGTCGGATTGGAGTGGCTAGGGCTCCATGGATGACGGGGGTGGTGGCATGCACGACGACCATAGCGCCACATCGTGCGCCGACACGGGAAACACGGGGTGGCCGGAGGCGTGGTGTGATCTAGCAGGAGGTAGCACTCTACCCCTTTCTTCTCTCTAGGCACGTCCATCTGCAGTTAATCGATCGGATCAAAGGGGATTGTCAGCCAATTTATTTCCTTGGTAAACACATGCTTCACATGGAAGGAGGGATTGCTCATTGATTTCCTTCCTTGGGTGGGACTCGGGGGAGGAGCGAGCGATGCAACAAAAAATCAGAGGGATTGTGTATCGATCGGTGGAACCTGGTAACGAATGGTTTTGGTACATGAATAGATTGTGATACGTGAATTGATTGTTGCCTTGTACGTTTGGTTTTGGTATTTGAAGATTGATTACCATCCGTTAGTTGGGTTACCAAAGAAGAAATCAATCACCATATGTGAACTCATTGTGTTATCAAATAAACGTTGGGTTTGTCCGGCCAGTGGGAGGGGGGCGAATAAAAAACCGACGAAACTAGGAGGTGGGATCGTTACTGCGGGGGAATTGGGAGGTGGGACAAAAATTAACTGCGGAGACTACCAACTGAGACATTAAGAATAGAGACTACAAAGCTGGTAAGTAGCCTACTTTCAAAGACTACACATTGAACATAAAAATAATCGTCCAAGCATAGATACTTGAACTCACCAGAATATAAGGGCTTCCAAAAATGTTACAGTTTGTCATGACAGTCCCATAGATGGGTATTTTGGAATGAACGGCATCGACTTTTTCATTCATCTTCCTCTCCTGAATGTTCGTTAGATTAGCCCTGTTTCGGAGAATTGGTCTAGGAACAAAAGACAATTCCTGGTTATCTTCGGAAGATAGACCGTCCCCTGTACAAAATTAAACTATAAAGTGTGATGTAAGTGAAGCCTACAGGTACACTCATTTCTAGTAGAATTTACATTGGCAATGCTACTCCAAATATTTAACTTCAAAACTGATGAGTCAGACGATGGAGCACTCAATGAACTGAGAACAATACTATTTTCCCCATGGTTTGAGTAATCCCATTGCATCATAGTTCCCCTTTCACTTTGTGGTGATATGATCATGGGAATATCATTGCGCATGCTCAGGGTTCCAGTGAGTTTTTCTCCCCAGTCTTGTCCATCATGGGGAGCAGTTTTCATCGGGAGGCAGCTTGACGACAATCTCTCGCAGCCACTCGGATCAAATATTAGAACCTTAACTGAGAGTTCCCATCATAGTTGAATACCAGGAAATCACCCATGCTTATGCCATGAGCACTTACAAACACCTCCCATCCAGACTGGAGGACCAGTTTGTGCAAATCCTCCTTAACATGAACATCAAAGTTATTTCCATTGCGTGATTCCAGCTTCATAGTTCTTGTTATTTGCCTCCTCATTTTCTGCACAAATTGGTCTGGTATTTTCTGCAGCAGCAAGGATAAATAAAAAATCAAATACGCAAAGCTTGTGTATCATTCCATTGATAGGAGAAGAAGAAGAATCAGTGCATGGGGTACAACACATGACACGAATGCAAACAGGCGTGAACATGATGCCCGGAGCAGAGTGACAAGGGATGCTTGGCCTAAACAGAAGATACATCATAGCTAAACCCACCAGACCCGAGCCAATAGCGGCGCTACCAAAACCAATGAGAACTACAACATCGTCCAAGCCAAAACCGAGGGCACCGCAACCGAGCAAGATAGTGCCTTCAAGAAGGAGAACGATACCGAGACTCCGTCACTATCCGGTCCGGGACACCCGGACCTAGGGTTTCCCCCGAGCTTGAAGAGGGGCCCAACTAAAGAAGGCCTTGGCAGCGCCTCCATGGAGGAAAATGACACCCGCGGGCGCCATCGCTGCCAGCACCGGCGAGCTGAGCAGAGATCTCTCCCTGGCCTGAAGTTGAGCGATCCCATAGCCACCGAATCCGGGATTATAGATGGGAGGCCAATGCTGGTTGGAATCACCGAGTCAGGGGGGTTGGTGGGGTTGCACCTACCATCGGAGGGTGGCACCACCTCCATGATAATCCCCAAGTGCAGGGAATCATCGTGGCAATTCCCAATGGTGGAAGTGATAAGAATGGAGTGTCGAACCCACAAGGAGCTAAAGGTAAGACCAATATTCTCTCAAGTCCTATCTGCCACTGATACGACTCTACGTATACCGAACGTTTGCTTCCAACTAGAAACGAGAAATAAAACTATGTTGTGGGTATGAAGAGGATAACTTTGCATGATATCGGAGAGCTAAAATATAAAAGTAGGTGTTGTTATCATAAAGTTAGAATATATTACTAAATATTATAAATTGCGAGTGTGGAATAATGATGGGTCGGTGTGCGGAATTGTCTTAGGCAATTGTTAACAAGATCGGTAGTCGTCATTGCAATTTCATATGAGGGAGAGGCATAAGCTAACATACTTTCTCTTCTTGGATCATATGCACTTATGATTGGAACTCTAGCAAGCATCCGCAACTACTAAATATCATTAAGGTAAGACCCAACCATAGCACTAAAGCATCAAGTCCCCTTTATCCCATACGCAACAACCCCCTTACTCAGGTTTATGCTTCTGTCACTCAAGCAACCCACTATAAGCGAATCATGAACGTATTGCAACACCCTGCAGCAGGAATCCCTCACGCTTGCGCAACACGGAGGGCACAATAGGACAGCACCAAAATAAAACATACAACTCATACCAATCTAAATCATCAATCAACCCAAAGATAAAGGATATCTACCCAAAACATTATAGGATGGCAACACATCATTGGATCATAATATGTGGCATAAAGCACCATGTTCAAGTAGGGATTACAGCGGGGTGCGGGAGAGTGGACCACGTAAAAGAGATGAGGATGGTGATGATGATGGTGATGGTGATGTTGGTGAAGACGATCACCGCGGCGATGATTCCCCTCCCGATGGCACTTCGATGCCACCGAGAGAGAGGAAGAGATGTTCTCCCTCTTGTGCTTCCTCCTCCATGGCCTCCCCCTGGATAGGGAGAGGTTCTCCCTCTGGTCCTTGGCCTTCATGGTGATGATGGCCCCTCCAGGATCCTCCTCCATAGCCTCCGGTGATGATGGCCCCCTCCGGCAGGGTGCCAGAGAGGGCCTAGATTTATTTCTTGTGGCTACAGAGGCTTGCGGCGGCGGAACTTCCGATCTAGGTTATTTTCTGAGGGTTTTTGTATTTATAGGAATTTTTGGCGTCGGTTTCACGTCAGGGGGGTCTTTGAATTGTCCACGAAATAGGGGCCACGCCCAGGGGGGTAGGGCGCGCCCCCCACCCTCGTGGACAACCCGGTACTCTTCTGGCCCAACTCTTTTACTCTGGGGGCTTCTTTTGGTCCATAAAAAATCATCCAAAATTGGCACGTCAATTGGACTCCGTTTGGTATTCCTTTTCTGTAAACTCAAAAACAAGGAAAAAACAAAAACTGGCACTGGGCTCTAGGTTAATAGGCTAGTCCCAAAAATCATATAAAATAGCACATAAATGCATAAACATCTAAGATGGATGATATATTAGCATGAATACTTCATAAATTATAGATACATTGGAGACGTATCAGCATCCCCAAGCTTAATTCCTGCTCGTCCTCGAGTAGGTAAGTGATAAAAGAAATAATTTATGAAGTGTGAATGCTTGCAGGTGCACAAGTTTGATCAATGATAATTTCAATCACCTTTTATAGCATCATTATATGTCATAACAGTAGCTCATCTCATAAAACTTTTCATGATCAAGTAACAAGCTATTCACATGTTAAAAGTATAGATCATAAACTTTCTTGAAAACTAACAAACCGTGATCTTAGTCATCAAACAATTGCAATTCATCTTATTTTTGGGAAGGGTCTATGTAAGAGCTTTGATTCAGCAAACTCCACATACTCAACTATCATTTAATCTTTCACAATTGCTAACACTCACGTGATATTTATGGGTTCAAAGTTTTAATCGGACACGGAGAAAGATAGGGGCTGATACGTCTCCAACGTATCTATAATTTTTGATTGCTCCATGCTATATTATCTACTGTTTTGGACATTATTGGGCTTTATTATCCACTTTTATATTATTTTTGGGACTAACCTATTAACCGGAGGCCCAACCCAGAATTGCTGTTTTTTGCCTATTTTAGGGTTTCGAAGAAAAGGAATATCAAACGGAGTCCAAACGGAATGAAACCTTTGGGAACGTGATTTTCTGAACGAACATGATCCAGGAGACTTGGACCCTACGTCAAGAAATAAAGGAGGAGGCCACGAGGTAGGGGGCGCGCCTACCCCCCCCCCCACCAGGCGCGCCCTCCACCCTTGTGGGCCCCCTGTTGCTCCACCGACGTACTCCTTCCTCCTATATATACCTACGTACCCCCAAACGATCAGATACAGAGCCAAAAACCTAATTCCACCGCCGCAACCTTCTATATCCACGACATCCTATCTTGGGGTCTGTTCCAGAGCTCCGCTGGAGGGGGCATCCATCATGGAGGGCTTCTACATCAACACCATAGCCTCTCCGATGAAGTGTGAGTAGTTTACCTCAGACCTTTGGGCCCATAGTTATTAGCTAGATGGCTTCTTCTCTCTTTTTGGATCTCAATACAATGTTCTCCCCCTCTCTTGTGGAGATCTATTCGATGTAATCTTCTTTTTGCGGTGTGTTTGTTGAGACCGATGAATTGTGGGTTTATGATCAAGATTATCTATGAACAATATTTGAATCTTCTCTGAATTCTTTTATGTATGATTGGTTATCTTTGCAAGTCTCTTCGAATTATCAGTTTGGTTTGGCCTACTAGATTGATCTTTCTTGCAATGGGAGAAGTGATTAGCTTTGGGTTCAATCTTGTGGTATCCTTTCCCAGTGACAGTAGGGGCAGCAAGGCACGTATTGTATTGTTGCCATCGAGGAAAACAAGATGGGTTTTTGATCATATTGCATGAATTTATCCCTCTACATCATGTCATCTTGCTTAAGGCATTACTCCGTTTTCATGAACTTAATACTCTAGATGCATGCTGGACAGTGGTCGATGAGTGGAGTAATAGTAGTAGATGCAGGCTGGAGTCGGTCTACTTGTCTCGGACGTGATGCCTATATACATGATCATACCTAGATATTCTCATAACTATGCTCAATTCTGTCAATTGCTCAACAGTAATTCGTTCACCCACCGTAAAATACTTATGCTCTTGAGAGAAGCCACTAGTGAAACCTTTGGCCCCCGGGTCTATCTTCATCATATTAATCTTCCAATACTTAGTTATTTCCTTTGCTTTTTACTTTGCTTTTATTTCACTTTGCATCTTTATCACAAAAATATCAAAAATATTGTCCTATCATATCTATCAGATCTCACTCTCGTAAGTGACCGTGAAGGGATTGACAACACCTTATCACGTTGGTTGCGAGGAGTTATTTGCTTTGTGCAGGTACAAGGGACTCACGCGTAGCCTCCTACTGGGTTGATACCTTGGTTCTCAAAAACTGAGGGAAGTATGTATGCTACTTTGCTGCATCATCCTTTCCTCTTCAAGGAAATCCAACGCAGTGCTCAAGAGGTAGCAGGGGCTTATAGTTTCGCCTCCCAACCTTTTACCTCAAGGGTAATGTCAACAATAATAATTTATGAAAACC
>NC_041386.1:550262537-550266527 GCF_002162155.2 Triticum dicoccoides | reverse complement strand
GTGCTTGCCAAAGGAAAAAGTGTAAAAAGGGCAAGGTGATGATCACCATGACTCTTGTATAAGGGTAGAAGATAAAAGTAAAAGATAGGCCCTTCGCAGAGGGAAGCAGAGGTTGTCATGCGCTTTTACGATTGGATGCACAAAATCTTAATGCAAAAGAACGTCACTTTATATTGCCACTTGTGATATGGACCTTTATTATGCAGTCCGTCGCTTTTATTTCTTCCACATCACAAGATCGTATAAAGCTTATTTTCTCCACACTAATAAATCATACATATTTAGCGAGCAATTTTTATTGCTTGCAACAATGAAAACTTACTTGAAGAATCTTACTCAATCCATAGGTAGATATGGTGGACTCTCAAGGCAAAACTGGGTTTAACAATATTTGGAAGCATAAGTAGTATCTCTACTTGGTGCAAAGAATTTGGCTAGCATGAGAGGGAAAGGCAAGCTCAACATGTTGGATGATCCAAGACAATATAACATTTCGGATATAGGAAAACATAACCCATGAAGTTATCTTCCTTGTCCAACATCAACCTTTTAGCATGTCATATTTTAATGAGTGCTCACAATTGCAGAAGATGTCCAAGATAGTATATTTATATGTGAAATCTCTCTTCCTTCAATATTCTTTCATGAATTGTTCAAGTGACCAATTCTGTGTTTGCTAACTTCCAATAAGTTTACTACCTATATTTATTATGTGTGAAGTCATTACTCCCCATGTTGTAAGCATGTGAAATGTATATAAATTCAGATTTATGATATTCGATTCATTCAACCATTTACTCATAGGATATATGTGAAGAACATGAGTAAATGACAAACTACTCCAAAAGATATATGTGAAGAATACTGAGTAGTCAAATAATTAAATAGCCATGGGATGATTCTTTTTCATTCAAGATTTTAGATCCAATGATTTTTTTCAAACGGCAAGTAAAATTGAAAATACGCTCCAAGCAAAACACATATCATGTGACAAATAAAAATATAGCTCCGAGTAAGGTATACCGATAGTTTTGAAGATGAAAGAGGTGATGCCTTCCGGGGCATCCCCAAGCTTAGGTGCTTGAGTCTTCCTTGAATATTACCTTGGGGTGCCTTGGGCATCCCCAAGCTTAGGGTCTTTCCACTCCTTATTCTCCTCATATCGATATCTCACCCAAAGCTTGAAAACTTCAATCACACAAAACTTAACGGAACTTAGTGAGAAAGGTTAGTATGATAAAGAATAAACCATTCACTTTGGTAATGTCAAAGACAAGGCTCATAATTGTTGGTGACATATCACTCCACACCAAAGGGCACATGATCTGGCAAAAGGGGAGGCTTTGAGGCATATATGGTAGGGCGGACGACGAGGCAAAGTACGCGGGAGGGTCTTGCCGCGACGGCGTCCAGAGACGCCTGCAAGCAAGGACTGGAAGCACATAGATCCGAGCTATCGTGGCCTTGACCGTCAGGATCTCGGCGAGCCAGGTAGGCTGGAAGGGGCACAGCTACCTGGTCGCCGGGCCGAAGCAGCCCGGTGGAGAACGCCGGCATCGAGGGACACCGGAGAGACGCGGGCCTATAGCCGCCGGGGCCGGAACAACACCAGCAAAGACCCGCCGCGAGGGGCCCCGAGCCATCCACAACCGCGTACACTTCGCCGCCTCCGCGCGAGAGCCACCACCGTTGCTTGGGGATGGGGAGGGCTACCAGAGACGAGGGAGCTGCCTGCACGAGAGGGCAGGCCGCGAACGCCCCGCAACTGGCCGTCGCCGTAGACTGCAGGCTCGAGCAGCAAGTGGAGGGGGAGGCCCGAGAATCGCCGGAAAAAGACCGGGTCGCGGGAAGAGAGGGAGGCACGAGGGGAGGGGCATCTGCAGCGGCCGAGGATGGCGGGGCAGGGGGCCGCAGCCAGCCGGCGATGCGCGGGGCCAAGTCGCCCCAGGGGAGGCCGGATCAGCCCCCGCCGGACCAGCAGAGGCGGGTGCCGCCGCGGCTGGACGGGGTAGGCGGAGTGTCGGGGGCGTTGGGGCACAAGGGTCCAGATCCGCCCCGCCGCCACCTTCCTGGGGTCCGGTCCAGCTTCGCCGGCGGGCCGGAGGGTGATGCGGGCGGGGGGGAGGGGGCTGGGTTCCAGCAAGGATAAATAAAGCTTTATATACCTTATAAAAGAGCCATTCTCAGGAGATGAGGCAAATGAAAGCATTAATACGGCTTGCATATAAGGTGGTGACGACTCTTGGTTGTGTGCATCCCAAGATGCAAGATGCAGAGGAAGAAAGGACTTCTCATTATAAACACTAGTATGGTTTATTTATGAAAGTGCATTCTCTTTACAAGTAAGTAGAACACATCTGAGATAACAAACCAGGAGCATTCGAATCTATATGCAGTTCCATCCATATGTATGTACTACATGTTATATTAATAACTAGATCAGGTTTACTAAGAGGAAAACTTATTCTTTGACTTTATTTAAAGAAAACTTGATATAGTGCAGCATGGCAAGATTCCAAGAACTCGTCTTCTGGTTGAATCTGCTCTACCAAGTGGGCTTTTGAGTCTTTAATTAAAAATAAAAGTGGGCTTTGGAGACACTGAACAAAACACAGAAGGAAGAAGATGGGGTTACAGAAAGGAAATCCAGCGCAGATCAAAATATCTTACCATTCAATCAAGGAAATCCACCGACGTACTCCTTCCTCCTATATATACCTACGTACCCCCAAACGATCAGATATGGAGCCAAAAACCTAATTCCACCGCCGCAACCTTCTGTATCCACGAGATCCCATCTTGGGGCCTGTTCCGGAGCTCCGCCGGAGGGGGAATCCATCATGGAGGGCTTCTACATCAACACCATAGCCTCTCCGATGAAGTGTGAGTAGTTTACCTCTGACCTTCGGGCCCATAGTTATTAGCTAGATGGCTTCTTCTCTCTTTTTGGATCTCAATACAATGTTCTCCCCCTCTCTTGTGGAGATCTATTCGATGTAATCTTCTTTTTGCAGTGTGTTTGTTGAGACCGATGAATTGTGGGTTTATGATCAAGATTATCTATGAACAATATTTGAATCTTCTCTGAATTCTTTTATGTATGATTGGTTATCTTTGCAAGTCTCTTCGAATTATCAGTTTGGTTTGGCCTACTAGATTGATCTTTCTTGCAATGGGAGAATTGCTTAGCTTTGGGTTCAATCTTGCGATGTCCTTTCCCAGTGACAGTGGGGGCAGCAAGGCACGTATTGTATTGTTTCCATCAAGGATAACAAGATGGGGTTTTTATCATATTGCATGAATTTATCCCTCTACATCATGTCATCTTGCTTAAGGTGTTACTCTGCTTTCATGAACTTAATACTCTAGATGCATGTTGGATAGCGGTCGATGAGTGGAGTAATAGTAGTAGATGCAGGCAGGAGTCGGTCTACTTGTCTCGGACGTGATGCCTATATACATGATCATACCTAGATATTCTCATAACTATGCTCAATTCTATCAATTGCTCAACAGTAATTTGTTCACCCACCGTAAAATACTTATACTCTTGAGAGAAGCCACTAGTGAAACCTTTGGCCCCCGAGTCTATCTTCATCATATTAATCTTCCAATACTTAGTTATTTCCTTTGCTTTTATTTTACTTTGCATGTTTATCACAAAAAATATCAAAAATATTGTCCTATCATATCTATCAGATCTCACTCTCGTAAGTGACCGTGAAGGGATTGACAACACCTTATCACGTTAGTTGCGAGGAGTTATTTGCTTTGTGCAGGTACGAGGGACTCGCGCGTAGCCTCCTACTGGATTGATACCTTGGTTCTCAAAAACTGAGGGAAATAAGTACGCTACTTTGCTGCATCATCCTTTCCTGTTCAAGGAAATCCAACGCAGTGCTCAAGAGGTAGCAGGGGCTTATAGTTTCGCCTCCCAACCTTTTACCTCAAGGGTAATGTCAACAATAATAATTTATGAAAACCTACATC
>NC_041386.1:550129826-550262419 GCF_002162155.2 Triticum dicoccoides | reverse complement strand
CTTGCCAAAGGAAAAAGTGTAAAAAGGGCAAGGTGATGATCACCATGACTCTTGTATAAGGGTAGAAGATAAAAGTAAAAGATAGGCCCTTCACAGAGGGAAGCAGAGGTTGTCATGCGCTTTTACGATTAGATGCACAAAATCTTAATGCAAAAGAACGTCACTTTATATTGCCACTTGTGATATGGACCTTTATTATGCAGTCCGTCGCTTTTATTTCTTCCACATCACAAGATCGTATAAAGCTTATTTTCTCCACACTAATAAATCATACATATTTAGCGAGTAGTTTTTATTGCTTGCAACAATGAAAACTTACTTGAAGAATCTTACTCAATCCATAGGTAGATATGGTGGACTCTCATGGCAAAACTGGGTTTAACAATATTTGGAAGCACAAGTAGTATCTCTACTTGGTGCAAATGATTTGGCTAGCATGAGAGGGAAAGGCAAGCTCAACATGTTGGATGATCCAAGACAATATAACATTTCGGATATAGGAAAACATAACCCATTAAGTTGTCTTCCTTGTCCAACATCAACCTTTTAGCATGTCATATTTTAATGAGTGCTCACAATTGCAAAAGATGTCCAAGATAGTATATTTATATGTGAAATATCTCTTCCTTCAATATTCTTTCTTGAATTGTTCAAGTGACCAATTCTGCGTTTGCTAACTTCCAATAAGTTTACTACCTATACTTATTATGTGTGAAGTCATTACTCCCCATGTTGTAAGCATATGAAATGTATATAAATTCAGATTTATGATATTCAATTCATTCAACCATTTACTCATAGGATATATGTGAAGAACGTGAGTAAATGACAAACTACTCCAAAAGATATATGTGAAGAATACTGAGTAGTCAAATAATTAAATAGCCATGGGAGGATTCTTTTTCATTCAAGATTTCAGATCCAATGATTTTATTCAAACGGCAAGTAAAATTGAAAATACGCTCCAAGCAAAACACATATCATGTGACAAATAAAAATATAGCTCCGAGTAAGGTATACCGATAGTTTTGAAGACGAAAGAGGTGATGCCCTCCGGGGCATCCCCAAGCTTAGGTGCTTGAGTCTTCCTTGAATATTACTTTGGGGTGCCTTGGGCATCCCCAAGCTTAGGGTCTTTCCACTCCTTATTCTCCTCATATCGATATCTCACCCAAAGATTGAAAACTTCAATCACACAAAACTTAACGGAGCTTCGTGAGATAGGTTAGTATGATAAAGAGTAAACCATTCACTTTGGTAATGTCAAAGACAAGGCTCATAATTGTTCTCACATAATGCCTACTGTACCATATCATTTCTACAATTTATATTGAGAAATATAAGCCATAGAAACTAGAAAATAAGCAAACTATGCAACGAAAACAGAATCTGTCAAAAACAGAACAGTCTCTAATGATCCGAACACCAACCATACTTATGCTACTCAAATAATTCTGAGATAAATAGGTGGACGTGAGGAATTTGTCTATTAATCTTCTGAAAAAAGAATCAACTCAATCACACTCTTCTGTAAAAAAAATGACAGCTATTCTCGTGAGCGCAAAGTTTTTGTTTTTACAGCAAGATCACATTAACTTTCACCCAAGTATTCCCAAAGGTCTTACTTGGCACTTTATTGAAGCAAAAGATGTAATACATTATTAATATGGTAGCTTAATCATGAGAATACACAAAAATAGTAAGGATAAATATTGGGTTGTCTCCCAACAAGCGTTTTTCTTTAATGTCTTTTAGCTAGGCATGAAGATTTCAATGATGCTCACATAAAAGATAAGAATTGAAACATAAAGAGAGCATCATGAAGAATATGACTAGCACATTTAAACCTAACCCACTTCCTATGCCTAGGGATTTTGTGAGCACACAATTTATGTGAACAAGAATCAACTAGCATAGGAAGGCAAAACAAGTGTAACTTCAAAACTTTAAGCACATAGAGAGAGGAAACTTGATATTATTGCAACTCCTACAAGCATGTATTCCTCCCTCATAATAATTTTCAGTAGCATAATGAATGAGTTCAATAATATAACTAGCACATAAAGCATTCTGTTCATGATCTACAAGCATAGAAATTTCACTAGTCTTCACATAAGCAAAATTCTTCTCATTCGGAATAGTGGAATCATTACTGACTAAAGTTGGCACTCTTCCAGATCCACTTTAGATTATAGTATTATTCATACTCCAAAATATATAAGTGAAGTTCATGGAGCATTCTACAATTAATATAGACTAACCAATATCCAAGCTCAAAATATATAAGTGAAGTACATGAAGCATTCTATAAAAGCATACTCAAAAGATTTAAGTGAGGCACAAAGAGCAATTCTATAAGATCATACTTAAAAGATATAAGTGAAGCACATGAAGAATTCTATAAATAAATGAAGGGATATATCATACAAGCATGGTTCTTAAAGGAAAAGCAAAAAACACAAAGGACACAAATCATGTGAACAAAACAAAAACTGAGGTATACCGATAATTGTTGAAGAAGAAAGATGGGATGCCAACCGGGGCATCCCCAAGCTTAGATGCTTGAGTATCCTTAGAATATTTACTTGGGGTGCCTTGGGAATCCCTAAGCTTGAGCTCTTGCCTCTCTTTATTCTTCTCACATCGGTACCTCCTCGTTCTTTGAACACTTCATCCACACAAAGCTTTAACAAAAACTTTGTGAGATCCGTTGGTATAATAAAGCAAATCACTACCTTCAGGTACTGTTGAAAACTCATTTCAATTTAATATTAGAACTATATCTACTGTATTCCAACTTCACCATGGTTCATACCCCCCGATACTACCCATAGATTCATCAAAATAAGCGAGCAACTCATAGAAAACAGAATCTGTCAAAAACAGAACAGTCTGTAGTAGTCTGGAAGTTTAGTATATTTCTGTAAATACAATAATTCTAAAAAATATATGAAAATTTGAAAAATTTATAAAGAAGTAATGTGCAAAAAGTTTCAGACCCATTTGACTTTCCAGTAAAAAATGTAAATTCACGTGCTACAGCCAAAGTTTCTGTTTTTGTACTGCACAAAGTAAACAAGCAATCTAATCATCCTAAAACCAAGGCTTGGCACATTATTTTTATAATACAATGGATATATACAAGGGGGTAATTATTTTCAGAGAAGCTTCCATGAATTGTTTTACATTGTTTCCATGAACATGAACACAAGTGTTCAAGGTTGACCCTCACTTCTCCAATGCATAACCTTCCAATCACTTCTCTTATTGAAAAACTTTTTAGGTATGAGAGGAAACTAATTTTTTGTATTTTCATTCTTTAATTTTTTTCTATGTTTCACCCACAACTAAACAGAAACAAAAAATAAAAATAAAATCTACTTAGTGAAGAAAGCAAACAAGCACACACAAGAATATCAACCCCATGCTATTGCTCCCGGCAGCGGCGCTAGAAAAGAGCTTGATAATCCCCAAGTGCAGGGATTCATCGTGGCAATTCCCAATGGTGGAAGTGATAAGTATGGAGTGTCGAACCCACAAGGAGCTAAAGGTAAGATCAATATTCTCTCAAGTCCTATCTGCCACTGATACGACTCTACGTACACCAAACGTTTGCTTCCAACTAGAAACAAGAAATAAAACTATGTTGTGGGTATGAAGAGGATAACTTTGCATGATATCGGAGAGATAAAATATAAAAGTAGGTGTTGTTATCACAAAGTTAGAATATATTACTAAATATTATAAATTACGAGTGTGGAATAATGATGGGTCGGTGTGCGGAATTGTCTTAGGCAATTGTTAACAAGACCGGTAGTCATCATTGCAATTTCATATGAGGGAGAGGCATAAGCTAACATACTTTCTCTTCTTGGATCATATGCAATTATGATTGGAACTCTAGCAAGCATCCGTAGCTACTAAAGATCATTAAGGTAAAACCCAACCATAGCATTAAAGCATCAAGTCCCCTTTATCCCATACGCAACAACCCCCTTACTCGGGTGTATGCTTCTGTCACTCAAGCAACCCACTATAAGCGAATCATGAACGTATTGCAACACCCTGTAGCAGGAATCCCTCACGCTTGTGCGACACGGAGGGCATAATAGGACAGCACCAAAATAAACCATACAACTCATACCAATCTAAATCATCAATCAACCCAAAGATAAAGGATATCTACTCAAAACATCATAGGATGGCAACACATCATTGGATCATAATATGTGGCATAAAGCACCATGTTCAAGTAGGGATTACAGCAGGGTGCGGGAGAGTAGACCACGTAAAAGAGATGAGGATGGTGATGATGATGGTGATGTTGATGAAGACGATCACCACGGTGATGATTCCCCTCCCGATGGCACTCCAGTGCCACCGAGAGAGAGGAAGAGAGGTTCTCCCCCTTGTGCTTCCTCCTCCATGGCCTCCCTCCTGGATGGGGAGAGGTTCTCCCTCTGGTCCTTGGCCTTCATGGTGATGATGGCCCCTCCGGGATCCTCCTTCATAGCCTCTGGTGAAGATGGCCCCCTCCGGCAGGGTGCCAGAGAGGGCCTAGATTGATTTCTCGTGGCTACAGAGGCTTGCAGCGGCGGAACTTCTGATCTAGGTTATTTTCTAGGGGTTTCTGTATTTATAGGAATTTTTAGCGTCGGTTTCACGTCAGGGGGGTCACCGAATCGTCCATGACATAGGGGCGCACGCCCAGGGGGGTAGGGTACGCCCCCCACCCTCGTGGATAGCCCGATACTCTTCTGGCCCAACTCTTTTACTCTGGGGGCTTCTTTTGGTCCATAAAAAATCGTCAAAAATTGGCACGTCAATTGGACTCCATTTGGTATTCCTTTTCTGTAAAACTCAAAAACAAGGAAAAACAGAAACTAGCACTGGGCTCTAGGTTAATAGGTTAGTCCCAAAAATCATATAAAATAGCATATAAATGCATATAAAAATCTAAGATGGATGATGTCGTGGATTTGTCACGGCAGATGTCCTAGTGTGAGGACTTAGTCGCGAGGCCAACGCATCTATGTGGTAGCTTGAGAGGGGTTGAGCGGGACGAGAGACGCGATGTTTTACCCAGGTTCGGCCCCTCACGGTGGAGGTAAAAGCCTACATCCTGCTTCATTGATATTGATGATGATGATCATGGTTACAAGTGTGCTCTATCTCGAGAGCTATTGTCTAAACCTAACTTGTCCAACTTGTGGAACTTGTGAATCTTGTCCCTTTTGAGGTGTCCTGCCCCTCCTTATATATGTTGGAGGGGCGGGTTACATGTGGAGTCCTATTAGGATTAGGACTAGTCTATCTCTAATACAAACCGGATACAAGTCCAGGTCTTAGCTCCTTGTAAGATAATATTCCTCTTGCCTTTCCTCTTAAACCGGCCCACCATTAAACGTGAACCGGCCTTCTGGGCCTTGGGCCTTGTCATCTGTCTGTCCCGCACGCCGGATCACCAATGAGTCATAATGACCAAGTGGGTTGCCGGTAAACCGCCAGGTCAAGGCGGGTCGCCAGTAACTCGCCAAGTGTCAGCGGGGTCTTCAAATAATCCGCCAAGTCCGGCCGGGTTAACTTCCGGCCGGTTTACACCGCCAATCATGTAAACCACCAATCCTTTGGCGGTTTACCAATGAAACGCCTAGTCCAGCCGGGTTATACTTCCTGCCGGTTTACGCCGCGGGGTATATCCCCGACATTAGCCCCAAGTTTAGCTTGGATTTATCCATGGTAAACTTATGCTGCAAAATAAACACAAGAACAAATTTGACAGGTTATGCTCCAGGTTAAGAATTCTTGTAAACCGGTACCTGATCACCCTTAAGTCCTTGTTATTTCTTCCTTCTAGAAAATCCGGGTTAACAAGCCAGCTTCATACTCAATTTGCTGACATTGATTTCTCATAGAGAAATATTGTGAAGAATAATCCACTTGAGTCGGCTTCCAAAGCGCCGGTTTAAGAAATATAGGTCTAATACTTATCTGATATTCAACCGGTTTGAAGATGTAAAACTTGCCGATTTAATATTACCAAAATAGCCGGTTTATAAATATTGATGGCGCCGGGTCATAATTGTTGTCGACACCGGGTCATGTAATTGATCTTCCTGATTTGCTCAAAACTGATAAAATGAAGATGTCCCTCCTTTATATGCATAATACCTGTAGCCCCCAAGTCTTAAGAGGAGAACATAGTGATAACTTAAGACTTGCTCCAGTAAGTGTTTCAACCTTGAAGAAATCCGATTAGTTCATCTCAATCATATAAACTGAATACTCCATATATGTAGCCCCCAAGTGCCGGGTTATCATGCTTGCAGCAACCTGGGACTTGTAATTTCCCGATGCTCATAGAAAACTTCAACCAGTGTAGCCCCCAAGGGCCGGGTCATTATATAAAGAATGAGCAGGGACTTTGAAAATATGATCATGTATACTTTAATAGCAACGTGTAGCCTCCAAGGGCCGGCTCAGTAAGATAATATTGAGCTGGGACTTTATATATACTTCATTGAGAATAATATTATATTATGTAACTCCCATAATGGGGCTTGAACCCACGTCCACAAGGTTAAGAGATGTATGCTTTACCAACTGAGCAATGGATCCTTCAATATTATGGACGAAAACTTGTGTACCTTGAATTGTTGACAGGAGCAATTGGTAGCCCCCAAGGGTCGGGTCATGATAATATGATGAGTCGGGTTCTTCAGTAAGACTAAAAATGACTTGGCATTAGCCCCCAAGTGTCATGATGCATGCTTGCAGCGACATGAGACTTGCATGTAATCTCGATTTGAATAATGTAGCCCCCAAGTGCCGGGTTGTAAGCCTGCAGCGACTCGGGACTACTCCTTCCATTGTAAAATAAATCATATCCTTTGATAAAATAATAGCCATTGCGCTAAAGCGACTTTGAAAACTCAATAATACCGGTTATTAATAACCATAAAAATCCAGCCATGTTGGCTATTCAAGATAATATAATCCGGTGAAAACCTTATTCATTCAATATCATAATGAAAATTCAGCCAAGTTTGGCTATTTGAATAATATAACTCAATGATTTATAAACGCATAATTCTGATGGCGCAATCCAAATATATATATACTGGCAACTTATAGTCCAAAAACCAGGCCGGTTTAACAAATACCGGATAATTTCTCTTCATACTGGCGACTTATAGTCAAAAGCCAGGCCGGTTTAACAAACCTGTTTCTGCATACAACAAGTTTAAAGTGTCCTGGCGGTTTACCGCTGGACGGGTCATAATGCCCAACATATAACCCGGGTTTATAACCAAGGCTGCACTTAAGAATAATCAAATATGAAATAGATCATACCTGTGGCATTGAATCACATTGTTGGTTTTACCAACTTTTTGTAGTAAAGGTGATAACCCCAATCTTGAGTATTGATAACTCCTTCCATATTGTGCCGGTTTATGATAAAACCGTGTCGGGTTGTGATAAACACCGTGTTACTCCATAAGAGGATGTTAACAACAAGGATCAAATCGGGCAAATAGTCTCCAGATTGACGTGAACTGTGTTCCGTCAATTGATTGGTTGAAAACTTTGTCGGTTTAAAAAAACGCAATAAAAAAGAAAAAAGTATCTTGCAAAGAAAAGTGCAAAGCAAAAGCAAAGACAAAACCGTTTGCAAAAAAGGTTTATTTGAGCTGATCAAATGGCGTTACCATGGCCGAACACGACCAAGCTCCCGTTAGGTGTAACTATGGTTCTAGTCAGCCAGGTCCCCAAATGAAACCGTGGCATTTATGCTGACCAAGTGGCATGGTAATGGTTCGGGTTCGACCAAGCCCCCAAGTGATTCTGTGGCCTTAGGCCGATCAAGAGGCATGACTGGTTCAGACGTGACCAAGTCCCCAAGTGATCTGGTGGCTCTCGCCTATCAAGAGGTATTGTATTGGTTCGGACACGACCAAACCCCCAAGTGATATAACATGATGCTTTTTAAAAAAAAGCCAACTCCAGGGGTAAACCAGAGTCCGCTTTAGAACAACTCCGTGTAACCACACATGATGTAAAAGAACAGAGACCCCGCTTTATGAAGCAGAAGCCCCCATGTGATCAATAATATGTCAGGCCAGTAAGGCGGGATACCCATGTTTGAACCGCGCATCATGGCAGCAGGTCCTCTTTGGCAATTTTTAACTTTTTGCAAGAGATAAATTCTTCTTGAACCGGGATCTTGAACCGGATATGGAGACCTTCAAAGCTTTGTGGGAGACATCTTTCCCTTGAACCGGATTTTAAACCGGAATCTTCATTTTTAGCCGGAAATTTTTTGACGGCCTTTAAACTCGAACTTGCAAGAAGTTAATTCCTTTTTGAACCAGAAATTCTTAAACCGGATTTGAGAGCTTCAGAGCTTTATTGGAGAACAAATTTCCCTTGTACCGGATTGTAAACCGGAATCCTTTTTTGATGACCCGAAACCTCTTCATTGAGCCGGGATTTTGTAACTGTCATATACTTTCTAATCCGGAAACCTTCTGACAGCACGATGTGAATCCGGGACTGGGTTATCTTTCCCTCCAATGTATTGGGGTTCTTGACTTCACTGAAAACTAGCAATGTTTGCTAAGTCATATCATTGTAGCCCCCAAGTCTCAAGGTGACTCAAGGAGTTGGCTTGAGATTCTCCATATTTGACCGTGATATAAACCGGCATAACTTGTATATCATTGGTGTTGGCAGCACGATGTGAATCCACAGAAGGTTGAGGTGACTGCGGCGGGTTATAAATGATCCCGTATGAGCCGTGTCAGCAACTCGGCCAATGGTTCCTTCCAAGTGGCTCCTTGAAGTTTAACCAAACTGTAGTAGCGGCGACTTGTGTGCATGTCCATTGAACCATCCAGTGCAAACGACGGTTGATGATAATTTGCCTCCAATTTGTGGGAAGAAAGGCGGTTACCCATGTTCATACTCAAGAAACAGCTCATGCAGACAGGTGCGGCCCGGTATGTTGATGTATACTAGGCCGCGAGAGACGGACGACCGCAACATCAGAGGCAGCTCGGACAGATGAGTCGGTCGCGGTATTGTAAGCTGGTGCAGACGGGGAAGATCGGCACCGATGTCATAAACCGGCTCGGACGGGCGAGTTAATCACGGGCGCGGTCCCGGTGAGTCGAAGTAGTCCGGGCCACAAGGGCGGCGTCTTGCACACATATTCTTTGATCATTGTGGCACGGTCATATGCTAGCACATGACAATAATTACGCAATTTATATATCCATGATCCGGCCATCGGCTTTGCAATGACCAATTGTTCTGCATATAAAATGCAAAGACCAAAGTAATTTCTTTCTGACAAAAGCAATATGTGCTAAATTATACTTAGAGGGATATCACCTGATTCGCCCGAACAACAGATGAGTCGGCCGTGGCATTGTAAGCCAGTGCGGACGCGTGAACCGCCGTGAGGGCAGATGGACAAGTCGTCCATGGCTTTTGTAAAGCGGCGCAGGTGGCGATTCAAACATGATGTTGTTTAACCGGTGTAGATGCACGAATCGGCGGCAGGTGCGGACGGATGTAATCCGAACATCGGGGCGGCGACTTGCACGTATATCCGTCGAGCATCCTAGCACGGACAAACACCAATGCGAAAAGTTATGTTGATGCGCCCCCTTAGGCGACACCTTTTCGTAACGGTCCTGCAAAAATATTACAAGACCAAGTAATTGTTCTTTGATAAAAACAATATGTTTAATAAAATAAACTTTAGATGGATACCACCTGATATGTCTTGTCGGATGTCGAGCCAGTTGTCACGGTGAGACAACTTCGTTCCCTTAACAACTCCAAACCTCAATCACGTTTGTCCTCCCATAGGGCATTTTATTTAACAGCCATCCATGATAACTTCTTCCATCACAATGTGTCCTGGATGTGAGCAGCTTGTATCCTCCACGTCAGTGGTTTAGCAACAAGGCCGCGAGGGCAACTTGAAGTGCAGCTGGAGAAGAGGACGTGGCCGCATCCGGTCGTGGCAGCAAGCCAGCCGAGGGGTCACCCAGAGGCCGGTCAAGACAGGGCAGCTCGGAGTTGACGGCGATGCTGACTTGCTACTGCTGCGGCTGATGAGGCAAAACGTGACGGCAGCGGACGCTTGTGGCGACGAGGCGCATACCGGGGTCAGCTTGATGCGGCTGTTGCAGCTAACGGCTCACGGCAGAGGCAGAGGCAACTCATCGGCCGGGGCGGCTCAATGGCAGCGGAAGCCATACGAGGCCCGGCCGGAAAAGGGGCGGCTGGGCCCCGGCGCAACAGCGGAGAGATACCTGCAAAGTGAGGCCACCGCCGCCGAAACCACGTCCATCCCCACGCCCGAGTTGTCGCCAGTTTGGATGAATCCACGCCGAGTCGTATTCTTATCTCTTTTTTTTCTTCCTTCTTTTCGGTAATCAAGGGTCAATCCAACTTGGTAACTTTTTCCCTTCTTAATTCTGGAATTAACCTCGTTGTAACTTCCTTGTAGTAACCAGAATTGTCAAATAAAAACTAACTTCGCCTCTAATGACGTACTGATCCAAAACGTATTCTTCTTGTCTCCTAGTGACATACTAGTACTTGAAATCACCAGGGTTGATGCTTGATGCGATGGAAACAATGCGCTCGTTTGCACTTTTTGACTTCATCAGAGAAAACAACTTCGGCGACTCTGACAGGAAAAACGTCTGCAATGTCTGCAGCCGCATTGGAAAATTATATCGTTCTTAAAAACGCATGACTTAACGATGGCGCACCAAAAAATCCATCCGCCTTTCGAGTCGTGTGCGGCAGCACACACGGATCCATAATCTCTTGATCGCGATCTTCTACCTGAGACTTGTCAGTGCCGGGTTAACCTGCCCGATTCTTCCATGCCGGTTCTTCTTTATCCGGCTAATCACGGTCTTCTCGATCCTTGAGAAAAATTCCTCCAAGAACTCAACACCACCGTGCGCAGGCCCCACGGTGGGCGCCAACTGTCGTGAATTTGTCACGGCAGATGTCCTAGTGTGAGGACTTAGTCGCGAGGCCAACGCATCTATGTGGTAACTTGAGAGGGGTTGAGCGGGACGAGAGACGCGATGTTTTACCCAGGTTCGGCCCCTCACGGTGGAGGTAAAAGCCTACATCCTGCTTCATTGATATTGATGATGATGATCATGGTTACAAGTGTGCTCTATCTCGAGAGCTATTGTCTAAACCTAACTTGTCCAACTTGTGGAACATGTGAATCTTGTCCCTTTTGAGGTGCCCTGCCCCTTCTTATATATGTTGGAGGGGCGGGTTACATGTGGAGTCCTATTAGGATTAGGACTAGTCTATCTCTAATACAAACCGGATACAAGTCCAGGCCTTAGCTCCTTGTAAGATAATATTCCTCTTGCCTTTCCTCTTAAACCGGCCCACCATTAAACGTGAACCGGCCTTCTGGGTCTTGGGCCTTGTCATCTATCTGTCCCGCACGCCGGATCACCAATGAGTCATAATGACCAGGTGGGTTGCCGGTAAACCGCCAGGTCAAGGCGGGTCACCAGTAACTCGCCAAGTGTCAGCGGGGTCTTCAGATAATCCGCCAAGTCCGGCCGGGTTAACTTCCGGCCGGTTGACACCGCCAATCCTTTGGCGGTTTACCAATGAAACGCCTAGTCCGGCCGGGTTATACTTCCAGCCGGTTTACGCCGCGGGGTATATCCCTGACAGATGATATATTAGCATGAATACTTCATAAATTAAAGATACGTTGATGACGTATCACTCCACACCAAAGGGCACAGGCTCTGGCAAAAGGGCAGGCTTTGAGGCATATATGGTAGGGCGGACGACGAGGCAAAGTACGCGGGAGGGTCTTGCCGCAACGGCGTCCAGAGACGCCTGCAAGTAAGGACTGGAAGCACACAGATCCAAGCTATCATGGCCTTGACCGTCGAGATCTCGGCGAGCCAGGTAGGCTGGAAGGGGCGCAGCTACCTGGTCGCCGGGTCGGAGCAGCCCGGTGGAGAACGCCGGCAGCGAGGGACACCGGAGAGACGTGGGCCTATAGCCGCCGGGGCCGGAACAACACCAGCAAAGACCCGCCGCGAGGGGCCCCGAGCCATCCACAACCGCGTACACTTCGCTGCCTTCGCGCGAGAGCCACCGCCGTTGCTTGGGGATGGGGAGAGCTACCACAGACAAGGGGGCTGCCTGCACGAGAGGGCAGGCCGGGAATGCCCCGCAACTGGCCGTCGCCGTAGACTGCAAGCTCGAGTAGCAGCTGGAGGGGGAGGCCCGAGAATCGCCGGAAAAAGACCTGGTCACGGGCAGAGAGGGAGGCGCGAGGGGAGGGGCATCCGTGGCGGCCGAGGATGGCGGGGCAGGGGGGCCACGGCCAGCCGGTGACGCGCGGGGCCAGGTCGCCCCAGGGAAGGCCGGATCCGCCCCCACCGGACCAGCAGAGGGGGGTGCCGCTGCGGCTGGACGGGGTAGGCGGAGTGTTGGGGGCGTTGGGGCGCGAGGGCCCAGATCCGCCCCGCCGCCACCTTCCTGGGGTCCGGCTTTGCCGGTGGGCCGAAGGGCGATGCGCGGGGGAGGGGGGTGGGTTCCAGCAAGGATAAATAAAGCTTTATATACCTTATAACAGAGCCGTTCTCAGGAGATGAGGCAAATGAAAGCATTAATACGGCTTGCATATAAGGTGGTGACGACTCTTGGTTGTGTGCATCCCAAGATGCAAGATGCAGAGGAAGAAATGACTTCTCTTTATAAACACTAGTATGGTTTATTTATGAAAGTGCATTCTATTTACAAGTAAGTAGAACACATCTGAGATAACAAACCAGGAGCATTCAAATCTATATGCAGTTCCATCCATATGTATGTACTACATGTTATATTAATAACTAGATCGGGTTTACTAAGAGGAAAACTTATTCTTTGACTTTATTTAAAGAAAAACTTGATATAGTGCAGCATGGCAAGATTCCAAGAACTCGTCTTCTGGTTGAATCTGCTCTACCAAGTGGGCTTTTGAGTCTTTAATTAAAAATAAAAGTGGGCTTTGGAGACACTGAACAAAACACAGAAGGAAGAAGATGGGGTTGCAGAAAGGAAATCCAGCGCATATCAAAATATCTTACCATTCGATCACGGAAATCACCAATCATGACCTTGAAGAAATGATTGTCCTGTTCATTTGCGGTAGCAGCAATGTCACCCCTGTTACTCCAAGGACTGCTCATCTTGCAACCAGTACTAGATTTGTACATGCCCTCGCTAATGGAGACTGGGAAGAACTCATAGCAGCAAGACTAAAATTGCAAGCAAGATGGGGCACGAATAGACAAGGAGGCGCTTACACACAGTGAGGTCGGCGGACGACCTGTCAACAGTCCAACGATGGGCAGTTAGGAAGGAAGGAAGAAATACTCTTCCAGTTTTTCTATTCGGTCCCTGATTTTTTTTGTTGTGTCAGTCTTTTTTCCTTATTCCTTCCTATTTTCAGAGCACACCTCATCAAAGAATCAACCCCATTATCTATCTTACGGGGAAGGCATAGCCTCATTATCTATCTTAGGAGGAAGTTGCGGCTCCATTATCTAATTTAGGGGTGAGGGGTGCAAGGGATTGTCGGAGTTGTTCATCATGGTGCGGGGCCTAGAGGGGTGTCCAAGGCGGCAGCCAACACAATGGTGGATGGAGGGCAGGGCGATGAGGCGGCGACAGCGCTTGCCACGGGGGGGAGGCAGGCGATTATGCCTGGGTAGGCGGCGGGGGAGGAGGAGGAACCGTCGCCAGGAAGGAGAAGCAAGAACGTGTGGGAGGAAGAAGATGAACAACATGTGATCTATTATGGGTTGTTGGATGAAGATTTGATGGTTTATATGAGAAGTGACCCCCCCTCCTGAGTCGCCCCATGCGCGACTGGGAGGAAACCCTAGCCGCCGCCGGCCGGGTCCCCCCTCCTTCTCCTCCTCCCCCTCGTCGTCGCAGAGGGCGCGGCCAAGCGAAGCCTAGTCATCGCCGGCGGCGGCAGGGAGTCCCTGTCCCCTCACGCGTCGATCTCGTGGCGGGTCGGGGTTGGCGGGTCATGGTGCCGCGCTTGACAGCGGGCGCGACGGCGGCGTGGCGGCGGTGTGATAGGCGTTGTGCGAGGGGTGTTCTTGGGGGCGGGATGCGGTGGAGGCTCGGTCGGATCTGACCCCCCTAGCGACGCGGGCCGTGGGCAGCGCGGACCGCGGGCAGCCGCCTATGCCGTGGTCATCCTGTGGAGGTGGCGGTGCGGGTGTGGTGGTGCGTGCTGGTCTGGTTCTGGTCCGGACCCTCTGGTGGCGGCTTCCGGACGATGGTGGGAGGCGCGGGAAGACCCTCCGGTAAGTGTTCCTGGCCGTTGGTTTTGGGTTGGTTTGGTGTCCGCCGTCGATGGGCATGTGGTTGTTGGTGGCTTCGCGCCAGTCTGTTGCAGCTGTCGTGGTGAGGTGACACAAGGTGTGTGTCGGGTAGGGGGGTTGGTGGAGGGATGGGAGGTGCCGACGTGGTCTGGCCACCCGTCGCCGGCACGGGGGTGTGCTGGTCGTGGATGCATCCGCTCTCCACTCTCCCTACTTCCTCGCTGAAGTGCGGGCTGGGGTCGATCTGGCGTTGTTTGGGGCAGAGCGATTACTAGCAGCTCTGTCATTCGCGGGCTACCGGGCGAGCCAAAGCTGCAGCCTTTGGTGGGTCCGGGGGTGTCTGGTTGCAGGGCGGCGGCCCTGGCAGTGGGAGACGCTGATCATGGGCGAAGAGCATGTCTCGGGTGCAAGCAGGCAATCATGGCCACGCGGGTGGCATGGTTGTTGGTGTTCGGCGGAGCATGGAGGAGGGATGTGAGTGTCGCAGTTCATTACTTGCCTGGCTTTTGCCTGGTGATGGTGGCAGCGTTCGCGGATGTGGTTTCCTTCCTGAAGGCTCCGTCGCGGCCTCTCCTCCTCTCCATGTTGCTTCGGGTGAAAACTTGATCTTCACGATTGGGCGGTGACGACACCATGGTGTCGTACCCTCGCACCACCGAGGAGCCCATGCTTCATTCGTG
The DNA here is from genome assembly GCF_002162155.2 of Triticum dicoccoides. Lineage (NCBI taxonomy): Eukaryota > Viridiplantae > Streptophyta > Magnoliopsida > Poales > Poaceae > Triticum > Triticum dicoccoides. The sequence goes on along the minus strand of NC_041386.1, from coordinate 550,247,337 downwards.
TCCAGCTTCACTTCATGGTGACTTGCACTTTGTGGAGGTCCCCATCAATGTCAAGTGTCTTAGTTAGCTTGGTTGTTGTCGGGATGGTGTGTCGGTGCTCAACACCTTTGTATCTTGCCTTGGGTGTGTGTGTGTGTGTTGTGTGTGATGGTGTGTGTTTGTATCAGCTTGCTCAGATGTATTGCAGTGTTGATTGCTTTATATATATAGCGGGGGAAACCCTTTTTGACTATATGAGAAGTGTCTGATGCAACACATTTTTTCAGATACTTACAAATAAACACATACTCTCCTTGATTCCGGGGAATGACTGATCACACTAAAGTCCAGGAAGAACGAGCCTCCATTTTCGTTAGCAACAGGTGTTACCTAGATGGTGGCTTCAGCTGACTGATGTATTACTTTGTATGGTCTTTATGAATAATTAATAAAATGATTGCATGCATCGTCTAGATACAGAGGCCGGGGGTATATCCTTCTTTTCCAAAGAAATGAAAGCTTCTCCAATATAGCTTTTTTTGTGGGGAAATAAGAACTTCATTCAATCATCTCTAGCTCCTGCATGATCAGCCATAATGCTAGTCATGAGAAAACTAGGAGGGGAGTCCATCCAGCAGCTCGTAACCCCTAATGTGCAAGCAAACTTGGCACAAAGGTGGGCTGGAGCATTGGCTTTTCTAGATACATATTGAATAACAAAAGACTGAAAAGATAAGGCTAGTCCTTCTATCTCTAATAGAACTGGCACTACCAACGAGCGCGAAAAATTGCGCGAAGCCCACAGATCGACTACCTCCTTACAGTCAACCTCCAGAACCAATCGAGGGAAGCCTTGGAGACAAGCAAAATGAACACCATCACGCAGGGCCAAAGCTTCTGCTACCAATGGATCTGTCACTCTAGGATAAGGCTTGCTCTAGGCCGCAAGGAAGGCAGTTGAAGACTGGGCGATCCCTCCTGCACCCCCTTTACTTTCCTCACGGGAGATACCTGCATTAGTGTTGATTTTTATCCAATCACCCTCAGGTGGTCTCCAACCGTAGCCGATCAGGACTTTGGTGTGCTCCACAGGAAGTTCTAGCACCGCCAAAGCATCCTTGATTGATCTCATAAACTGGACTGGGTTTGAGCTTTCCTTATCATGTGTAATGTTGTTTCTGGAATTCCAAATCGCCCACATCACAGTAACAATTTTTGCCCTATCAGGTTCTTGAAACCTTGGGTCGCAAAGTATATCCTTCGTCCATGTTTTTGGGTGGAGATCAGGAAGTTTCACTTGTAGCCATTCTCTCGCTCCCCTCAGAACCTCTTTGCATGAGTGCACTTTATCAGCGCATGCATCAAGTCCTCGTCTATAGCTAGGCAGACTTTACATCTAGCCATGGTGACAATGTGTCTGTGCTGCAGTGTTCGCTCCACAAGAAGAATGCCCCATAGAACTCGCCACCAGAACACACGAACTTTAGGCACCACTTTTAGCTTCCACAACCTTGTCCATAACTGTTTCTCTGTCTCTTAAGTACCCGTCGTCGTCCCCAATATAGCTTGTGTTAGTACTACTTGTTGTTCAAATTGTCTCGTAGTATATCATCGGCCATCAAGTTATAATATTTGTTGGTCAAATTGTCTGGTAGTACAATTATTTCCATAGTGTATAAATAAAGGGTGTTTTCCATCGCATCAAGTGGACGAAAGCAAAATGAGTTCAGACTCTTCCAGACTCAGTTGCTCCATGACTAAGATGTACACAGTCATTTTGGCCTGGGAGGCCCGCGTCGCTCACGCGAGCAATGACGGGTCAAAAACCTCACGCCGCCAGTGCGTTCCTCCTCCACCTTCCCTTCCCCTCGCCGCCATCAGAGGGCGACATCGGGCGAAGCCTGGTTGGTGTCATCAGTGATGGGGTTGCAGCGCTTCATCGGGGACAACCGCTTATGTAGGGTGTCACGGCGGCGGTGCGCCCTACCATGCTGGTGTAGCGAGGCGGGCATTGATGTTGTGGTGGTTGCACTAGGTGCGGCAGGCGAATGACAGCGACGTGGGTCCTTCGTGGATCTGGTGTGGTGGCGTAGCCCGGCGCGGTGGTATTGCTCGGGCTTCTCCGGGCGACGGTAGGGGTGGCCTGCTGCTCTTCGGCAATGGTGAGGTCCGTGATACCAACTCACAGCTATGGCTCGATGTGGTCACGCCAGCTGGGAAGACATGGTCTATGGTGGTGGACGATGTCCGGTGCGCAAGCGCAGGGGATGACTTGGTCGGCGCTAGTGCAAGCATTCGTTATGTGATTTCCTTGCATGTTGCTCATTGGTGGTGTCGGCCCGAGTCGGGCTCTCCTTCAAACCCTAGTCGGGTGTGCGTGAGCCGATGTTGCTAAGAGCTGTGTACATGGCGCCGTGTGGGGGGCAGTGGTGCCCTGATGGTCGGGGGCTCGCCCTTTTGCTCACCAGTGCTGGGTGGAGGCAGTGGTGTCCCGATTTGCCTGTGCTTGTTGCCCGAGCATAGTCCTAGGGGTTGTTCAACGATAGGGAAGGTGAACTTCCTGCATATTCCTTGGGTGATTGGTGGATACATGCTTTTGTGTGGATGAACTCTAAGCCATGGATGCCAGGGCGATGACCCTGGATGGCGGGCTTTCACACCGTGCTCTCCAACGAGTAATGTTGAAGCTGGTGTTCGTGGTGTGCTTCAGCTATGTGGGGTAGTGAGGTGCATTGTGGCGGAAGGTCCAGTCAAGCCTACCACATTAGTGGTGGCTTCGCCCTGGTCAGGATCTGGAGTGATCGGTCCTTGGTTGATGTTTCCCCATCATGGTGAGTGTGGCTAGTCCAAAGACCCAGAGGGTAGTGAAAGCTTTGCACTTTGGCGCCGAAAGTGGCGATGCCTGTGAGTGTCACTTTCCTCTTGGGGCACCGCCAAGGCCCTATCCGTAGCCCCGAATCTCAGGTTGAAGCCCTTTGTCCGCTTCAGAAGACGCAATGAGTGCATCCTGCCTGTAACGCCTCGGACACACCCGCCGGTGGTCGTTACTCCTGGCGGGATCTAGACTAGCCCCACAGATCAATACTAGTATTTTCTATGCACTTTGTCCTCACTCGTGCGCACCCGGGAGCAACTTCCCGGTCGGTCACCCATCCTGACACTACTCCAAGCTGAGCACGCTTAACTTTGGAGTCCTGTTCGAATGGACTCCCAGAAAAGAAGGAATTCCTTATTGATATGAGTAGTCTATCATCCCTAATAAGCCAGGCCATCACATACACCCCCACTCAAAGGAACCGACGTCCTCGTCGGGCCACAGGAACGTTCCCTCTTGGCACATACGTCTGTGCATCCAATCCGGTACATGTGCCATGGCGGGTGCCACGACGGGTCACAAACGTCATGAACAACATGACCACGCACCTGTCCGCAACCATCCGTGTAACCGCGAGGGTCGGCTCTGATACCAACTTGTAACACCCCGGACACACCCGCCGATGGTCGTTACTCCTGGCGGGATCTAGACTGGCCCCACAGATCAACACTAGTCTTTTCTGCTGAAAGAACATGCGGTGCCCCCATGTTTGGTTTTGGTAATTGATGACAATCTCTATGGACTAATGGTTTCCTTGAGTTATATTTGAAGGTTTTGTCCACAGGCTTTTCTTGGAGTGCATGTGTTGATTTCAAGGAGAGTTTGTGTCGACCAAGGTGTTATTCAAGGAATTATCCAAAGATTGGTCATGTGAGAGTTGAGCTTATTGCAAGCATGTCTTGAAGAAGAAGATTGTGTGATCATTCATGTCTACCTTCAAGACATCATTCAAATGAAGAGAATTGGAAAGGTTCAAGGTTGATCAAGACTAAGTCAAGAGTGAATCAAGTTGATCAACTCACAAAGCGCAGAAGATGTACCGAGAGGGATCAAGTGATCCCATGGTATGGTAAGAATTGTCAATTATGCTTTGTGTACTAACCCATGGTCTTCGTGAGAGTTCTTTGTGGGTTAGGTTGCGGTGTGCAAGTTCAAGTGGAGCATCACGAAGAGATCAAATGCTTGAAGCTTGCCGTCCTTTGTGGTGATAATGGACTTGTGAAGATGTGCGGAAGAGTGGCTCACCATAGCGGAGTATGGGGGAGCAATCAACTAGTCTTCATTGAGTCAACACAATCAAGAAAGGTGGTCCAACTTGAGGGAGTCAAGATTGTCATCATCTAGCTCAAGTGGACCATGTGCAAGGCAAAGGTTTGCCCTTGATAGGTTTTCTATTTTACCGGTCTCATGACGGTAGTTGGGAGACCGGGTTATAGGATTGATTGCCGTACTATCAAGGGGGGCTCTCGATGAGAAGCTTGATCGTATCGTTCATAGAGAGCTCAAACCATTGCATCCTTGCATCATCTTTCTTGGTTCTTGTTTGGTTCTCTTTGTGAGTCTTAGAGCTTATGGTCATCTTGATGACAAGCTTGAGTTCATCGAAAACGGAGTGCACATGCATCTTCTATGATGTTTTCGATGTTGGAGGTTTTGCCGATTCTTCTCGGTTGGAGGTTTCACTCCTCTTTTTGTTAGGCATACCTCCCCTGCCTCTTCTTACTATTACCAGTCGCTGTTTTGATGTTACTCATCGTCTTGTTTCCAACAAGCTTGAGTTTGCTCAATTCGGAGCTCATATGCAGAAGTTATGGCAGTTCTTGTTTTCTTGGAAGTGGTTTTTGTCTAGTCCCAGCGGTAGTACCACGAGCCCCAGCGGTAGTACCGCTTGGAGCTCTCAGCCGTTGTACCGCTGCTTCCGGGCGGTGGTACCGCCATCTTGCTCAGCAAAGACTTGGGCGGTTGTTCCGGCCAGGCACCGCCCAAGTACCGGTCAGGCCTCTGTTTTGATGCGGTACTCGGGCGGTGGTGGCCCGGTTGGTCCGGTCGTACCGGTACCACCGGTGTCCAGAGCGGTTCTACCGCTCAGGACTTAGCCGCCCGAGCGCTCAAGGCCATGCGGTTGCACCGGCCCGGTACCGCTCGACTACCGCACTCAGGGGTGACTCCCTTCTGTTCCTATGCGGTGGTTGAGCGGTGGCTGGGCGGTTGCTCCGGTTGTTCTTCTCAACCGGTGCTACCGCCTGGTCGCCCGGTTGTATCGCCTGGTAGGGTTCTGCACGTATACTGTGAGTCCCGGTTGTACCGGGACCAGGAGCGGTAGTACCGCTCGTGTGCGGGCTGAGCACATAACGGTTGGATTTCCCCCCTCCTATAAAAGGGGGTCTTCTTCCCCAATGAACCCTATCTTTTGAGCTCGTGTTCTTCCCCCATTGTTGACCTTATTCGAGCTTGCTAACTCTCAATCCCTACATGGATTCTTGCTAGTTTTTGAGGGAGAAGAGAGAGGAGATCTAGATCCACATTTCCACCAATCACTTTCTCCTCTATGTGAGGGGAACCCCTTGGATCTAGATCTTGGAGTTCTTGGTGTTCTCTTTCTTGTTCTTTCTCTCATTTTCCTCCCTAGCATTAGTTGCTTCAGTGGGATTTGAGAGAGAAGGACTTGGGCACTCCGTGTGCCCTTGCCATTGCATTTGGTGCATCGGTTTGAGTTCTCCACGTGATACGTGGAAGTTACAAGTTGAGAAGCTTATTACTCTTGGGTGCTTGGTACCCTTGAGCTTGTTCCTCTTGGGTGCTTGGGCGCCCTAGACGGTTGTTGGTGTTCGGAGCTCAATCATTGTGGTGCAAAGCTCCGGGCAAGCGTCGGGGTCTCCAATTAGGTTGTGGAGATCGCCCCGAGCAATTTGACGGGTACCGTGACCGCCCCCATGGATTGCCAAAGTGTACGGGTTCGGTGACCGCCCCCAAGGGTTGCCATTTGTACGGGTTCGGTGACCGCCCTCAAGGGTCCCTTAGTGGAATCACGGCATCTTGCATTGTGCGAGAGCATGAGGAGATTATGGTGGCCCTGGTGGCTTCTTGGGAAGCATTGTGCCTCCACACCGCTCCAAACGGAGATTAGCATCCGCAAGGGTGTGAACTTCGGGATACATCGTCGTCTCCTCGTGCCTCGGTTATCTCTTACTCGAGCTCTTTACTTATGCACTTTACTTTGTGATAGCCTTATTGTTTCTTGTTATATATCTTGCTATCACATAGTTGCTTATCTTTCTTAGCATAAGTTGTTGGTGCACATAGGTGAGCCTAGTTGTTTTAGGTTTTGTGCTTGGCAAATTAACCGCTAGGTTTATTCCGCATTTGTTCAAGCCTAAACCGTAATTATTTTAAAACGCCTATTCACCCCCCCCCCTCTAGGCGACATCCATGATCTTTCATCTGCGCACTTTGTCCTCACTCATGTGCACCCGGGAGCAACTTCCTGGTTGGTCACCCATCCTGACACTACTCCAAGCTGAGCACGCTTAACTTTGGAGTTCTGTCCGAATGGACTCCCGGAAAAGAAGGAATTCCTTATTGATATGAGTAGTCTATCATCCCTAATAAGCCAGGCCATCACACTACCCTCTTGGGGCGACGTCGATGGGTGGGGGTGTACCTTTGGTACAACAACAATAGCAGTAATAGTAAGAGTCACATACCACACTACATATAGTTAGTCTTGCACATGCTCCCTCCGTTCCTTTATATAAGGTGTATTTTTTTCAAAAGTCAAACAAGGCCATGTTTGATCAAGTTTTTAGAAAAATATATCAATATCCACAATACAAAATTTAAATAATTTCATCCATCATGAAAAGTAGTTTCATATTTTATCTATTTGGTATTGCAAATGTTGTTAGTTTATTCAATAATCTTGGTCAAACATTCAAATCGTTGACTTGCATGGAAAACAATACACCTTATATTATAGAATGGAGGGAGTATTTACCATTGGCCATTAGGTTTTTGAACTGAGATTTGCAAATCAGGATTACCTATATGATTCGGGTCAATGTCATGTGTTGCTCCTATACCTATTTTTTAACCCAAGGATTTTGTAGGATTTTTTTCTGTAAACTAGGGTTGATCCCTTGAGAGTTGAGGTTACAAACACCCTCCTAACCATTCAACCACATGTTGCCATATTGGTTCCCATAGGATCTCAATCCTTATGAATGTTGCTTTGCAATTGATATCAAAGCAATGGTGTCACTGTATTCCGAAGGACTGTCATCTGAGGCCTAGTTTTATACTCCCTCCGTGATCAATGACACTTATTTTGGGACGCGGGATGTACAAAGTTAACGTCCAAGCCTCATTTTTCACTCGGTTCATGATTTTCGCTCAAGACTTTTCCACAGAGTTTACGATTTTTTCGTTGCAAGACTTATTTTGCGCTCAAGACTTTGCCCAATCTGGTCTGAAGCAATGTAAGCATGTGATCAATATGTATGAATGTACTCAGGATATCAGTTGTATTCTGCTCATCGATAGACTGTCATGGTATAGTTAATGTAGGCACAAGGGTGATTTGATTAGTTGGATTGGGTCCTCATAGGAAGCAATTCCATTATTTTATGGATGGAGAGAAGCAATTTAGAAGGGGGGTGTAGAGGGTAAGTGTTGGGGATTCCAGTTATGCAACATAACACCCGAGGAACGCGACACAAAGAAATCACATGATATAAGTACATGAGTTACTTGGTCATATAGCTAATACTTCTAGGGGTTTCTATAACTATTAATGAATGTTAGTGGGGGTTTGTATAGTAACACATATTAATTGAATGTGCTTCGTGGAGTAGTACGTACTCCCGTAAACAAATATAAGACGTTTTAGATTTAGAAATTTAAAACGTCTTATATTTGTTTATAGAGAAACTTTTTTTAAGACATGTTGAGTAAAAATGTTTTATGGTTACCCTTATCAATTGATAAGTTCGGTTACATTATCTGATGGGCATAGTCGTAATGGTCATACATGCTAGTAAAAAGCCTTCACATCATAAGAGGTTGTATATCTGAGGACTAAATAACTCGTGAAAATGTTTTGACATCAGAAAAATGATTTGTACGTAAAAGAGGTATTTTAATATGTTCAATGCCCACGAAAATGCTCATGTATTTCATATAAGTTTACACCTAACTCGTTAGTTGTTCCATAGTCCAAAGACATACATGACGAGCATGCTTTCATTTTTCTTACCCCGAATGCCAAAACAATAAAAATAATACTATAAGAACAAACCATGTCCATTCACAAAAGGAACATGTCTATTGGATCGAAATAATTAATTTCCAAACATTTTTAAAAAATACTCACCAAACACAATGAATTAAATAAAACGTCTAAATCCTTTGGGGAGGGGGAGGGGGGTTGTTTGAATGCGTGGGATATCCATGTTTCCTAAGAAAACCTTTATTTTCGTGGCGAGGATTGGCCATTTACATCGAGCCAATCACACTCAGGGGTAGATCTATTATGTCATTTTTACTTGATAGTGGGATGTGAAGTGTGTAATATAACGGTGTTTTTTAAATATATATCCAAAATCCATGATCATGTAAAAACAAAAGACAAAACATGCTCCTACAACAATGCTGGCAAATAATAAAGGTGGATTGTTGGAGGGTATGCGGAAAATTATTGTTTGTACTCCCTTCGATCCTTTTTACTCTGCGTATTGGATTTTTGTCAAGTCAAACTTTACAAAGTTTGACCAAATTTATATTAAAAAATAACAACATCTATAATACAAAATATATATACTATGAACTACATTGCGTAATGAACCTAACAATATAGATTTCGCATTGTGAATGTTACTTTTTTCTATAAACTTGGTCAAAGTAGAGATACTTTGACTTCGAACAAAACTTATATGCAGACTAAAAAGGACCCGATGAAGTATGTGTAACTCATTTGGACTATAGTGTACTACTCCATCCCATAATGTAAGACGTTTTTTGACGTTATAGGACGGAGGGAATAGTATTGTCAGAGAAAAACGAAGAAAAGTTGCATACACCAGCTCAAGATAATTGAGCCACCCTTTGGTTGAAGAAAACGGTAGTCGTTTCCTAAAAAAACAGAAAAAACAGTAATCTTAAGGTTGGGCGCAAAGCCTGGTCTCGCGATGGGCTTCCAGCCGTCGGATGGCCGGGAGGCCGAGCAGTGTGTGTCCGTGATAACGCCGTGATGTAGACACGGCCAACGTGCCTCGTGCAGCGGTCGTCGCGCCGTATCACAGTCGCAGCCCGAGAGAAAATGTAAGGGAAGGGGGTTCCTCTGCTGCCTCGGCGGTGCCCTCGGGCGTCAGGCCTCGCCGCCGCTCCGGCGCGACGGTTCTCTTTCCACCAACCTCTGCTGCATCACAGTTGTCTCAGGCTAACTCCACCGCGCGACTTCAAACGGACGTCAGTTTTGACCGGATTTTGTTTCTTTGGTACGCCGATGGGTTCGCCCGTGTCCGCCTCTGTCTGTTGTGTCGTGCGTACGCCCACCACGCGCTCGCACCTCAAAACTTGTCCGTGTTGAACGTGTTTAAAAAAACATAAAAACTTAAACAAAATGATTTAAAAAGTAAATAAACGCAGTTTAAAAAACTTAAGTTAGGGTCCATGGTCACAAAACGGCTCAGTTTCACGTTCAATTTGATATAATTAAACATAAAAAAGAAAAAGAAAACGGCCACCGTCAGCGCGCTCGTGCCCGTGCCTGTCGATGTCGTCGCCGTCTTCAGTGGCCGTCGGCGTCATCGTCGTCGCTGACGAGGTCCACGTAGGCCGGCGGCGTCCAGAGGTGGGCCGGCGGTGCGTGGTAGACGGGGGCGGGCTGGACGGCGGGAGGTGCCTGCACGACCTCCTCCCGTGGCGACGCCTCCCACTCCGGTGACCGCGACGGAGTGGCACACCAGTTGACGCCCACGGCGGCGGCCATCTCCGGAGCAGTGCAGGATCAGCCCCACCCCTGGCCCAGTAGGCCCGGGTGGAACGCGGCCACCGGCTCCTCCTCCATCGCCTCCTCCCTCCTCTCCTCCACCATTTGCAGCTCGGGGAAGGCGACGTCGCCGGCGGCAGAGAGTGCCATCGTCTCCTCCAAGCCGTCCCATTGGCGCTCGTCGTGGGTGTACATGGAGTCGTCCATGACACGCTGCACAAGCCAGGCCTCCTCCTCCGCTGTCATGCGAGGAGGTGGAGGTGGTGACGGAGACGGTGAAGGCGACGGCGTGGGCGTGAGGCCGCGCACGCGCGTACGCCCCGCACACATCTCGACCTGGCCGCCGCGGCCCCGACACCGTGCCGGCGAAGTATGATGCGCGGCGCGTGTCATGCTCGTCCCGGAGCCACGTGTCCCGGAAGGAGGAATCCGGGGCGTACCTGGCGTCATGGTACAGGTCGTCGGGGGGAGGGGGGAGGCGGCGGCGGCGCTCGATCTCGTCGCGGCACGCGCGGCCGCTCGCCGGCACTGGCGGGATCGGGACCCGGTCGACCCTGAGGTGCCAGCCGTTGGGGAGGTGGACGTCGCTCCACGGGACCGGCGTCCTTGTCTCCCAGTACCTCCGGCACACGTCCACCGCGAGGTACTGCCGGCCGCGCTCGCCAGCGGGCCTAGGGTTGATGGTGAAGGGGGCCGGCGTGGGGGCTCCACAGGAGGAGCGCGACGGAGACGCGGGCTCCTCCTTCTTCCCAGAGCCGCGGCGGCGCCCCGAGGAGGAGCCGGCCTCACGGTCGTGCTTCCCCTTGCGGTTCCAGAAGCCCATGGCGAGGTGGCTGGCCGGCGAGCTCGAGGACAATGGAGGGCTAGGGTTCGGGGCTGTCGGGTTTCGAGGAGGCCGCGGGGTGGCGTGGGGCAGTGTGGACGACAACCCATCCACGCTTCCCACTTAAAGAAGGACGGCGACCGTTCGACATGCGGATGACAGGTGGGGCCGCCCGCTCATGCGCATTGATGTGGGCGGGTGGGAGGTAGGTGGCCGTCTGCCACGCGGCCCCAACGCAGATGAGACGCGCGTCTGTTTGGTGTCCGTCGCGACCCAAACCCGGCGCAAGTTTGCGCTCGAAATGGGTTGGCCCGGACACAAAACGGACAAGATGGGTCCGGACCATCGCACGCTGAACCGTTTTCTTTGTCCATTTTATCTCAAACAGACGGAACCGGATATGATAAGATCGTGCGGTGGAGTTGGCCTCAGCTCCTGGATAGCACGCCCCTCGCCATGCGGCTGCCTTCCGATCGAGGAGGATTTTTACATGGATACGGGACCGGGCAGCGATCCGGGATCCGCACTTTAATGGCGATCCCGTTGATGGAATCGACGCGCACAAGGCTCGACAGAAGTGGGTTCCGGTTGGAGGTTCTTTGTACTACCTCCGTCCTGGTTTATAAGTCTCATTTATATTCTGTGCTAAATTTTGATCTTAAATTTAACTAATGAAATATTAATGTATGTTTTAAAAAATCATATAATTTGAAACTATGTTCAAATAAGATCCAACGATATAATTTTTAATGACATGCATTAATATTTTGTTAGTTAAATATCTAGTCAAAATTTGACACAAAATACAAAGAGGATTTATAAATCCAGTACGGAGGTAGTACCATTGTGAAACATGAGGAAGCTGCGGTTGAAGCCAAAGCCCTGCACTGACAGTTATGCTGAATTCCGAGGCCAAGATGAGTTTCAGGCTTTCAGCAACGAATATTTGCATGAGGTTAGCTGAGCTTGTGCTATGTTAAGGTGAGACTACTACCTTTGCATGAGATTTCTTTTTCAGTTTGGAAATTTCAGAGTTCAAATGCTGGTCTGTTCCCTCATTAATTGTCTGCCCCCTTCTTGGAAGTTGGAGTTTTGACCTTGGCTCCCTTTCTTCTCCTGACGTAAGTGTTTAAGGCTGGTTGTAATGGGAAGTATCATATATTAGTATCATGCATATGATATAGTGTATGATACTATCTCCCTAATGCATAGTATTATATATTAGTATCATGTAGTACTTTATTTATTGCCATGCATGACACAAAGTAGCATATCATTTATTATGATACGGTATCATGATATGATACTACACCCCCTCTTTCTTCATTTAATACTATGCCACCTCATCAAAATTGTCTAGTTGGCATGCATGATACTAACTATGATACTACCATTACGACCAGCCTAATGGGCTGTTGCAGTGACCAGTTGAAGTGACTCGACATGGCTCTGCAGAGCTAGGTGGGAGTAGCTCTTTTGCTTCTTGGAAGTTGAAGGCTGGCAGTTGGAGGTTTAATTGCTTCTGACTGTTGTCATGAGCTCCTTTTTATTCTCCACGGAGCACTTGCTGGTACTTGCTGCATTGTTGGCTTGTTGCCCGGAGTGACTGGAATGCCGGATGCACTCTGGCTCTAGAGCAGCAGCAATCCTGGTGCAGGCATCTTTGAAAAGCCAGGTATCACTGCCTTTCTTCAAGATTGTTCATCTCTGCTGCGCCAAAGCATATACTCCATTTCAAGATATATTTTTTACCTTTCTTCAAGGTTTTTCTCAACACAGACATGTTTTTTAATACATTTTCAAGACCGATATGAATGATTACCAGCATACGTAATCAGCAGCTTTGAGGTTTTCTCTCTCAATCGCCATTTGTATCTCTTGGAGCTTCTTTGCAAATGTAAGGTGTTTCCTCTGCCATGCGTCCTACTCATCCCTTTTACTCTAAAACTAAAATCTGAGTTGTTGTTTTTTGGAGGAAAAAAAAACCAGAGTTGTTGAATGTCAGCATATAAAAAGCATATTTACTTGCTTTGATTTGTTCGATCGTTTACTGGTGTTTCTACTTTCGCACCTGAGTCCACTTGCTGTCTCTCCTTGCTGCAGAAACATTCTGTGCATATTTACAGTTTTCAGCTCTGTACTATTTACAATTTTTCAATAGGAAGATTCTGTGCATATATATTTTTGGGGTTTGAAGGTAGAATAAACAAGAATGTGTGAAGAGTGACATAACACAAGAGCAATCTTACTCTCTAGGAGGGAGAAATTACCCCCGTCAGACTGACATTAGAGTTCGATTTTTCATTGCTTTGTTGAATGTGCAACTGACATTAGCTGCAAATTTCAGTTCACGGGACTGGATTAGCAGCATCCCAGATGGAGAAACTTTGTGACTGTTGCAAGAGATATGCGGACCATTTGGATGAAAAGATGAAGTGTTTCCGCAGGCACATGGGTGCTGATTTTAGACATGGCATGGTAAGTCTGTTATGATTTCAGTCTCTCTCAAGTGTGCCCAGATATCTTCTGTTCACAGTTTAACATGCAGGGTTGGTTAGGTTTGTGATGGATAGTTGCCTACCAGTTGCATAAACTTGATGGCAGTTCAGTTGTTGTTAAACAAATAGAAAGAAGTGAATAGATTCTGAAGCTAATCATGCGTTTTGCCATTGTTAATAAGTTTTGTAGCTAAACTCATGGATTCCAGTCCAGCAGTTATTCCTGTAAGGCTGAAACGTTGTAGCAAATGAACTTCAAGGCTCAAGATGACAATGGAGTGGTGTTTTTTACTGAAGCTAATCATGCGTTTTACCATTGTGAAGCTTCTGTTAATATTAAATATTAGTCATGTAATCAAGCTCTATTTATCTTTTGTTCACCGCTAACATGCAGGGTTAGTTAGGTTTGTGCTGAATAGTTGCCTACTAATATTTTTCTTTTTTTGACACTGATAGTTGCCTACTGGTTGGTTGAACTAATGGCGGTTCTGCTGTTAAACAAATAGAAAGAAGTGAATAGATACTGAATATATTGCTAATGAGCAAAATCTGTAGTCAAACTTATTGGTTCCAGTGTCCAGCAGTTATTATTCCTGTAAGGCTGAAACATTGTACCAAAAGAACTTCAAAGCTCAATATGACGATCAACATTGTGTGTTTTCTAATTTCAAAGTTAATTGTCCATTGTGTAATCATGAACTTTTGGTTAATGTTAATCATGTAATCAAACTCCATTTATTAATCTATTTCCTGACTAGTCTACTAGAACATAGTTCTCACACTGCATCTATATCGTATTTTTTGCTGCAGTCATCACTGTCGAAAACTATGAAATTGTTGTGTTTATACTTCATATTAATATGTTTACATAATTTTTTCTCAGATCATACCAAAGAAGTTCATAGATAATTTCGGGGGAAAGATCTCAAGAACCATCGAACTAGAATCTTCTAATGGTAATATGTATGTCTTTGAAGTTTCCAAGCGCATGGGTAATACAGTCCTCCACCGTGGATGGCAGGCATTTATAGATGAACATCACATAGAAGAGAATGATTCATTGTTGTTTCGTCACATTGAGAAATCCCGTTTTGAGGTTCTGGTCCTTGATTCTGATGATTGTGAAAAGGTGTTCTTCTGCCCTGGCATCAACATTGTTAGTAATGTTGAAGAAAGAGGTGCGGATTCTGTTAATATTTCAAATAGCTCCCGTGATTATGCCACAAGATCATCAGGAAGCAAAAGGTTTGCTACGTGTGGAAGGGGTAACTCAAGCCATCCTAGAAAAGCAGCGAAGACAACCTTAAATTACTCCTCACCTGAGAATTCAGGTTGCCTTTTGATTCTCTTCTGCACTGACACTCTCTCAGTTATTGTTCACATTACATTTTATATTATAACTATATTGCCGTCGTTTTCACCGTTGGGATTATGTACAGGAGAAGACACTGAGAACGAAAATACAGACGCAATATACTCATCGTCTGAGGATTCAGGTTACATTCTGATCCTTTTCTGCATTAACATTACTTCCTGAATTATGTGTTCACAATAGAATTTATATTATATCCTATTGTCACCGTTTTCACCATCGAGATTATGTACAGGAGAAGAAACTGAGCCTGCAAATACAGACATAGAATACTCCTCATCTGGGGATTCAGGTTACATTTTGATTCTGTTCTGCATTAGCATTACTTTCTGAATTACGTGTTCAAAATACATTCTCTATTAGATTTTATCATTGACGTTTTCATTGTTGACATCTGTACAGAAGAAGGCACTGAGGACATTCCTTCGGAACACGAATCATCCTTTGAGCTAGATGATGGCCACACACCTTCACGGCAAGATTATGTCTTAGCTCGGGGAAGAACTCTATCCAGAGTACAGGATGAGAAAGTAACTACGCTTATCCAGGATGTTGGAGCTGAAATTCCTGTGTTCGTGGCTGTCATGAAGCCGAGCTATGTCAAGTCGCAAACTTCTGCTCTTGTATGTTTTACTGTTTGATTTTGCCAAAGTTGTCGTTCATAATGTTTAAATGCTTAATTTTTAGATTTCTGCATGAGCATTTTAATCCATTGCATATTTGATATAATTGTGCTTTTATATTGATAGCGTGAAGAAAAAGGAAAGTGTGAATCACTGATAATTATTTGAGTTCAGTAAAATGAAGACAGTTCTGTTTTCAGATACTAAAATATACATTGCACATTGTAGCATCTAGCCGGGGAACGTTGTGCATCTTTAAGTTAGATATACATGAAATGCAGTTGCGAAGTTCTATAAGATAGCTGTTTAAGTTACCATGTACAGGTAAGCAATGTGCTCAGATTTTCTTGTAAAGTTGGCAATTTATTAGATACTAGCATCACTTTTTTTTTCTGGTAGCATATATGCTCTAGGATATGCAGTCAACTTACTTGACAGATCATGTGCTTCAATGAAAATTTTATGTGCAAATAAAACACTTTACATCAGGCTGGAGTTACTCTCTGTATGAACTGATCCCAGCCTAATCATATTTGTTGATCTGTCACTGATACTGTGCCATCTGGAATTAGGTCATTCCCAAAGGCTATGCAGTTGAACACTTCCCACCTAAAAGTCAAACTGTGACACTGCAGCGCCCAGGCAAGAGCAAGAAGTGGCATCCCAGATTGCACATTAGGAAAGATAAACGCGGGGCCATCCTTTGTGGGCCTGGTTGGTTAGACTTTGTTCGCGACACTCAAGTACAGGTGGGAGATATCTGCATCTTTGAAAGAATGAAGAAGGGCACTGGAAGAACATTCTCATCACTTAGAGTACATCTACTTCGCAAATCAATGCTTCATTCCGGTGGAAGCGGAACTGGTCCTAAAAGAGTAAGCTCAACTCATGGCAAAACAAGGGTTAATTCAGCTACCCCTAAAAGAGCAAGCACAACTGATGGTAGAACCAGGGCAAAGGCAACTTCGACAACCAATGTTAGGAAGGAACCAGGTGATGGTACATCAAGATGCCCTCGGTAGGCTGAAACAAATTGGTGCACTTCCAGTTCTCTCCTTTCTGATTCGTTTTAGAAATGTTTCCAGGAGGAAATGAGCCTTCTTCGGTTCACAGCCATGGTCACGAAGCACGTCAGGGGCCTGTCGAGTCTAATAAATCCAGAGGGCCTCGGAAACGTCCCTACATAATATCATCCACTGCATGTCTGACCAGGGAGCAGGAGATGTATGTCGACAAGAGAGCTCGCTCCCTTCAGTCCGATGTTCCCATTTATGCGTCAGTAATGAACAAGAGCAGTGTTGGTGACAACAGCCTGTACGCCGTAGTAAGTCGATCAAGATCTATTCTTTACACATTTCAGCTGCCAATGGGATGTGTTATTATTCATTGTGTTCTTAAACCTGGTAAGATTTCAGCTAACCTGTTGTTTTAATGCAACATTTTGTGTAACAGACTATTTGCAGGAACTATGCTGCTGAGTATGTACCAGCTGGAGCGCAGACTGTGACACTCCTGAGGGCAGAGAAGAGCAAGACATGGGAAGTCAAGGTGAACCCGAGGATTGGCGACGCGAAGATGCTCAGGGCAGGTTGGCGTGAGTTTGCCCACGACAACCATCTGAAACTCAAAGACATATGTCTGTTCCAGCTGATGACGGACCAGAGGAAGCTTACGATGATGGTCGACATCATTCGTCACAATGAGAAGCGTTAGTTTTAACTTTCCAGCACATGAGAGTGAATCTCGGGTGGCTGTTCTGCTGGTATTTTTTGTGTGCTTTTGGTAGTTCTGTAATCTGTAAACTCTGTGGTGGTGTGGCTACTTTCCAAACTAAGGGAGAAACCTATGTTTATGTCATGGAATTATTCAATAGGCCTTCTGGTATTCAGGGAGTTATCTAATTTTAGGTTGGGTTATTGAATCAATGCAATATTGTTTTCTATGCACATTATCGCAAACTTCCCCTGTGTTTCTATCAAACATGAATAAATAATTGTTCATGAAACTATATGTAGTTTGATTCGATGGATTGGTTCTGTAGAGAGATAGCTACAGCAACTTTGAAGGTCTGAAGGATGAAGTGAAGGTCTGTTGGAATCCACATTCAGTCATTCCATAATCACTCTGCTTTAAAAAGGAACTGTCTAACTGTTTGTTTCCACAAGAACTGTAGAACAGGGCTTCTGACTCAACATAATACGGTATGGTAGAGAAGAATTATTTACCGTCGGCGTCAACCGGTGCCTCTTCCCTGCCTCTCTCTTCCGCATCCGCTTTGTATCTTGAATTCTCTCCGGTTATTTCTTGTACAGCCCCATCGCCGCGTCAGTTCTGCACGTTGGCAAAGGTGGTGTGGCCACTGCTGTCACTATGATTATATGGTTGTAAAGTCTCCAGTGTTAACAAAGAAACAAGAAAAAGAAGTTACATATATTGTTGTATTGTTACACACGGATAGGAGAATATGCAAAATATGAACACCTACTGCAACGAGGATAGAACAAATGCTGAATAAAACATGATTTAAAATAAGTCATGTGTGTATTGAAATGTCGATCTTACATAATAATTTAATATTTTAATCAGATATCTCAGTAAAAATATGAAAAAATCAATAACTTTGGGTAAAACATTACTTATATGGATAATATTACTCATCAAGCCATGTAGACAACTAGAGAAGCTGACATGCACAAAATATGTGTCTAACAGAAACTACTTAGCTCTATGAATATAATTCTGTTTCTTCCCTTTGGTAAACAAGGAAAGACTATTAAATACTTCCAAATATGAGCTAATATTTCCAATAAAGGTTTTCCATATATAACTCAAATATTTTCTTTTCCACGATTTTTATAAGTGTGATCACCGAGGAATTAACGAGTAGATTGGACCCGCACAAAAGGAGTTTCAAAATCACCTTGAAATGTTCAGTACCGTAAAACTGAAATGTCCTTAAAACAGTGTTATATGATCAAGAGATTATATACAGTTTGAGGATGAGAATCGCCTCAAATGTTGGGTCCTCATATAATGCACCATCTATAGGAAAGACTAGAAGATCTTAATCCTTTTGTCTTTTTTATTTCTGAAGGTATTGCTAATAATTCAGATTTGTTACAATCAGATGAACTATATGGTATGCCAAATATGGCAAAAGGGCCACATACCTTGAAGTAATATCATCATACTTGAGTCATTAAGCCCTCCATGTTGCCCGTCAGGTTCACCAGAGCAATTTGATATAAAAGTAATACAAAATGGAAGAACTAGAGATTAATTCAGACAAATTTACTCACAGAGGCAATAAAGCTCTTGCACTAATCTA
Source organism: Triticum dicoccoides (assembly GCF_002162155.2). Classification (NCBI taxonomy): domain Eukaryota; kingdom Viridiplantae; phylum Streptophyta; class Magnoliopsida; order Poales; family Poaceae; genus Triticum; species Triticum dicoccoides. The sequence goes on along the minus strand of NC_041386.1, from coordinate 550,228,854 downwards.
GCCTTATGGTGCAAGCAGCAAACGGCTACGCAATGCAAGTTATTACACCACACGCAACCCACTATATACTTTGGTTAAGAAAATAATTCAGAAAAATAGAACTTGGAAGTTGCCTGTGATAGTTTATTACTCTACGTAGTAGGAAGATATTATATTATGTAGCCACTGCTTAATATGGCAAAACGTTTATACACTTCACATATATAAGGTCACCTAAACATTTAGGACAGAACTATATATACATTTATCTTTTTGCATGCGGCGATGAATTTCGTAGTTTGCAGCATCAAGCTTATGTTGCATCAAAGAACATATCAAGGAATAAACTAAAAGCAGCTCAAAGCCTGTACGGGGACAAAATGAAGACATGACAATGTCAGTCCTTCTATTGCTACACTTGTACGCAGGATCAAGGACCAAACTTCTTCTTGGGCAATGGCCGGCGCTCTAGGACTAGAACTGTCTTACCCTCAACCTGGGATGTCCACTGCCTTCCTCCCATCTATCTGTAACCCATGCCTCCTAGGAGGATTGTAACCATAGTTCTACCCTTTCAATGAAATGAAACGCAAAGGTCCTTTGTGTTTTCCCAGAAAAAAAAATGAAGAGAAAATAGGAGAGAAATCAGGGATCATAGAAATATGAAGCTCGTAATTCTTTAGTCGTATGAATATAACAGCGCAAATCGTGGCTTAAGACATGTAAAAGACGGAAAATGTTGGACAACTTATGAAGGATTTCTGAATTCTGAAACCTCTCTAAGAATTTGGGGAGGTTTATTCCGATTTTGTTAGTGAAAATTAGGTATCCTGCATCAAAAAAGGTATGCAAAGATCAAGCCACTCCACTGCTTTTTGAATCTGAATTTAGAACTTTGCATGCACCTATATGTACTGCAATCATTAATTAGTTCATACATTTGACCGTGCATAAACTTTAAACAACAAAAGGAAACTCCAACTCCAACAGAAAAGTGAAACATTTGCTTAGACAACATGGATTGACTAAAACAATTAGCATTTGCTTACAAAATAGAGAAGTGTCCTTGTCAACACACAGCATCATATAAAACACATGGCTACATACAGCCTAGTGCTTGGATAAGTTTCAATTAAAACATACAAACTGAATAAACATCAAATCATCACAGTTCACAATACTAGAGTAGATCGAACCTTAATGGCACCTCACGCAGCAATCAGTTAAAAATTGATCACTTCATAAATCACACCAAGCCTGTCACTAGAGAAATCTTAATTGCAACCATCAGAAAATTGCAGGTCTCAAACAACTAATGCTTTGAAAATTCTAAATCTGAAAATACAGAAAATAAACATTATATAACCATGACCTACCAATTGACATTAATATAATTCTAATAAGGCAGTGGGTTTATCTAAAATATTGAGATAATCATATAGGCCAGAATCACTAGCCAAGAAGCACCTAGGCACTGCATCCGACCTTCCGCCGCTGCAGAGGTATTAAGGGCAGTTACTCGGGGTGAAACAGTTACTGAGGAATAGGAAGGAGGAATAAGGTGAAAGATAACAGAGACGGTGGAGGCAATGCCAGTGCTGCAGAGGACACAAAACAGTAGCCCGATGTGAGTGCACATCACAACTCAGCTTAAGTAGATCAATTTATTTATCAAACAAGCGGATTACATCCTAACTTATCGACTTGAACACAAGAACCGGACTCTGTAATAACAGCCTAACAGGGCCCATCAATTGGCATAAACACATCGAAAGACAACCAGAGGAGGAACTCTTGCTACAAAACTTGAAGATTCTAGTAGATGACAACTAGGTAGTAGAACTCCTCGCCATCCCCACCAGTCAGCGCCCTGTCTTGGCCTTCCAGCACATCCTGGTAGGTGTTCTTGACTTGTAATCCAATCACTTCTGGTTGCCTCCTCAACACTCAGCAACGTGAAGGCCATCAGTGAGTTTAATTCGGTTGTGTGTGCTCCGACATTGACAGGAAAACAAGAGAAAGCAAGTTATTCATATAGCCTGAAATAAACTCTGCAATGAACACGAAGAGAAGGGGAAAAGATCGAACCTTCTTCAGGCGATTTGGGACATCACGACAGGAAGACCACGGGGATTTGGTTGATACGACTAGATGACCGTCCAGTAGACCAGCTCCTCGACAGTGGGCTCCTTTTCACTCCCTTGCCGCTCCTCTGCGACAACTGCCGGAGCTGTCTCCTGGTCACGGCTGTTCTGCGCCTCGGTCACGACGAGGCAGCCGCGTTGGCCGGAAGAGGGAGCAGCTGGGCCTCGCCGACGGCGCAGGGCGAGGCTGCGGTCCAGGATCGCCGACGACCAACCTGCAGCCTCGGAGTCGTCAGCGAGAAGGAGATCCCCGCAGCGGTCTCTCTTCTTCCCGCCGGGGCCGCGCATCTGCGCCGGCTGGACGGGATCCACGAAGGTGAAAGGTATCCTGGGTGCCGCCTCCAGAGTGGAGGAGCTCACTAAGGAGCTCGCCGGAGAAAAGGTCTCCTTTTCCCCCCTTCTCCTCCCTTCGTTCTCTTGGAATTTCTTCCTCGTCTTCTTGATGGTGCAGTGCAATGCTGATGCGCTCTGAATTTTGTCAAATTTGTGTATGTGTGGACTAGTCTTATTCTGTGGCTTGAGGAATTAAACAAGGAAGATCGACAATCTTCAATCTAACACAACATATTTCTGTACTGAACCGACGTTGGAGCAGCAGCACAAGTTCGATTTGCAATGCACTACTCCAAATCCTGGTCAAGTGGTTGCTGTTGATGTAGTCCGAATTTAGAGTGGAATCCTGCAGTTGATGTAGTCCAGCATGTCAGATTTGATTTAGTCTGAATTTAGAGCTGCGTGTAGTGCCAAACTGGATGATGTAATGCTCTGAATTTAGAGGTTTATGTAGTGCCAAACTGGATGTAGTGCCAAATTTTGCAGTATGTAGACTCTATTTTGAAATTCAGAGATAATGAAAAGATCAAGCTGAGATTAATACCAGATCAAACTGAATAGTGGAGTACTGCTCACTGAAAACAGTGCAGTATTCACTCAAATTTTTGTATCTTAGTTTAAGTTACTGAATTTGCAAGCACTGTTCAGAGTAGATTTTTGGTTGAATTACAGTGCTTTCAATCAATTTGCAACATTTGTCACTGTCAGGTCATCACAAGCTAGAATTCCATCAAAGTGAGTAATACTTTCACTATCCTAATGCTTTATAAATGCAGAGAAGATGCTCATTTTTCTGTAACCTGTAGATGCCATGCTCAATTTTTTGGTAAAGCTAGAATTCCATATATTTTGTGTTGCTATTGGAGACTGGAGTAGCATTTTTCAAATGGATGCTTCTTTCCAAATTTGGAATGATCTGTAAAAAAATTGAAATGATTCTGGATGCATCAACCTCCCCAACTTGAATTTGTAGATGCTCAATTTAGATGTTTTCGTCCTAACAAACAAGTAAACTACTGTAACTCTAGTTTTGTGGTAAACTACTGTAGTTGATCTGTATCTTCATGCTGATGTTGTTCCAACCATAAGGAGTGGATCATCCCGTGTAAACTACTGTACTGATAACTCCCCCACCTTAATTACTTGAAGAAGGTAACAACTTGTGTCATTACTTAGAAGAAAATGATGATTTACTGGTCTTAATAATATTTCAATTGATGAACAAAGGACTAGTGTCATTACTCAGAACCTTACGGTCTTGCAGCATGTTCAGAATAAATATTCGAACCTTGCGGTCAAAACTGAATGTTGACAGTAGTAGTAAAACTAAATTGTGCACTTATTTAGGATCAGTTTTGCCCCTTTTCAATTTTGCTCTACATCACTTGCTCCTTGTAAATTATTGCCAATCCACTATCAATTTTGATCAGCATAATTGTGCACTATTCCTCAGTGTGATAATCCTCCTGGGAAGATAATCTACTACTCCCAGCACTACTGCTCCCATGATCACGAAGTGTTAATCCTGATGTAGCTTCAACATTTTCAGTTTACTGCTGTACCTGACGGCCTCTCACAAGTCACAGTCTGCAACAAGTTTACAAATTATCTTCAGCAATTATCTTGCAGGTTCATCAGCACTTGAAAGAGCAGTCACAGTAAATTCAGAGTTTGGGGTACTAGCAAATTAACTGAACCCTGAAACCTGAAATTTACTGAAACCTGAAACCTGAAATTTACTGAAACCTGAAACCTGAAATTTTAACTGAATTTTACCTTCTTCTTCTTCCTGAGGAACACGAGCTATGGGCTCTGGCGGCAGCACAAGGAGCAGGACCTCGTCGGCGTGCTTCTTGCCGCACGCCCAGCCTCGGCGCCGGAGGGGCGGGGCGGGGTCGGGCTCCTCGATGCGGCAGGCGGCGCTGGTACTGGAGGTGACGCTGTTCCCGCTGCTCGCCGGCGTAGCCGCTGCTGCTGAGGCTGGGCGGACCGGCGTCGCCGTAGCCGTCCTCCTCCTCCTCGAGCCGTGCTGCTCCCGCCTCTGGACGCGGCTGTCACGTACCCCTCGTACTCGTCCTCCCCGGCGATCTCGTGTCCGGCGGCGGAGAACTCCGCGGGCAGGTCAGCGGCGCCGAGGGAGAGCGTGGCCAGGGCCTCGCTGGCGGGGGCCGGATCGGGGGCCAGGGCCTCGCTCCAGTTCTTCCCGATGACCACGGAGCAGCAGGAGCTTGAGCAGCCTCCGGTGTGGCCGGTGCAGGTTGTCCGTCGTCGAGCTCTGGGCCCGACGGCTGGTGCCGGCCGCCGGCGGTGGCTGGGGCGACCACGGTGCGGGCGGGTGACGGAGGAAGGAGGAAGAAGCAGGGGGCCGATTAGCAACAGTTTTAAAGGTGGAGGGGTTTTTTCGCAAACTTACAAATGAACTAAGGTGAGGACAACTTTTTCCGGACGGAGGGAGTAGGAAATTGGTAAGTGCTCGGATGACCTGCGTCACCAGCATCTTTGTACGTTTTTTTAGCGATTTTAGAAATGTTACGTGAAAACTTGTGGCGCTCAGGAGAGAGACGGGCTGGCAATATGGGCCGCTACTGGGCCGAGTTCTGTAACGTGCGCAAAAGGCACAGAAAAATGGGGCCTACACTGTCACATAATAAATTCTGATAATTCTAAAAAAAATCCTGTATTGCCTAAAAAAAATATAACTCCTGAAGCCCTAAAGAAAACATAATATTCATGTTGCTCTAAAAAAACATAATAATTCCTATTCTGGTAAAAAGGAATCTTGTGCTAGCCACTGCCACCACAATTTCGGTCGTCGCCTCGGTCATCCTCCTCTTCCCCATCCAATGGACTCGCAGGCGGCAAGAGAAGTGGGGACACGTCTGTTTCATTTTATTTTTCTTAGGTTTTTGCTTCCCCGGCGACATCGACGAGGTGGGTGGTGACGATGCCGTGTTGGGGTCTATTCGCTCACTCCCTACCTCGACGACATCTGATCCGACATCGACGAATGGTCTATGAGAGTTTGTGTCTTCAGATTTGTTGTTTCCTTCAGATCTTGGTAGTTAATGTGTCTTTCGAGGAGAGGTTTTTGGTTAGTTGTTGGTGAGGTGAGTTCAACATCTTCTTCTTTGTTGTTGCGTGGCTTGACCTGTTCTCCAACCCTTTGAAGCGATGGTGATAGATTGCAAACCTGTTTTACGTGGTTTGAGGGTGTTGCAGCACTTCCGCGAGGTAGGGGTTGATAACCTTCTCGAAGAACTTGTCCTTGGGGGCACTTGAAGACGACATGGCGACCTAGATCTGTCAGAAAAACAGCTCAAAACAAAGATAAGAGATATTTGCGATACGGTGGTCAAAACCTTCGGGAGATTATATAATGAATTTTTACCGACTAAAAGAATTATCGTGCAAGAAAACAGAGTCCGGAGAGCGCACGAGGTGCCCACGAGGCAGGGGGGCGCGCCTAGGGGGTAGGGAGCGCCCTCCACCCTCGTGGAAGCCTCGTGTCCTTTCCGGTCTACTTTTTATTTTTCTATTTTCTTAAATATTCCAAAACAGAGAAAAATGACATTAGAACTGTTTTGGAGTCGGTTTACTTACCATACCACGTATCTATTCCTTTTCGGAGTCTGAAACATTCTGTAAAGTGTCTCTTATGTATTCCTCCGGGGTTACGGTTTCAATAATATTAGTTTCAACATTTATAGGATTACCTGAGATATAATGTTTGATTCTTTGACCGTTCATCACCCTCGGATTTGTGCCTTCGAAGTTGTTGATTTTTATGGCACGAGAACGATAGACCTCCTCGATAACATAAGGACCTTTCCATTTAGAGAGAAATTTGCCTGCAAAAAATCTTAAACGAGAGTTGTATAGCAATACATAATTACCTACATTAAACTCACACTTTTGTATCCTTTTGTCATGCCATCTTTTAACTTTTTCTTTAAACAGCTTGGCATTTTCATAGGCCTGGATTCTCTATTCATCAAGTGAGCTAATGTCAAATAACCTCTTCTCACTGGCAAGTTTGAAATCATAATTGAGCTCTTTAATGGCCCAATATGCCTTATGTTCTAATTCGAAAGGTAAGTGACATGCTTTTCCATAAATCATTTTGTACGGAGACATACTCATAGGATTTTTATATGCAGTTCTATAAGCCCATAATGCATCATCAAGTTTCTTGGACCAATTCTTTCTAGATCTATTAACAGTCTTTTACAAAATTAATTTAAGCTCTCTATTGCTAAGTTCTACTTGGCCACTAGATTGTGGTTGATAAGGAGATGGAATTCTATGATTAACATCATAGTTAGCAAGCATTTTACGAAAGGCATCATGAATAAAATGTGAACCACCATCAGTCATTAAGTATCTAGGGACTCCAAACCTCGGAAAAATAACTTCCTTAAGCATCTTAATAGAGGTGTTATGATCAACACTGCTAGTTGAAATAGCTTCTACCCACTTAGTAACGTAATCAACAACAACTAAAATATGTGTATACCCATTAGAGGAAGGAAAAGGTCTCATATAATCAAAGCCCCAAATATCAAATGGTTCAATAACAAGTGAATAATCATAGGAATTTCTTGACATCTACTAATATTACCAATTCTTTGACATTCATCACAAGATAAGACAAACTTACGGGCATCCTTGAAGAGAGTAGGCCAATAAAAACCGGATTGCAATACCTTATGTGCAGTTCTATCTCCAGCATGGTGTCCTCCATAAGCTTCGGAGTGACACTTACGTAGGATCTGTTCCTGTTCATGCTCAGGTATACAATGTCTAATAACACCATCTACTCCTTCTTTATAAAGGTGTGGGTCATCCCAGAAGTAATGTCTTAAATCATAGAAAAACTTTTTCTTTTGCTGGTATGTGAAACTAGGTGGTATAAATTTAGCAACAATATAATTAACATAATCAGCATACCATGGAGCAGTACGAGAAGCATTTATGACAGCTAATTGTTCATCAGAAAAGCTATCATCAATAGTAGCGGGTCATCAAGAATATTCTCTAACCTAGACAAGTTGTCTACAATGGGATTCTCAGCTCCCTTTCTATCAATAATATGCAAATCAAATTCTTGTAGTAGGAGAACCCATCTAATAAGTCTAGGTTTAGCATCTTTCTTTTCCATAAGATATTTATAGCAGCATGATCAGTGTGAATAGTTACTTTAGAATCAACATATAAGGTCTGAACTTATCACAAGCAAATACAACTGCTAAGAATTCCTTTTCAGTAGTAACATAATTTCTCTGGTCATTGTCTAGAGTTTTACTAGCATATTGAATAACATTTAATTTCTTATCAACTCTTTGTCTTAAAATAGCCCCTACAGCATAATCACTAACATCACACATAATTTCAAATGGTAAGTTCCAATCAGGTGGCTAAACAATAGGTGCAGAAATCAAGGCTTTCTTAAGTATTTCAAATGCTTCTACACAACCATCATCAAAGACAAAAGGAGTATCTTTTTGTAATAGGTTAGTCAGAGGACGGAAAATTTTTGAGAAGTCCTTAATGAACCTCCTATAAAAACTGGCATGACCAAGAAAACTTGTTATACCTTTGATGTCCTTGGGACACGGCTTTTTTTCAATAGCATCAACTTTAGCTTTGTCAACTTCAATGCCTCTTTCAGAAATTTTATGCCCCAAGACAATACCTTCATTAACCATAGAGTGGCACTTGTCCCAATTCAAGACAAGGTTAGTTTCTTCACATCTCTGCAAAACTCGATCAAGGTTGCTCAAGCAATCATCAAAAGAGGATCCATAAACAGAGAAATCATCCATGAAAACTTCACAAATCTTTTTACAGAAGTCAGAGAATATAGCCATCATGCATCTTTGAGAGGTAGCAGTTGCATTACATAAACCAAAAGGCATACGTCTATAAGCAAAGGTACCGAAAGGGCAAGTAAAAGTAATCTTTTCTTGATCGTCAGCTCACACAGGTATTTGAGAGAAACCAGAGTAACCATCTAGAAAGCAAAAATGTGTATGTTTGGATAATCTTTCTAGCATTTGATCAATGAAAGGCAAAGGGTAATGATCTTTTTTAGTAGCTTTATTTAATTTGCGGAAATCAATTACCATCCTATAACCTTGATGCGGAGCATCCTACGGACATCACCATGTCAAGAGTCCATTTGGCAAGTGACACGTGCCACATCTACTTCATACATACAAAGGTGAATCATCTCCTTCACATGTGTCCACTTGTACATCTCGAGGATTGTATACTACTTGACCCCTCTCTCATGTGCCTACATAGGTGTGAGCGGAGCTACACATTCATCTAGAAGGAGTCCAAGAAGAAGAGAACATCTACACCATCCAAGAAGGAAGCCTGGAAGCAGAGAAGGAAGCACCAAGAAGAAGGCAGCAGCTCCCAGGCGACCCCGTGCGCACGGGCATGTACCGTGCCCGCGGGACCCCCGTGTCCACGGGCCTCACAGACCCCGTGTGCACAGGCTCATGTGTCAGGTCTCTGGATACCCCGTGCGCACGGGCTCCACTTACCCCGTGCACACGGGCCCCCTGTGCGTGGTTGATTGGGCTTGGCCCTTGTATCCCCATCTCGTCCCTACTTACCCCTTCATCCCTTGGACCTATATATACTCCTTCATCTCCTCCATTTAGAAAAAGCTAAGAATAGATCTAGACATTAGAGCTTAGCTCATGTATCTCCCCTTGTGGGTTTCCTCTTGAGGGAGAAGACTCCCTTGGAGTGCAAGACCTCCTAAGGGAGAAGGATCCCTAGGATCATCAAGACCTCCAAAGGGAGAAGGATTCCCCAAGTGAATCATCAAGCCCTCATCTCCTTCATAGGATTTGGGATGAACTCTACCATGTATCTTGTTTCCCTTTGATTGTTCATGTACCTTGTGGATCTTGTGTGTTTGTTGGTCTAGTGGATGTGTGATTGGACTTGTTCTTGAGTGTTCCTCTTGTTTTCCCTCCTTGTGTTCATCTTGTTCTTGGGGATTCCCCTTTCAATTCGTCAAAGATCTCTTCATAGGGTTCCACCCTACAACATCTTGGTATCTAGAGCCACGTTTATCACGAAATTGGAGCCCCCTCTTTGTTTTTCTAGCCTAATTTTGCTTGTTCTTGCCCAATTTCAAAAATTTCCCACAAAAAGAGCCATAACAATTTTTTTTTGTGATTTGAAGTTTCTTGTGAGTTTTTGTTGATTTTGATCCGTGGATCTGGTGTCTAGCAAGTAGATCTAACTCCTATTGCGTCCCCATATCCCAATTTTTCTTTCCCCCATCGAATTTGACAAGAAAATCGTGAATTTTCCGCCTACCCCGTGCCCACGGGCCCCCGCGAAGTCTCAGGTGACCCCATGCCCTCGGTACGTGTACCGTACGCATGGGACCCCGTGTCCACGGGCCTTGGACCCCGTGCGCACGGCCCTCCCAAAATCAGCCGCGTCCACTTTACGTTTTCGGTCATAACTTCCACTCTCGAACTCCGATTTGGGTGTTCTTTGACTCGTTGAAAAGCTAGCGATGTGCCCGAGCTGCTCATCTTGGTTTTACCACCATTTGACTCCATAAATTTTTTCTCCATTTTTGCATCTTTTGCATAGGCTCCGCCATAACTTCCACACCACCACATACAAATTCCGCAAACTAACCCATTTTGGTTCATTTGGTATTTGTGGTTGTTGGAGTTGTGATTTGAGTCTCCTAAGGTGTTTCGGCTACTTAGGGACGGTTACATCTTCATCCACCACTGGTGACTTGTATCGGTCCATCGACTACATCCACCACAAGCTTCCACATCGACGACGACCATCCATCCTTTGAGACCATCTTCAACCGGAAGCAAGGCCGGTTACCCACCGACTTCGTAAAAGGTTAAGTGTGACGAAGGTATCCATTCCATCATAAACATTTCCTTCCTTGCCATTACATCTTAATAGCCCCGCCATCTTTGCGAATACCTTCATACCTATTGAGACTAGCTATCCGAGTATTGTCGGGCTTCGCGAAAACTTGTGCACCATAGTGATACGATATCAATATTATTGCATCATTGGACATATCATATAGTGCAATTGCTTGCTCCCGTGCATATCTTGTGATACCTATCTCATATGTGTGGTTGAGGCTCAATAAGAAAAGTGGAGAGGAAGAAAAAAAAAGTCAAAAAAGCTTTTAAGCAAGAAAAGAAAGATCATAAGCTTATAAGCAAAAGAGAGTTGAGCATGAAAAGAGATACTTGTGCATGAGGATACATTGAATAGGAAACATTTTGCTTCCATACATATAGGTTGGTGCCAAGTGGTGAATCGTGCCCAAGTGTGCAATCAAGCTAGTGCTCTCCTAGTGTTTGTGCAACACGAGCTTAGTCTTCGTTAGGCAATTTTGTCTTGCTCATACCTATAGTTGCACAAGCTCCATTATCCCATCATGTGTGTTTCTTAATTGCCCTTTGGATTTATTTCAACATTTACAATATCTTGGACTTCAATTTGCATGAAATTTGTGCCACTTTTCCTAACCAAGCCACTCGATAAGCTTTTACTTGTAGGTGTGAGTGAACAAGTCCGGTACCAATTCCACTATTCTTTCATCTCACATTGAGTGATGCGAGATACATCCTCAACTTTGGGAAAATGTAGCTTGGTATTGTTTATCTCATTTCCTACTCACCTTTGCTTGAGTCTTGTGATGGATAGGCAAAGCACATCATCTCTGGTCTACAACCACGACAACGAGTTTGATGCTATGAAGAACTTCATCGATGCCAAGATGGACAAGCAAATGGAGGAGCTCAAGGCCCTCATCAAGAACCGCAAGCGGTCTTCCTCATCTTCGAGAAGACGCTCAAGTGCAAAGACTCCCGAGCTACCATCTATGGCAAGTACACACAAGCATCGACATCGACAAGACCATGAAGAGCGACATACTAGAAGAGAGTTGGCTTCTCTGCCACCCCCATGCACATGGGCCCTCGACCCCTGTGCACACGGCCTCCAGCACCCCCGTGTGCACGGGCCATACAGTACAGCAACTTCGACTACAAGGTTGCGACTCCTTCAACACCTTTGGCATCTTCACCAAGTGACTTCAAGGCATCTTCGCCTTCGGACGTACGGCATCTTCGCCTACTCCACGAGCTCAAGTCCATTACTCCTCGAGCTACTACGACCTCGACACCAACAACGAGATTCCTTTCTATGGGACTCTAGAACCCGAGGAGTATCTCGAGTGGGAGCGTTTGATGGACGACTACCTCAAGCTACATCAAGTCCCTCCCGAAGATAAAGTGAAGTGCGCCACAAGTACCTTCCATGACTATGCATCGACATGGTGGCTTCATAGACCTTCAACAAGCTTCACCATGACGTGGCCTACGATGAATAAAATAATGCGGCGAGAATTTGTGCCTTCCACATACACGGAACATCTTCAACGCCAATTGGACAACACCATACAAGGATCCAAGTCCCTCGACGAGTACTTCTAGAACATGAAGGAAGCCTTGTGACGTGTCGGCGTGGACGACCCCATTTGGATGAAGTTCTACTTCATGATGGGATTGAACAACGACATCTCCAAGACTATCTTCCTCGAGAACTACAAGTCCATCGACGACAACTACATTGGTGCTCTCAAGGCGGAGCAAGAACTCATGAAGGCAAACTCTACTCGACCCCGAGCTCACTTTGCACCGACCACGCTACAAGACGACGAGAGCGATGATGTGCCATCTTCGGCCTTCATCCATGATGAGAGTGGTGATGTGCCATCTTCGGCCTTCATCCACGGTGACGATTACGAGACGGTTGAGCATGGGATTTTCCCTTCGACCACGGCGACATATGATGACTTGAGTGACTTGTGCCACCATATTGAGAGTGAGAGTGACTTCACCACTAGCCCCATATATGACGAGTTGCCACAACTCCCATGTGAGGAGAGCCACCACCACTTGAGTGATTTGAGTGACTCCACCATATGCGACATTGAGTGCACCTACCTTGAGGGAGTGAGTGAGCCACCACCACATAGAGAGAGTGAGGTAGTTGATGAGGCATATTAGGCCATTTTGCTTTCTAACAACTTAACCTCTACCTCTATTGTGCCTTCTCCTTTGGTTCTAGGTCCCATCTATGATGACATGCCGATCTTTGATGACTTCGTCCTTCCTTTGGACATGACGATGGCCATGGTGGAATATGATGCACCCCCACATGGTTCCATCAAGATGAAGATGACCACCATTTGGTATTTACCACCTCACCTACACCACTTGAGTGGAATGAACAAGGTAACAAGGGTGAAGGTGATGCTCTTGTCCCACTAGTGGACATTCTTAACATCGATTGCTTGCATGATGTTGATCCACCTATTCCCATGCTTCATGCTAGTATGATTTCTCCATGTGATGATTTACCCATTTATGGCGAGTTTGATGATTGCCATGAGGAGTCTATTAGTTGTGATGCCATGTTACATAGGATTTCTTGTGATAATTCTCTTGGTCACATCATGTTTGCCAATCCGCTTGACTTGTCATATGCTATGCATGAGATCAATCATATGTCATATTTGCAATCTCTTCATAGTGACAATGCATATTCTATTAAAATTAATCCAATTTGCACTTATGGCATAGATGATAGGACCAAGGTTATTGGCATTTGTTTTTATTGTGATGATATTGATATGCTCCCTTTGCATCATTTATCTCATATGCCATGCCATGACTACCTAGCTTCGGATCTGCATTATTTTGTATGTTGTCCATTTTCTCCATATTATGTTTCCCCTCATGAGGAGACCCCCATAGTTTCCTCATACCCATTAGGAGATTTTGATCCATCCCATCCATTGCATGATCCTCATACTTGTGTGCACAATATGCTTTCCATGAATGATGTGCCATATAATTGCATACTTCATTTGTGCCCTCATCATGTCATACATAACAACTATTCTTTCATGATGGATGACATGTTCTTATACCATGCATCAAATTTCTTTGAGCGATGCTTATCTTGTGCTAACTCACACGTGCACATACACATCATGATGGATGATGTGTACATTTACCATGCACACACGTTCTTTCGTTTGTGTCTTTTTTGTGTAGGTACCCATGAACACTCGTCAACCTCACAATCCCATGAGTTGACAAAACGAGCTCTCGAGAGCAATGACGACTTGGGATTACGTGGATTTTCATTCCCACCGCTCCCTTCGCGCAAAGACTTTGCGCATCTCTTCTACATGGCCCTCACATGGCTATGGGTTATTTACCAATTCTCGCTTTATGCCCATATTGCCATGTTCACTTTGCATGATATGCTCATTTCAATGCCTTTGCCATTCATTTGTGAGCCATGCTTTGCATTACACATGACGATTGATTCTAGTAGTTGTATGTGTATTTGCAAGCTTGGTGGAGATATCACTTGTTATTGCCATGTTTGCTTTGTGCCCCATGCCTATGCTGATACTATGATCTTGCTTTGTGTTCGTGCTTGTGATATGTCATGTGCATTGCCTATATCCACTATTTGCTCACATGACATGATTGCCATCATTTCCTCTAGTGTGTTGCATCTTCGCTCCACTAGTTTGCATGACATGATTACCATGATTGACTTGTTTGCATCACACATGTTGAACAATTGTTCTTTCCATTGTGTTGAGTGCCATGATATCTTCACTCCACCCTATGCACATTATGCTTGGATTGTCTTGCACTTGCCCCGTGTGTTTAGACACCTCATTATACTCGGTGTTGTGAATGATTCCTATGCCTACCATAGACCTTTTGTTGAGCACATTGCACATTATTGCTATGATCTTGAGGTAGATGCGTGTTCACTTGTCACACATATTAGCATATTCACCTCCCATTTGGATGCTTGTTTCCATGATGTCCTTGATTGTGCTCAATTTATATGCTTAAATGCCATGCCACACTTCTTTGTCAAACCATATGCTATGCTTGATGACAACACTTGTTGGGTGAATCACCTCTTGAATGCTTGGTTTTTCCCTTACGCCAACCACATTTGTTTTTCCAAGTGCTTGTTATCTTTTCTCCTTTTGAAGGAATTACAAGACGGTGCGACATTGTAGAGTGCCCATTTGAAGATACAAGATGATGCATGCTTGGTGATCATCCTACACGGCAACATCATCTCTTTCCCATGGTGATTTGGATTTCGATCCGAGGTCGGATCTTTCCCAAGGGGGAGGGGATGATGCAGAGCATCCTACGGACATCACCATGTCAAGAGTCCATTTGGCAAGTGACACGTGCCATATTTACTTCATACATACAGAGGTGAATCATCTCCTTTACACGTGTCCACTTGTACATCTCGACGATGGTATACTACTTGACCCCTCTCTCGTGTGCCTACATAGGTGTGAGCGGAGCTACACATTCACCGAGAAGGAGTCCAAGAAGAAGAGAACATCTACACCATCCAAGAAGGAAGCCTGGAAGCGGAGAAGGAAGCGCCAAGAAGAAGGAGCAACTCCCAGGCGACCCCGTGCGCACGTGCATGTACCGTGCTGATACGTCTCCAACGTATCTATAATTTTTGATTGCTCCATGCTATATTATCTACTGTTTTGGGCAATATTGGGCTTTAGTATCCACTTTTATATTATTTTTGGGACTAACCTATTAATTGGAGGCCCAGCCCAGATTTGCTGTTTTATGCCTATTTCAGTGTTTTGAAGAAAAGGAATATCAGACGGAGTCAAAACGGAACGAAATCAACTGGAGAAGTTATTTTTGGAAGGAAACACACCTGATGGACTTGGAACCCACGTCAAGGAAGAAACGAGGTGCTCACGAGGGTGGCCCCCCCCCCTAGGGCGCGCGCCCTGTCTCGTGGGACCCTCGTGGCTCCCCTGACGTACCTCCTGCACCCATATATACCTACGTGACCTAAAACTTTCAGAACGCACAATAGATCGGGAGTTCCGCCGCCAGAAGCCTCCGTAGCCACCGAAAACCAATCTAGATCCATTCCGGCACCCTACCGGAGGGGGCAATCCCTCTCCGGTGGCCATCTTCATCATCCCGGTGCTCTCCATGACGAGGAGGGAGTAGTTCTCCCTCGGGGCTGAGGGTATGTACCAGTAGCTATGTGGTTGATCTCTCTCTCTCTCTCGTGTTCTTGAGATGATGCGATCTTGATGTATCGCGAGCTTTGCTATTATATTTGGATCTTATGTTTCTCCTCCCCCTCTTCTCTCTTGTAATGAATTGAGTTTCCCCTTTGAAGTAATCTTATCGGATTGAGTCTTTAAAGACTTGAGAACACTTGATGTATGTCTTGTCGTGGATATCTGTGGTGACAATGGGATACCACGTGCCACTTGATGTATATTTTGGTGATCAACTTGCAGGTTCCGCCCATGAACCTATGCATAGGGGTTGGCACACGTTTTCGTCATGATTCTCTGGTAGAAACTTTGGGGCACTCTTTGAGGTTCTATGTGTTGGTTGAATAGATGAATCTGAGATTGTGTGACGCATATCGTATAATCATACCCACGGATACTTGAGGCGACATTGGGGTATCTAGGTGACATTAGGGTTTTGGTTGATTTGTGTGTTAAGGTGTTATTCTAGTACAAACTCTAGGGCTGTTTGTGACACTTATAGGAATAGCGCAATGGATTGATTGGAAAGAATAACTTTGAGGTGGTTTCGTACCCTACCATAATCTCTTCGTTCGTTCTCTGCTATTAGTGACTTTGGAGTGACTCTTGTTGCATATTGATGGATAGTTATGTGATCCAATTATGTTAGTATTGTTGAGGGAACTTACACTAGCGAAAGTATGAACCCTAGGCCTTATTTCCACGCATTGCAATGCCGTTTATGCTCACTTTTACCATTCGTTACCTTGCTGTTTTTATATTTTCAGATTACAAAAACTATTATCTACTATCCATATACCACTTGTTTCACCATCTCTTCGCTGAACTAGTGCACCTATACAATTTACCATTGTATTGGGTGTGTTGGGGACACAAGAGACTCTTTGTTATTTGGTTGCAGGGTTGCTTGAGAGAGACCATCTTCATCCTACACCTCCTATGGATTGATAAACCTAAGGTCATCCACTTGAGGGAAAATTGCTACTGTCCTACAAACCTCTGCACTTGGAGGCCTAACAACGTCTACAAGAAGAAGGTTGTGTAGTAGACATCAAGCTCTTTTCTGGCGCCGTTGCCGGGGAGGTAAGGAAAGCGGCACTAACACACCCCGTCAACTAAGCTCTTTTCTGGCGCCGTTGCCGGCGAGGTTAGCGCTTGAAGGTATATATTTAGATCTTGCAATCGAGTCTTTTAGTTTCTTGTTATATCACTAGTTTAGTCTATAAAAGAAAATTACAAAAAATGGAATTGAGTTTGTCTCATACGCTTCACCTTTTTAATATCTTTCGTGAGTATGATGGAAAGGATAATTGTGCTCAAGTGCTAGAAGAAGAAATCTATAAAATGTTTGGCACTGAATATTTGAATGATGAGCATGATTGCAATGTTGTTAGTATGAATTCCTTGAATATCCATGATGCTAATGATATGCAAAGCCACAAGCTTGAGGAAGCTATGTTTGATGAAGATGATATTTTTTGTCCCCCAAGCTTTGATGAGCAAATTTACTATGAGGAAAGCATGCCTCCTATCTATGATGATTATTGTGATGACATGTATGCTTTAAAGAATAATAATAACAATGAACCTTGTCATCTTGATCTTAATTTTCAATCACATGATAGTTATTTTGTTGAGTTTGCTCCCACTATTATTCACGAGAAGAATTTTGCTTATGTGGAGAGTAGTAAATTTTGCATGCTTGTAGATCATGAAAAGAATGCTTTAGGTGCTGGTTATATTGTTGAATTCATTCATGATTCTACTGAAAATTATTATGAGGTAGGAATATATGCTTGTAGGAATTGCAATAATATCAAGTTTCCTCTCTATGTGCTTAAAATTTTGAAGTTATGCTTGTTTTACCTTCCTATGCAAGTTGATTATTGTTCCCATAAGTTGTTTGCTCACAAAATCCCTATGCATAGGAAGTGGGTTAGACTTAAATGTGCTAGTCATATTCTTCATGGTGCTCTCTTTATGTTTCAATTCTTATCTTTTATGTGAGCATCATTGAAATCATCATGCCTAGCTAGGGGCGTTAAACGATAGTGCTTGTTGGGAGGCAACCCAATTTTATTTTAGTTCCTTTATTTTTGCTCCTGTTTAGTAGTAAATAATTCATCTAGCCTCTGTTTAGATGTGGTTTTATGCTTTTAATTAGTGTTTGTGCCAAGTAGAACCTTTGGGAAGACTTGGGGAAAGTCTTGTTGATCATGCTGTCAAAAACAGAAACTTTAGTGCTCACGAGAATTGATGCCATTTTTATTTGGAGAGTGATATTTAGTTAATTATTTTTGCATATGATTAATAGATAAATTCCTCAGGTACATAAATTTATTTGATAATTTTATGAGTTCCAAAAGTATGCGTTTGATCCAGATTACTACAGACTGTTCTGTTTTTGACAGATTCTGTTTTTCATGTGTTGTTTACTTATTTTGATGAATCTATGGCTAGTAAAATAGTTTATAAACCATAGAGAATTTGGAATACATTAGGTTTAACACCAATATAAATAAAGAATGAGTTCATTACAGTACCTTGAAGTGGTGATTTATTTTCTTATACTAACGGAGCTCACGAGTTTTCTACTTTAAGTTTTGTGTTGTGAAGTTTTCAAGTTTTGGGTAAGGATTCGATGGACTATGGAATAAGGATTGGAAAGAGCCTAAACTTGGGGATGCCCAAGGAATACCAAGGTAATATTCAAGGATAGCCAAGAGCCTAAGCTTGGGGATGCCCCGGAAGGCATCCCCTCTTTCGTCTTTGTTCATCAGTAACTTTACTTGGAGCTATATTTTTATTCGCCACATGATATGTGTTTTGCTTGGAGCGTCATTTTATTTTGTTAGTATTTGCTTGATGTTATTTAGAATAATGTTTTGCATCTTTTATTTCAATAAAAGTGGCATTGATAGCCTTTACTATGCCTATGTTACAAGTATACATGTTGCTGTTTGAAAACATAAAGTTTACCGCTATTGCAATAATTCCCTAGAAATTTCAGAATGTGATAAAATGTTGAAACCTTTTTCATATTAAGCTATGATAAATTTAATACAGTGGGAATTTTTTCATATTTTTTGGAGTTAGGGAAGTATGGATATTGCAGCATTCTTTGCAGACTATCCTGTTTAGGCAGATTGCTGTTATGTTTGCATATGTTTGCTTCTTTAATGATTCTATTCGAGGATAGGACTATTAAATATGCAGAGGCATTTAGTATGCAATGTTGAATAATAATTTTAGTGATTTGCTACAGTAGAGTATGATAAGGTTTTGGCAATGGTTTATACTAACTTATCTCACGAGTCCTTGTTGAGTTTTGTGTGGATGAAGCTTTTGAGATTTAGGGAGACCATGATATGAGAGGAATTAAGGAGACACAAAAGCTCAAGCTTGGGGATGCCTAAGGCACCCCAAGATAATATTTCAAGAAGTCTCAAGCATCTAAGCTTGGGGATGCCCCGGTTGGCATCGCACCTTTCTTCTTCAACAACTATCGGTTAGTATCGGTTGATCCTAAGTTTTTTCTTCTTCACAAGATGTTTGCTATTCTTAGATGTCATTTTATTTTGCTTGCCTTGCTGTTTGAATAAATTACCAAGATATGAAATTATTAAATGTTAGAGAGTCTTCACATAGTTGCATAATTATTCAACTACTCATCGATCTTCACTTATATCTTTTGGAGTAGTTTGTCATTTGCTCTAGTGCTTCACTTATATCCTTTTAGAGCATGGTGGTAGTTTTATTTTGAAGAAATAGATGAACTCTCATGCTTCACTTATATTATTTTGAGAGTCTTAAATAGCATGGTAATTTGCTTAAAATCCTAATATGCTAGGTATTCAAGAATAATAAAATTCTCTTATGAGTGTGTTGAATACTATGAGAAGTTTGATACTTGATAATTGTTTTGAGATATGGAGATGGTGATATTAGAGTCATGCTACTTGAGTAGTTGTGAATTTGAGACATACTTGTGTTGAAGTTTGTGATTCCCGTAGCATGCACGTATGGTGAACCGTTATGTGACGAAGTCGGAGCATGATTTATTTATTGATTGTCTTCCTTATGAGTGGCGGTCGGGGACGAGCGATGGTCTTTTCCTACCAATCTATCCCCCTAGGAGCATGCGCGTAGTGCTTTGCTTTCATAACTTGTAGATTTTTGCAATAAGTATGTGAGTTCTTTATGACTAATGTTGAGTCCATGGATTATATGCACTCTCACCCTTCCACCATTGCTAGCCTCTCTAGTACCGTGCAACTTTCGCCGGTACCATAAACCCACAATATACCTTCCTCAAAACAGCCACCATACCTACCTATTATGGCATTTCCATAGCCATTCCGAGATATATTACCTGCAACTTTCCACCATTCCGTTCATCATGACACATTCATCATTGTCATATTGCTTAGCATGATCATGTAGTCGACATAGTACCCGTGGCAAAGCCACCGTTCATAATTCTTTCATACTTGTCACTCATGCATCATTGCACATCCCGGTACACCGCCGGAGGCATCCATATAGAGTCATATCTTGTTCTAAGTATCGAGTTGTAATTCTTGAGTTGTAAATAAAGAAAAGTGTGATGATCATCATTCAATAGAGCATCGTCCCAAAAAAAAGGAAAAAAAAGAGAAAGGCCAAATAAAAAAAGAGAAAGGCCAAATAAAAAAATATAAAAGGGGCAAAGCTACTATCCTTTTTTCCACACTTGTGCTTCAAAGTAGCACCATGATATAGCGAGTCTCATATATTGTGCTTCAAAGTAGCACCATGTTCTTCATACAGAGAGTCTTATATGTTGTCACTTTCATATACTAGTGGGAATCTTTCATTATAGAACTTGGCTTGTATATTCCAATGATGGGCTTCCTCAAAATGCCCTAGGTCTTCGTGAGCAAGCAAGTTGGATGCACACCCACTAGTTTCTTTTGTTGAGCTTTCATACACTTATAGCTCTAGTGCATCCGTTGCATGGCAATCCCTACTCACTCACATTGATATCTATTGATGGGCATCTCCATAGCCTGTTGATACGCCTAGTCGATGTGAGACTATCTTCTCCCTTTTTGTCTTCTCCACAACCACCATTCTATTCCACCTATAGTGCTATATCCATGGCTCACGCTCATGTATTGCGTGAAGATTGAAAAAGTTTGAGAACATCAAAAGTATGAAACAATTGCTTGGCTTGTCATCAGGGTTGTGCATGATTTAAATATTTTGTGTGGTGAAGATGGAGCATAGCCAGACGATTTTGTAGGGATAGCTCTCTTTGGCCATGTTATTTTGAGAAGACATGATTGCTTAGTTAGTATGCTTGAAGTGATATTATTTCTATGTCAATATGAACTTTTGTCTTGAATCTTATGGATCTGAATATTCTTGCCACAAGTAAGAAGAATTACATTGAAATTATGCCAACTAGCATTCCACATCAAAAATTATCTTTTTATCATTTACCTACTTGAGGACGAGCAGGAATTAAGCTTGGGGATGCTTGATACGTCTCCAACGTATCTATAATTTTTTATTGCTCCATGCTATATTATCTACTGTTTTGGGCAATATTGGGCTTTATTATCCACTTTTATATTATTTTTGGGACTAACCTATTAACTGGAGGCCCAGCCCATATTTGTTGTTTTATGCCTATTTCAGTGTTTTGAAGAAAAGGAATATCAGACAGAGTCGAAACGGAACGAAATCAACTAGAGAAGTTATTTTTGGAAGGAAACACACCTGATGGACTTGGACCCCACATCAAGGAAGAAACGAGGTGCTCACGTGGGTGGGGGCGCCCCCTAGGGCGCGCCCCATGTCTCGTGGGACCCTCGTGGCTCCCCTGACATACCTCTTGCACCCATATATACCTACGTGACCTAAACCTTCCAGAACGCACAATAGATCGGGAGTTCCGCCGCCAGAAGCCTCCGTAGCCACCGAAAACCAATCTAGACCCGTTCCGGCACCCTGCCGGAGGGGGCAATCCCTCTCCGGTGTCCATCTTCATCATCCCGGTGCTCTCCATGATGAGGAGGGAGTAGTTCTCCCTCGGGGCTGAGGGTATGTACCAGTAGCTATGTGTTTGATCTCTCTCTCTCTCGTGTTCTTGAGATGATGCGATATTGATGTATCGCGAGCTTTGCTATTATATTTGGATCTTATGTTTCTCCTCCACCTCTTCTCTCTTGTAATGAATTGAGTTTCCCCTTTGAAGTAATCTTATCGGATTGAGTCTTTAAAGACTTGAGAACACTTGATGTATGTCTTGCCGTGGATATCTGTGGTGACAATGGGATACCACGTGCCACTTGATGTATGTTTTGGTGATCAACTTGCGGGTTCCGCCCATGAACCTATGCATAGGGGTTGGCACACATTTTCATCGTGATTCTTCGGTAGAAACTTTGGGGCACTCTTGAGGTTCTATGTGTTGGTTGAATAGATGAATCTGAGATTGTGTGATGCATATCGTATAATCATACCCACGGATACTTGAGGTGACATTGGAGTATCTAGGTGACATTAGGGTTTTGGTTGATTTGTGTCTTAAGGTGTTATTATAGTACGAACTCTAGGGCTGTTTGTGACACTTATAGGAATAGCCCAATGGATTGATTGGAAAGAATAACTTTGAGGTGGTTTCGTACCCTACCATAATCTCTTCGTTCGTTCTCCGCTATTAGTGACTTTGGAGTGACTCTTTGTTTCATGTTGAGGGATAGTTATGTGATCCAATTATATTAGTATTGTTGAGGGAACTTACACTAGCGAAAGTATGAACCCTAGGCCTTATTTCCACACATTGCAATACCGTTTACGCTTACTTTTACCATTCGTTACCTTGCTGTTTTTATATTTTCAGATTACAAAAACTATTATCTACTATCCATATACCACTTGTTTCACCATATCTTCGCCGAACTAGTGCACCTATACAATTTACCATTGTATTGGGTGTGTTGGGGACACAAGAGACTCTTTGTTATTTGGTTGCAAGGTTGCTTGAGAGAGACCATCTTCATCCTACGCCTCCTACGGATTGATAAACCTTAGGTCATCCACTTGAGGGAAAATTGCCACTGTCCTACAAACCTCTGCACTTGGAGACATCACGTGCCCACGGGACCCCCGTGTCCACGGGCCTCACGGACCTCGGGCGCATGGGCTCATGCGTCAGGTCTCTGGATACCCCGTGCGCACGGACTCCACTTACCCCGTGCACACGGGGCCCCCTGTGCGTGGCTGATTGGGCTTGGCCCTTGTATCCCCATCTCGTCCCTACTTACCCCTTGATCCCTTGGACCTATATATACTTCTTCATCTCCTCCATTTAGAAAAAGCTAAGAATAGACCTACACATTAGAGCTTAGCTCATGTATCTCCCCTTGTGGGTTTCCTCTTGAGGGAGAAGACTCCCTTGGAGTGCAAGACCTCCTAAGGGAGAAGGATCCCTAGGATCATCAAGACCTCCAAAGGGAGAAGGATTCCCCAAGTGAATCATCAAGCCCTCATCTCCTTCATAGGATTTGGGATGAACTCTACCATGTATCTTGTTTCCGTTTGATTGTTCATGTACCTTGTGGATCTTGTGTGTTTGTTGGTCTAGTGGATGTGTGATTGGACTTGTTCTTGAGTGTTCCTCTTGTTTTCCCTCCTTGTGTTCATCTTGTTCTTGGGGATTCCCCCTTCAATTCGTGAAAGATCTCTCCATAGGGTTCCACCCTACAACAAACCTGTAATAATTCTTTGCGGAATCAATTCATCTTTATCATTAGGAACGATAATAATACCTCCCTTTTTAGGGACACAATGGACATGGCTTACCCACTGACTATCAGCAACGGGATAAATTATACCCGCTTCAAGGAGCTTTAATATTTCCTTTCATACCTCCTTTTCATATTAGGATTTAGCCATCGTTGGTGATCAATAATTGGTTTGGCGTCTTTCTCCAAATTTATTTTGTGTTGATATAGAGTGGGACTAATGCCCTTAAGATCATCAAGAGTACATCCAATAGCAGCATGGTGCTTCTTCAGAGTTTTCAATAATCTCTCTTCTTCATGCTCTAAAAGGTTAGCACTAATAATAACAGGATATATCTTCTTTTCATCAAGATAAGCATATTTAAGAGTATCAGGCAATGGTTTAAGCTCAAACACGAGATCACCCTTGGGTGGAGGAGGATCCCTAGGATTTCAACAGGCAAGTTGTGTTTCAGAATAGGTCCCTGTTTAAAGAATACTTCATCTATTTCCCTTCTTTCATTCATGAACATATCATTTTCATGGTCTAGCAAATATTGTTCTAAAGGATCAGTAGGAGGCACGACAATAGAAGCAAGACCAATAATTTCATCTTTACTAGGCAATTATTTATCATGGGGTTGTCTACGAAATTTAGCAAAATTAAACTCATGAGACATATCCCCTAAACTAACAGAAACAATATCCTTATTGCAGTCTATTTTAGCATTAACAATATTCAAGAAGGGTCTACCAAATATAATGGGACAAAATTCATCTTGTGGGGAACCGAAAACAAGAAAATCAGCAGGGTATTTAACTTTCCCACACAAGACTTCAACATCTCTAACAATCCCAACTGGTGAAATAGTATCTCTATTAGCAAGCTTAATTGTAACATCAATCTCTTCTATCTCAGCAGATGCAATATCATGCATAATTTCTTGGTATAAGGAATGATGTATTGCACTTGCACTAGCACCCATATCACATAAGCCATGATAAAAATGATCTCCTATTTTAACGGAAATAATAGGCATGCCTACAATAGGTCTATGTTTATTTTAGCACCAGGTCTAGCAATTCTAGTAGCTTTATCACAGAAGTAAATAACATGCCCATCAATATTATCAGCCAAGAGATCTTTAACCATAGCAATCTTAGATTCAACTTTAATTTGCTCAAGGGGTTTAGGTGTCTTGATACTACTTTTGTTAACCACAGTTGAAGCTTTAGCATGATCCTTTATTCTAACAGGGAAATGTGGTTTCTCAATATAAGCAGTAGGAACAACAGGATCATCATAAGTGAGTCTTTTCTTCAACTTTAATAGGTGCAACTACTTTTACTTCAATGGGAGGATTATATTTAAACAACTTTAATAGGAGTAATCAACACTACTAGCAACCCATAGGTATCAATCTGAGGTTTGGATACAAAGATTGGATACAAGAGATGAACTAGGGTTTGAGATGAGATGGTGCTGGTGAAGATGTTAATGGAGATTGACCCCCTCCCGATGAGATGAACCAGTTATGATTTTTTCCTCAACGAAAGACTCCATATAGCCAAAGATGGGCATCAGAGGGCTGCCAGGGGCCCACGAGGCAGGGGGACGCGCCCAGGGGGTAGGGCGCGCCCCCACCCTCATGGGCGGTGGGTGCCCCCCCTTTGGTACTTCTTTCGCCCAATATTTTTTATATATTCTGAAATGTGCTCCCGTGAAGTTTCAAGGCTTTTGGAGATGTGCAGAATAGGTCTCTAATATTTGCTCCTTTTCCAGCCCAGAATTCCAGCTGCCGGCATTCTCCCTCTTCATGTAAACCTTGTAAAATAAGAGAAAATAGGCATATGTATTGTGATATAATGTGTAATAACAGCCCATAATGCAATACATATCGATATAACACTACTAGGGAAAGCTTATACACATAAGTTTATCAGTAGCGCGGTTTAAAAATGGGCGCTACTGCTAATTAGTAGTAGCGAGGGGTATAAAAACCATGCTATTACTAAATTGATAGTAGTAGCGAGGGGTATAAACCCGCGCTGCTACTAAATGATCTCCAACGATGCCCCCGGAATAGGCCATAGTAGTAGCGTGGGTTTGCTGGGCCGCGCTAGTAATAGAAACGTAGTCGTAGCGCTGGTCACGAAAAGCGCTACAACTAACCCAGCCCACCCAGCCCAGTGAGACAACCAAGCTAGCCTAGCGAACAACCACCATCGCTCTCTCATTTTCTCCTCTTCCTCCCGTGAACACTTGCCGCCGCCACCAACACCGGGCGATTCCGACTACTTCCGGCGGCCGTCGCTGGAACTGCACACCCACGAGCTCTCACGACGGTTCTTCCTTCCCTCCGACCAGATCTGCTCCTCGTGGCGGCAAGCGCTCGCTCGTGACCCCTCCCCGTGGCTAGGGTTTCGGCTGCCTCCAACTCCGGTGCGGTGCGATCTCCTCTCCCCTCGATTCATGCCCTCTCCTCTCCCCTTCTTTCTTCTCTCCTAACCCCCTCACCTATTTCTTCGGTTCGATGCAGCAACCGCCCTCCTCCATGGACGAGGATGACCACCACGACAGGCACGTGGTCGAGTTAGCCGTCGCCTACTCCGGTGCGGTGCTGGACCAAGGACCTCCGCATCAACAGATCCTAGCTTGGGTAAGCACCCCCATCCCCATGGCCGTATCACTTTCTTCCTCTGCCCCTCTTCTCTGTTCTTCCATGAATCCTCTGGTTTCATCAGTTAATTAGCAGCACAACCACAGCCACACAAAGGCGTAGGAGTGTTACTTCTTGAATAAAACTAAATCTCTGTAATGTTTTTTGTTATGTTACCATGGCTGCCAAAGAGTGTTTGTGTCTTCTGTTTCTCAATATGATATGCTCACAAGTTTGTTGATACGTGCAGATTGGTGGTCTCTAACTTTGCAACATATGTTATTGTGCATATCGGTGAAGTCAGATTCTACTTGCACAAGGTCAGTGTGCTAGTATTTTCAGCATTTTTTGCTGAGGTCAACACTAAGCATTTATATTTGCTTCTACAAATAACGGCAAGGGTGGTGGAAGTAGATATGTGTTACATCCTGCAGCACGTAGTTCTTCAGACACAGAATGTTCAACTGTCGGGGTCTCTTTGTCATGCCATCAAGAGTAGTAACATCATCAACATTTATGCTTCACGTCTGATTGCTGTTGGGCTGTCTCTTTCCAATCTACTAGACCCTATTTCACACACAAAATATTTTCACTGCCAAGCTGATTATCAACACCACCTTAAAATATTTGTGATGGCCTAATAGACTGCCTTCGGCAACCTAACCAAACAAATCGAAGAATCATCCATTACATTTATGTTACCATTCTTCAGACTAAAAAAAACTTATAGCAACCATATGCCGCTTTGGTGTTACCACCATCCAAATTTTGTTCTTCAGATATGCAAAATTATTGATTTTCCATCGGTTGCTTAGGGGAACATGGTTACCTTGGTGAGTCATCTCTAGTGAATTAGGTGTTGAAAATGTTTTCTTATGTATGTTTCAGTGGGAAGTCCGATCATTTGCTGCTCAAAATCCGACAAATCGGGGGAGGAATGCGCGAGAAGCAAGTCTATCATCAATGGCAAGGTTGGTCGTGTATTCCTATTCTTTGAGTTTTCTCTGTTTCAACCATACAATTCATCTAGCATACGGTATCGTCGTTGCAACCTTTCAATTTGGCAACTTGGAAGTAGTTTACAGTTACTGTATTGTGAGTGTGTGACCTGAAAATAAGGTAGCAAATTACTATAGATACTACTTCAAAACCATGTACTCCTACTCACTATTTCTGTGTGTCATGTGTACTATCAACTTACTGATGTTTCTTTAACTAGACAATTCCCCCGCGCGTTGCCGCGGGAATATTAGTTGCAATAGTTTGGATGGAATTTCATTATGTGAAACATGAAGAAATGACAATGAAAGTACATTATTTATTTTACTTGATTATTTGATAGCTGTATAAGAGTTTGAAAGGACAAATATCATAATATGAGCTTAGATTTCCTCATAGCTAGTGCCTCCTTCCTTTGAGAACAATTTGAACATGTGGGATTACTTTCTTCATCTACTCAAAGATGAATTTGTCACCACTGAATGAATGACACTTTGTGGTGTCATCTTCAAGACCGAGTTGGCTGTTGGCAGTTTCATAGTATTCTTCGTGAAAAACACATCAATGTTTGTTGTCAAAAAATTCAGATTTTTTTGTACTTTTTAAATATTTTTTGATTTTACTGTAGCAAAGGGTGCATGTGAGCTCGAGCTCACAAAAGCACTTTCGCCTCTATTTATCTGGTTTCCCTCATTGCATGTGTTGGTGAAGGGGGCAGAAAATTTAATGGTGCATCAGATTACATCCTGTAGGAAAATAGGTATGCATGCTTTTAATTGTGGTAGAAGCCAAAAATGAGAAGCGGAAAACAACTTTAAATGTATAATAGTCATACATGCTGCCTTCCTGCTGGTTGTCCATGTACTTACCAACAGTCAATATTTAAAGGTAGCAAAGATGAACTTGTAGCGATACAATGGTATGGGTGGTGTGTTATATAGATGTCTTGAGGTAATGGAAAGACATTTTTTTAAGACACAACTAATTTAGCATTGAATGTATAGAAAGTCACAAAATTGTATTTATATTGTGATTTAAAATACCAGACAATTAAGCAGTCAACGTAGGTACTATTAGTATGGCACATGCATGTAATATTTGACCTTTTTTAAACATTGGCACAGTGATAGCACTACATACATAGTTGAGCGGGACAAATTAGGACATGTTGCAGGGGAAATTGAAGTCGTGGCATTTGTTTATAATATATCCATGCAGATGCATGTGGTCGCACTCAATATCATACGTAGATGTGTTGTTGCACGAAACATAAGTATTTCATTTGATAACATTTCTGGATTACAATGGAAGGCGAAGATTATTTTTAGCGGTAGCAGAACGGATGTTGTCCTGCATGTGTTGTGAAACGTAACTTTGTTAATCTGCAAGTACCACAAATAAGGTTGGAATTAAAAATTGAAGTACATACTGTCAATACAGATTACCTAATTTTTCTGCATGTTTGGTTTACTCCGGATGTTCAGAGTTGGTTGCAGGATTATTATTGTCTGCATTGCTGCATATGGAGAATATCTGGAATTGTAAATATTTGAAGGAGAGAATTCATACTTGTGAGAATTTTTTTATGTAGGCTCTGAGAAGTAATACATACTCTTGCTTGTGTCTTTTGGGGAGACTACAGTCTTGTTCCTGTAGCTACACCTAGATAAGATAATTCTCTTATGGGCTAAGCCAACTGATCAATAAAAAGAGAGCATGTATGTAGTTCATCTAGTTATAATGAAATCATGTGCATTATAGGCATGTTAGTGTTGTTATACCTGGTAGGTCTGTCGGCATCATCCTGGTAGTTTAATTAGAGGAATGCAATAAGCATGGAGTTTTGTGAAGCATTACACACAGAAAGCATAAGTTTGATCAGAGGGATTCAATAAGCACGGAGGTTTATGAAAAAAGGTTACAGATTCAATCAAGCAAAATTAAATTTAGGTTTAAACGTACCAATAGGTGCCTAAGTTACCTATATATGCAGAGATTGGAAGACCAGCGAAGATGAACACTTGGACGTCGTCCAGCAGGCACCACCTAAGAAAATGCAATTTGTGATGCAAGTAGCAACATGTCATAGGGGATTTGGAGGAAATCGGAGGTAGTTGCTGACGGATGGCTGCAGTAGGAGTGCTATGGCAGACACCCAGCCGTGCTGGAGCACATTGAGAAATAAGGTGAGGCAGAGCACATACTTTAAACAACAATCCGTCAGTTACTTGTGAAGACTGTGGGGAGAGGAAGAGGAGCGCCATCTCAGTTATTAACTTATTATTAGGAGAGGGAGCGCCAAACGTCAATTGTTGTGTTTATAGAAGCATGCGCTATTACATGGCCTATATGGCAACGGGGGAAGATAAAGAGTATTGGACGGTCACTGGGCTGCATTGGGCCTGAAGTAGTGGGTTGTGTGGTTAGTGTATATGAAAAAAATACTGACAGAATACGAACATAGAGAAAAGAACCTTGAACCCCAGAGATATCCTCGCCATAGTTGAAAGTTTGATGTCTCGTTCCCCACAAATCCATCACCAATGGAAAGGAACAGAACTTCCTTCACGTTGCTGAACTACAATGTGCTCTCTGAATCAGTCGGGGCCGACGAGATGAGATCGACCCAATGCTCCTGGAAGCCATGGATGTCAATCGAGGCCCTACTCGGCATCACCATTAGCCTAGCCATCCGAGGCCGAAAAGAAAGCCGTGTCAACCGGCTGGGAACCTGACCGGCGCGGCGTCCACTCCATGGCAGAGTCGGCGGCTAGAGCATCCTTCCAGGTGAAACCCCAGTGGCCGGTGTGATTCCGCCGACCAACATAGGCCACCACCACATGCTGCAGCCTCCTCTAGACATGTACATATCTTCCATCTGCAGGGAGCAATGGACGAATCAGCGCTCAACCGAGGCCACCAAGGGTACCGGCTGGGGACAAAGGAGGAGGGGAGGTAGCCGGCGGCGTCGTCAGCGGCGGGCGCGACTGCTACGGTAGGGGCGTAGGAGGAGCGAAGGTAGCCGACGGCGTCGGCAGAGGCAGGCGCGAACGCTGCCAGGAGCCCCCTATCTCGGCCCGACCAGCCACCCTAGTCTGGGCAAGGCCGCAAGGGGGACTCCATGTGAGCCGCGGACGCGGCCCGCGCTGGCGGTTGTGCCAGAGGAGCGCCACACGCGGCGGAGATTAATCCGGGTCGCCCTGCGCTATTGTAGAGAGGGGAGAGGAGCGCTTGATGGTTTGACCTGCGAGAGCGATGAATGAGGCAGAGAGAGGCCAGGTTGTGGTGGGTCCCTTGGCCATTATCTGCACGCTGAAGTGGCAGGGTTGATGTAGTGCTGGGTCCCACTTGTAAGTCACTAAAAGAATGCTGAGGTGGCAAGTGTGATGAGGTGGATAGGCTGCATGTTGAGAGAAATACAATAATGGGGATAAACTATTTAGGTATTATAGATTCCCATAGTCTACAAAATTCATGCTTGCTACTGTATGTTTGTGCCCCTAGCTTGCATGCTGATGTTGTATGTGCATGGTGGTGGCCTCCTTCCTGTTGTTATTTGCTCCATATTGAGAATTGTTTTGTAAAAGATAATGAGATGGACGCAGTTAGGAGATGATGCTACCAAGTTCAAACTCTCTTGAATGGATAGATCATAGTGAAGTTAGGAGAAGTGATGTTATGAATATGTTGTATGCAAGTTCAATGTGTATTAGAAAAGTTCAGCATTAAATTATATAGCAAATTCACTACACGGGGATTTGGCAAGTAGTTTTGTAAAAAAGTTTATGGCGATTTGCTCCGACATGATTTTGTGTGTGTATTTTGGCAGCTCAACAAGATGAACCATACAGGCGAGGAACCTCCCAGGCGCAGCAACTCCTCCGTCCAAGTTGAGCACTGGGCGTCGTCCACCCTGTTGGCCACCAGGACATACGAGGCGACGATTGGCAGTCTCGGTGGACCAGACGCCAACATGCCGATGAGGCTGAGAGCCACAAACAGGTAGCACCTGGTGATCCTGAGAACAGAGTGCTTCAGAATTCCGCAAATACTTCATGTGTAGTACAATTCATATCTGCACACCTTGGTAATTTGAACAGGCTTATGCCTTGCCGTTGGAACAATGAATTCAAGGTTTTGCAGGATCCAACGTGTCGCTAAGGCTGGCTGTGAGTAGAGTGTGAACTCATAGAGGATACGAATCATATCTCTTGTACCATCTGATCGTTTCATGGAAGAACTAGCTAGTGCTCTGTTTTCTTGGGCTAGATGCCTAGAACAATCCATGCAAATTTTAGTCTCTGTAGTTTCAACTCTGAACTGTATGCTAGTTTTTAATGATGTATTGTTACTCTGGCTGCCACTATTGATTCATGTGCATGTGCTAGAAAGAAATAAAACACCCTACTAGATTTGGATGTGGACGCTAACTAACAAGTTTTCACTTTCCTGACATGGGCGCAGGGTTGATTGACGCGGACTACCGCGGCCCGGTGGGCAGTGTGCTCTTCAACGACTCGGAGGTGGACTTGGCTGTGAAGACCGGCGACCACGTCGCACAGATGATCATCCAAGTAATCTCGACGCCAGAGGTCGCCGAGGAGGAGGACCCCGACGCCACAGTTCGGGGGGAGGTCCACCTGCGTCTAAACTCCGAGTCTTGGTAGATACATCTAGAGAAGTGGTCTGTTTAGGTTGATGGAAAGCTAGGGAAAGTACCCACCTTTCAATGATAGTTGTGTGCGTATGATATGGGATGTCGTGATTTCTTCCTGTTCAGATGTTCACTATTGTATCCATGAATGCTTCAAGTGTTAAAGATGGTTCTATGACCTGAGCTTATTTTTCATTGGACGTGTCTCTGATGGAAGCAACTGCATCTAACTTTTATTTTTTTAAATTCACAATTAGTTAGTAGTAGCGTGGGAAACAACAACTCGCTACTAGTATTTAGGATAGTAGTAGCGCGGGTGTGAAATAGTAGTAGCGTGGGTGGCACATGCTACTACTAACAAAGTTAGTAGTAGCGCGGGTTTAACCCATGCTACTACTACCTATTAGCTGTAGCGCGATACTAGTAGCGCGGGTACCCGCACTGCTAGTAGCCATTTTACCCGCGCTGCTAGTAGCCTTTTCCCTAGTAGCGTAAAAGCATGATGAAAAATGTACGTATCACCGTACAACCCTCCAAGCAAACAAAAACGATTTCACCAAGACTATGTCCTCAAAGCAAGCGAACATAGTTTTCACCCAGACCGTCTGCCTGATTCCCTACACACACACACACACACACACAGAGAGAGAGAGAGGTATCAATCTAGATATCACAACCTTGGAGACGGTTGATGCCTGATGAGGAGTAGAGGATGAAAGAGGAAGAGGCGCTTGAGGAGGGGGGAGATCAATCTAGATATCACTGCAGGAAAAATGATTGGTACCTAGTGAGGAGTAGAGTTTGGCGGAGGAGGATGAGGCGCTTGAGGAGGAAGGGAGATCAATCTATATATCACGATAGGGGAGACGATCAGTGACCGGTGAGGAGCATATGATGATAGAGTAGGAGGCGCCTATGGATGCCTCCGAGCTATCTGTGGTGGCCATCGACGACATCCCGATCATGCGTCAAAATAAGTGTGTTGAGGTGGTCACGACTGTGGACAAAGGCAACCGTATTTCCAGCTGCCAGGCGAACAAGGCAGTGTCATTGTCCCAACTGAAAGCTCGACAACTCCAGACAAAAACACTACCATGAAGGCAAAGCATCCGGTTAAAGGAAATGCTACCATGGCAGCCAAAAACGCTACCATACCAACCTCATCGACCATAGGGACCAATTGGGGGGAAGGTCGCATCATTCAATGTCTAGCTTGGATCGTGCATTTGGATCACAACTATGTGGGCCCAACTGGATCAATGCTACTTAAGAAGAAGCCAAGAGGATGGAGGGCGTCAAGTGGATCACGGCAACAGCTAGATGGATTTTGCATTTCTTCTTTTACCTTTAGTGCATAGTTGTATATGAGAGAGACCATCCACTGTATTCGATCAAGTGAATGCAAAATAGAGGGAACTAGATCTTAACATCATGGTATCAGAGATCAACCACTACCCTTCCATCGCCTCCACCACTACCAACATTGGATACCCGCTGTCGGGAACATGCCCGTGAAGCTTTGGTCGCGTCCATGGACCGCGAGCTTCGTGCCTACCTCGACAAGATGAACTCCAACGCGATCAACCATGCCAACAAGTAGGACAACATCCCCGCTTCCATTCTCAAGGC
The DNA here is from genome assembly GCF_002162155.2 of Triticum dicoccoides. Taxonomy (NCBI): domain Eukaryota; kingdom Viridiplantae; phylum Streptophyta; class Magnoliopsida; order Poales; family Poaceae; genus Triticum; species Triticum dicoccoides. The sequence goes on along the minus strand of NC_041386.1, from coordinate 550,195,501 downwards.
GCTTGACATGCAAATGGCCCAGATCGACTCCCTCACCGCATGGAAACCAGAGCTCAAAGCACTCTTCGCCAAGATGGATCTCTCGGTCTCTGCATTGCAAGTGGCATCCCCTATGGCCATATCGAATACGGGTGGAGCACCTCACACCCCACCACCAATCGCGACGGAAGGCAACCTCAATGGGCAGTCAAGCCACGGTGTGGTGCTTCTCACCTGGGAGGAGGGGGGGTCAACGATCCTTGAGTCGCTAGCGGCAACCCCTATCACGGGTATGACCATTACTCCTTCTATGTTTCCTACTCCGCAATCATCTCAAGTGCTAGACACCCTCAGTCAACCGCCGCCATCCATGGTGTTCCCAATTATCACTTGGAAAAACCAACAGCTCTCGAAGATGCTCTGTGAGCAGTACTTTTAGATGTTCTTCGCGCATAAATTGTATCTTGGGTTTCCATGGAGATTGCCTCCGATGGTGACGAGTTGAGGGAGGCAAGGTAGTAGAAGCGGAGGGCGAAAGTCCATAACTAGAAATGTTTCATTTGAACTCTTCTAATGGCTATTTACCCATTTTATGGGCTCCTTTGATTCAAATAAATTTATAGGGTTTTTGGAAGACTAGAATTCTAAGGAATTTTTTCTACATTTGTCGTTTGATTCGTAGGATTGGATCTTGTTGTAATTTTTTCTAAGAAATCATTTGTACTACATTTCATAGAAAATCTAGCATGTCCGACCTCTTTTTACAATTCACTCTATGCCATCAAACACTGCTAACCCTATAACCTATATTTTTCCTATTCTTAAGTTTTGAGAACCCTCCAAATCAAAGAGACCCTAATTTATTTTTCTTGCTAATGTTAACAGCAACTCCAACCGGCTGATGCAAAACAGATGCGGATTTTGTCTGTTTTTGTATGTTTGGGTTGGTCAGGCGGACGCACATGTCCCTTTGCGTCCCTGCACTAGTAGGTACGTCCAACGGGCGGGGCGCATTTTAAACAGTGCATCTAGAAAAACTTAAACTTACAAACACATAAAAAATTAAACTTGAACTTAATTAAAATATATTACATTAATTTCAAAAGTCCCGGCTGTCCTTGCCGCCGTACATTAAACTTAAACATTTAAAAAAACTTAAACTCAAGAAATCCCTGGATCTTCTAGTCTCGGCTGTTGCCGCCATCCTAGTCGTCGATTTCGTCCGCAGTGAGGTCGACAAAGGGCGGACTACCACAGGTGGGCGGGTGGCACCTGCTGTGGCTCCAGCAGTGCCTGATGCGGCGGGGACGGTGACCACGTTGATGTAGGGCCGTCACCGCGGCGTAGTGTTCGACGAGATTGAGAAGCTGGCCGCGTCCCTCCTCGACCCTGACGAACCAGGTGACGACCCGGCCTCCCGTTTGTGCTTCCCCAAGATCCACTTCCACACCATTGTGGCCGGCGAGCGGCGACGCTGGCTAGGATTTGTCGGGCTTGTGGGGAGTAGACGAAGATGTGTGTGAAAGTGGACTGACCCCTCCAAACACGCCACTGTCTCATTAAAAAGACTACAACAGAAGTGGCTGTGCAGCCGACGCGCGGGGCCGAGAGCGTTCATGTCATTTAACAGGACCGGAGCGGGTGGTTGGGCGGCCGGCACGCGGGCCACAGGTGAACACCGAAAGGACACACATGGCGCGTACGTTTCATGTTGATGTGGACGTAAACCTGGGCTAAATATGCGCCGAAAATGTATTCAAACAGATGCCAAACAGACATCATTTGAAGATGCATCGGACGCGTCGGGCCATTGTTTCTATTCACTTGCACCAAAGGAAGGTTGGAGTTGGCTGAAATAACTCGTGCCAGTCAAAGTAGTATTAGCTTGAGAGCGGCATTGTGGTGCCGGGCGTGAACAATAAATCATAAAAAAAATCATTTTTTATGCAAGATGTTCAGATGCGTAATACTCGTGCCAAATTCAGTGAAGTTTTGGTATGGGAGAAACATTTACAAATGTCTGACTTTGTCTTCTTTGCCGCGCGGTCCTCGAATGACCAAACTTTATCAAATTTTGCACGAACACCACACGCATGAACATCTTGCTTATAAAAAGTAACTAGTAAGAGTGCACGTGCAACGCACGTATCCTAATAAACTACAATAAAAACATGAAGTTTGTCTTGTGTTTTTACCTGAACATTTAAATGTGTGTCACGCCCAATGATTTTAATGTAGCAATTTATTTTAGATTAAGTCATGGGTCTTGTTTGACCCGTGAAAGACTTCCATTATTGAAATGTTGTGATCCCAAAATTCCAACAAAATAATGAAAAAACTCGCTCATGTACAAACGACCAATACACATGTCTTCACATAAAATCAACGATCACATAAATGTATTTGTAATTGTTACTTATTATAAAAATACTTAAAAATAACAACTAAGCAACATTATCTAGTAATCATTATTTGATGATGATCCTCTCTGAAAGGTCCATCTTTTGATGCGGTCTATAATGCTTCATTCTAAGACTGGGATATTGTTTAGAACTTCATTCTCTTCATACTTCAAAATATGAACCAAAAATCACTTCCTTAGTTCAAAATCATCCTAGATATGCATTATATAACATTGTAATTTAAAAAAACACGTGTAACGTGTGTAGAAATGAGCATGGTGTCAGCATTTACCTTCGGTACTGGAAAATGTAGCGTCCCATCATGCCATGAGTGCATTAAGTTGAAAACCAAATAACCAGACAGGGACTGCATGTATGAAATGTTACATGCGAGTTGAATGAATCAATTAAATTGTGATGTATTGACAAGATTATTACCTGTATGAGTTTGTGGGAACAACAAGAACTTTGCGTCCCCATATAAAAATGTCATCCTTCAAGGCAGGGTTGCAGCTTAGAGTGCAAGGTTTAGATCGTTGACTATAGTTTCAAGAATATGCTTTCCGAAAGTGGGTATCGAAAGCGGGTCCAAATTAGAAACAACCTTTTTATGTTGGTCCAAGACAAACAATAAAAATAACCCAAGAATATCACAATGCAATAAAATCTACAAGAATACATGCATTTAGAAATACATCAATCAATATCATTTATTAAGACCAAATAAACAATTAATTTGAATTCAAATCTTATCGTATCACACTCTAGCAAGCTAGACGTCATGGCACGCCAGTATCCTCACAGCCATGTTAAAACAACCAGGATCCATGTACTCATTTTTTAAATATGTTCTTTACATGTCTCAAGTTTAAACTGATAGGGTAAGGTTGAGAGCTTTTCACCCATTCGCTCTTGTGAAATGGGAATTTTGTCAATTATAATTATACAAGAGTAATAATTTATTAGAAACAAAAATAAACTGGAAGAATGTGTCTTACTCTAGCAACGGGACATCATCAACCATGTTGATGAACAAGCAAAGTTCATCTATTAAGTCATCATTTGTTGGAGTGACAAACGGCGAAATGATAAATGATCGTGAGATGAGCTCAACTTGTGACGATGAGTTGGATGCTTTGGGTTTGTTAGGAGGTCTTTCGATGATCATACAATGAGTGGGATCTGTGTTGGTTTCATCATCATCCAAATCTCGGTTTCTTATATCGTCATTATTGAATTCTGAGTCGACTAAAATGACAGATAATTTTGTTCTAAAATCTGCCATGTGAACCTAAAGTGAAGCAGTAATAAAACTTAGTTTTCAAATAATGATACAACACAAAATAATTAGTATCAGGATATGATGCAAAATATACATGTTCGGGAGTGTCGGACAAACTATCTCCCGTGAAGTACTCGATGTAATTTAACATCCAGAGACCACAAGATGACCTAGATATTTTTTTGTTATGCTTAATAACAAAAATATTAATAAAAATTATTAGTATAATAAAATGATGATAACTGAACCACACAGCCATACCAGACACGCTCAATGGAAAAAGAATTGAACACTTGCTGCTAATATAAATCAAATGACCAAAAGGGCTATCAATAAAGGAATTGAATTTCTGAACACATTTTTATATAAATCAAATGAACAAAAGGGCTATAAATAAAAAAATGAATTTTTTAATGCATAATTATTTAGAGAGGAACCCATATAAATATTCTTCACCGAATGTGTTGTCGATCATATATATTAAAAACAAAACAAAAGAGACACGCCCGATGATCCATTTGGTCGATGGTCGGTTTAGTCTGGGTGGCGTAATTAGGCCACAGAAAAGCGACCAGAGGTCGGATTTTTGTAAAAAAAACAAAGGAACACTAATAAAGAGCCGCCGGTAAAAAGTAAAATAAAAGAAGGAGCAACAGGATAACCCGTCGCACTTTGCTTTCTCGGTTTCTCTAGTGGTGTGCGGTGAGACCGTGAAACACTATCACTTTGCTTTCTCCACTCATGACTTGATTCCTCCGCCAGCATCCTCCTCTGTAGCACGGCGCCTCCTCTGCAGCACGCCGTTCTCCGGCCACGACGATGCCCGGTGGCCCCCCTCCCCCCAACCCACACCACCAACACAACCACCACGGCCTCGCCCCGTCTCGTCCTATCCCCACCATAGCCCCGCCCCGCCGGCCCTTACCCCCACGACAACCTCTCCCCGCCGGCCCTTATCCACACAACGGCCTCTCCCCGCTAGCTCCTGTCACCACCACGGCCTTGCCTCGCCGCCAACCCCACTGATCTTCCCTAGATCAGCTCTGCCCCCGCCATCGTACTGCCCCAGAGCAGATCGAGATGCGAGCTGCTGTATACGATGTAGGAGGAGGCATCTCGAATTGGACCGAGATTCAGTCCATTGTGCCCGCCGTAATCATCGCTCCCCGTGCTTGGCTCACACAGTCGCTCCGAGAAGAAGTTCGCAGCTCGTGTGCGTGCTCGGTTGCTGAAGGTATGATGTTCGATTAGATGTTGTTAGTGCACCTATGATTACCAGTGGGGATTTAGTCAGGTGACATTTTTGAGGCAACCATGCTGTGACAAAGCTAATTGAGTTGTGGATTTTTTTTCGAACCGGGAATGACCCCTTTCCATTGCAAATAAACGGAAATACATTGTTCCGAGAAACAAACAGGAGAAAAGGGAAAGAGGTGCAGCGAGTTCGGGCACTGCCAGGAAACCCACTGCGTTCGCCCGACATCGAAACGAACACCATGGGGCGAAAATCTGACAACACCATAGTTCAACGACAACCTGAAATACTGCAGTCTATTACAACCAAAAGCTCATCACAAGAGCCAAATAGAAAACGGACAGCAGCTGGAAACGACAGCGGCAACTCTGAAAGCAGGCGAGATTGCGAGATCATTCTCCCTCGATCGGTCTCCTCGCCGCCTCGCACATCTTCATCATGCTCATAGTGCTTGACCTGACCATCGCCGCCCCACTGCGCAGCTCCTTGACTCCATCACCTTGCTGAAGACCTGCCCAATATAGAAAAAAGGAGCACACAGAAAACACAATCTCAAACGGTGTCTTAATCTGTTTCTTCTCAAAGGTGGCTCGATTTCTAGCCAACCAGATAGCCCAGCAAACAGCTGCCAGGCCAACAGTATAGTATTTCTTCCCATAGGGAAGGAAAGTGTGGCACCAGGAGAAATATTGCCAGTAACTGTTTGGACAGAGGTCCGTCCCTAAAGCCATCCCAACACAACGCCACACCACTTTAGCCACAGGACAAGTGAAAAACAAATGCCGGGATGATTCAGTACTGTCACAAAAGGAGCATTTGGGATCCCCAGGCCATCTCCTCTCCTTCATAACTTGCCTAGTCAAGACAGCATCCTGAGATATTGAGTGGCTTAATTTGAATCCCGGGTGGCTTAATTTGTCACAATCAGCTAGCTATAATTGATGTTGAGTCATTTTTTGTGGTGGTTGCTTGATTCCTGTGGTATTCTCAGGTTGAAATGTCGCATTATTACTGGCACTAAGTAACAAAGAGTTCCAGGGTCACAAGCAGGTTGGTATCTGCACTATTTGTATCAAAAATACATCTGGCTCCATCATTTGACATCTGAACTTTGCTGATGCTTATGCCATTGTATGCACAACAGGCGCCTTCGCCACATTGTCATTCATTTGTGAGATGTTTCTATTTCTCTATGTTGGCATGGATGATATAGAGTAGTGGAAGAATGTTAGTGAAACACATACAGGTATGCTATCTATCTGCTTCTTTCCATGCGAGGAGTAACATATTTGTTGTTCAAATCTAGAAATGGTAACGCATTTTCTATACTATATGCAGCCTAATGAAATGTATGGCCTTGAGCTCCATTATTTAGGCCAGATCTCATGTGAGGTGGTATGTCAATTGCATTGGCATACCAAATCTGTTAATGAAATGTGCTTCAGGAGTGCTAAGCAGTGAAAAAAAAACATAACAGCATACCAAATGTACCCTGTTAAGCATAAATGGTTTGAGTTATATTAGGAGGCGTACCCATTCGTCTGAAGACTGCTCTTAATATATTATTCTCTTTTCCATGTTGTAACATTTAGATCAATCCACTTATTGGATTTTAATTCCATGTGCTCGGATGCATATTTGAATAAATCGTCCAGTCCTTCTAGCTGTTGTACCAACAAATGAAAAAAGTATGAGCATGAAAAGTGAGAAATAAGAGGAAAAATAGCTTCTTATGAAAAGATGGGCCAGTAGGACTAACTACTGACCGTATTAGTGAGGTCCTTGCGGTTCATTGATGGGCCTAGCGAGTCGACACTTGAACACATAGTTTCCTGGCATTTATAACACATAGGTACCAGTGAACATCGTCCATGTTTATTGGAATGAATATCTGAAGAAAATGATTATTTTAGTTGTACTCCTATGTGGACGAACCGGTCATTCTCACTGTAATTCATAGAAATATGTAGAAAAGTAAGACTAACCATATCATTTTCCAAATACTCTTTGGCTCTGTTTAATACCCATGCTAGTGTGGCATCTGTGTCATCTGAGGACGGATAGCAACCGATCTTTATCATCTTAGAAATGCATGCACTCAATAAGAACACACTTCCACCTAACCTTACTTGTAGATGCTCCGTAGGCAATCACAATCTTCATCAGCTATAGAGATTGAGTGACTGTAAGTTAGGAAATCAAAGATTGGATATGCAGTGTTTCATGTAGCTGGCATCACCTGTGTGGGATTGTTTTTGTTCTACCGTTGTAATGACTACTGTAGATTTGGCTCGACGCCGTTTGTCACGTAGGCTTTGTAATATACCTTGTCTATGTTGCTCATACTGGCCACTTTCCCTCCGCCTCTTGAGTGCTTGTTTTGCTTCTGTATAATAAGTGTTAATTAGGTACAAGACAACATGAGCAAAAGTGTTTTGTCAATCAGATGTACGGTGTAAGTGTCAATTAAGTATGATAGATAATATGAGCCACAATTGAGTATCATATGGAGTGCTGCATTTGTAGGCTTGAAGTGGCGGTCGTAACACAGTCGGTTGGGAGGACTCAATGTCAGAGTCGATATTATGGACATTTTCCTTGTTAGAACCGACACTATCTGGTGTGCTCTTAATGATTTTGGAGCATGAAGTGGAGTATGATCACTCATTATCATATCAACAGGTATGCCTGCATCATAATTGTATGTACAATGTTAGTTGTTGAGACACAAACTAAGGTATTATGTTTGACAAGAGAACACATGACCTTCCGCAGCTGGGGTGTGTCGTTGCGGGGTGACAGCAGACTGTGCACTGGGCCTGTCCACAATCTCAAAACATGTCCAAAAGAAGACTTGATTAACACGACTTTACTTGTGATTCATGAAATGTATGAGAAAATGGAGTAACCAGGCGACATGGCCACGGGTGGCTTTGATAGAGTGTTGGTTACATTTATAATAGCAAACGTAGCTTTCTTAAATCCCTTGCCTCCTCTCATAATTTTGTTGAAATATGAGATGGGCCTAGAGCCCATATGACAATTTCAGATTTGATCTCTAAGGGCCCATGTAGGTGGCATGATAAGGTGGTGGGAAGTTTAGTCCCACCCCGGAAGTGGAAGGAGAGTTGGAGTGATTTATAAGGGATTCTCTTTCTCATGCCATTGGAGCTTGAGAAGAGATGAGGCCCTCGCGCACTCCTCCTCCTCCGCCCGCCTTGTCACGCCGCGCCACGCCGCGGGTTGCGGGATTGAGCCGAGCCGAGCTCACTCCTATGCGCTTCTTTTTGCCGGTCAGGAACGGAGAGTCTTTGACAGGTGGGGCCACGATCTGAGACGTCGGATCGTGGGCTACCGACTTGGACGTGGGTTCAGCCCACGTCTCTCCACGCGCAGCCGCACATATATATGTGGGGCGCTGCCAACCCTAGCCGCCACAAAACAGAACGCATCTCCGCCTCCACGCCCGCGTCGTTCCTATACTACTGCTGCCGCTGGCGACTCCGTCCCATTCACCGCGTACACGGTTGACGGGAGAGCAGGCCTCCGAAACCCCTCTTCTCCGGATCCTGTACGGGAGAGGGGCGATTAGGTTTTTGGGTAGCGACTACGCAACTGCTCGCTTCTGCTCATCTACGTCCACATCACCTTCGTCATCACCATGTCGACCGACGCTGACCATGCCACCGCTGAGAAGGCCGAGGCCGACAAGAAGGCCGCCGAGGATGCCGCGGCTACTGCCGCCGCCACCGCCGCCGCATGGCCGATTGGAGGGTATACATCGTTTATCCCTCTCATGTTTCTTTCTGTTGTAGCAGTACTAGCGGTATGCGTAGATGTTTCTACTATATGCGTAGTACATGCTCTGTTAGATCATAACCAGTGTGTTATCAATACTGTCAATGTCATGCTTATGATTTATTCATGGATTAATTTAATTAGAAAACTGCCTATTTTCTTATCAATCCAAAAACCTAATGTGTGTAGGAGTTTTTTGAATTCTGGTTTTGCTGCTGCACTGAAACCGTCGCCGTTTACGGGGACGTACTTTAAGCGTTGGCAGACTAAAACCACCTTATGGCTCACTGCCATGAACATGTTCTGGGTCGCCGCTGTGACTCCCATAGGAACGATGGCTCCTGATCAGGAGAAGGCGTTCAAGGAGGCCACTGTCGTGTTCCTTGGGGCAGTTCTGAGTGTGATTGGAGATAAGCTGGTTGATGCATATTTGCATGTGCGGTCTGCCAAGGACTTGTGGGAGGCGCTCGAATCTAAGTTCGGGGCTGCCGATGCAGGGAGCGAGATGTATATTATAGAGTAGTTCCATGATTACAAGATGGTTGAAAACCGTCCTGTATTGGAGCAGGCTCATGAGATAATATGCATTGTTAAGGAGCTTGAGCTTCTTAAGTGTGAGTTACCGGGCAAGTTTGTCGCGGGCTGCATAATCGCTAAGCTTCCCAATTCCTGGAGGAACTTTGCCACCACTCTGAAACATCAGAGGCATGAATTCTCTGTGGAGGATGTCATTGGCCATCTGAGTGTTGAGCAGAGTTCAAGGGCAAAGGACTCGCACGGAAAAGGGGTCGAAGGAACTTCTGTGGCCAACATGGTGCATCAGAAGAACTCCAATTCCCACAAGCCCAAGGGAAAGAACGGTGTCCAACAGAGTGCCGACTTTAAGAAGAAGGGTAAGAAGACCTTCAAGAAGAACAAGAAGGATGAGGGCTGCTTTACTTGTGGTTCGCTTGAACATTGGGCCAACAAGTGCCCAAACAAGTATAAGAAGCAAGGGCAGGACTCCAAGTCTGTCAATATGATTGTGAGCAACAATGAGAGTGGTGCATCTGGATACGGTAATTTATGTGCTGTATTTTCAGTTTGGCCGTCCATCGATTGGTGGGTCGACACAGGTGCAGGTGTTCATGTGTGTGCTAACATTTCATCGTTTTCTTCTTACCAGGCCACAAGTCACGAGTCCGTACTGATGGGGAATGGCGCGAGTGCTTCTGTTCTTGGTGTTGGCACGGTCGATCTGAAGTTTACTTTGGGAAGGATCGTGCAGCTGAAGAACATGCAGCATGTCCCTGCCATCAAGAAGAACCTCGTTAGTGACTCCCTTCTATGTAGAGAAGGGTTTAAGTTGGTATTCGAATCTAATAAATTAGTTGTTACGAAATATGGACTATTTGTTAGAAAGGGTTATGAATGCGGAGGCATGTTCCGCCTTTCTCTTACAGATCTATGTAATAAAGTTGTGAACAATATTCATTTGAGTGTTAATGAATCTGAAGTATGGCATTCACGTCTTTGTCACATTAGTTTCGGTGTTATGACGCGGCTAGCAAAATCGAATTTGATCCCGAGTTTTACTTTAGCCAAAGGTTCTAAGTGCCATTCGTGTGTGCAATCTAAGCAACCTCGCAAGCCTCACAAGGCAGCAGAGGAGAGACACTTGGCGCCACTGGAACTCATACATTCTGATCTTTGTGAGATGAATGGTGTGTTGACTAAAGGTGGAAAGAAATATTTCATGACTTTGATAGATGATTCCACTAGATATTGCTATGTGTATTTGTTAAATACTAAAGATGAGGCTCTACACTACTTCAAAATCTATAAGGCAGAAGTTGAGAATCAACTTGAAAAGAAAATTAAACGAGTCCGGTCAGATCATGGTGGAGAGTACTTCTCGAAAGAGTTTGATGCCTTTTGTACGGAACACGGCATTATTCACGAGAGGACGCCTCCCTACTCACCCCAGTCAAACGTGGCTGCCGAGCGGAAAAACCGTACTCTAACTGATTTGGTTAACGCCATGTTAGATACGTCGGGTTTATCCAAGGCATGGTGGGGGGAGGCTATAATGACATCCTGTCATGTCCTGAATAAAGTTCTAACAAAGGATAATGAGATCACTCCTTACGAGAAGTGGACCAAGAGAAGGACAACACTCTCGTACTTACGTACCTGGGGCTGCTTGGCGAAACTTAATGTGCCGATCCCCAAAAAGCGTAAGCTTGGACCAAAGACTGTGGACTGTGTTAATTTGGGCTACGCTATGAATAGTGTTGGCTATAGATTTCTAGTAGTGAAATCTGAGGTACCTGACATGAAAGTCGGTACAATTATGGAGTCTAAAGATGCTACATTCTTTGAGGACATTTTTCCCATGAGAGATGTACAAAGCACTTCTAGACAGGAATCTGAGGAGACTCCTGAACCTGCCATTCTGATGGAATATTATAATCAAACACATGATGAAAATCCTGAGGAGGATAATGAGGAATCCCTTGGTAGGGGCAAGAGACAAAGGACTGTAAAGACCTTTGGTGATGATTTCTTCATATACCTCGTGGAGGATAATCTCACTTCTATTTCAGAAGCGTATGCATCTTCAGAAGCTGACTACTGGAAGGATGCGGTCCGTAGCGAGATAGATTCCATCATGACTAACGGGACTTGGGAGCTTACTGAACGTCCTTATGGTTGCAAACCATTGGGATGCAAGTGGGTGTTCAAGAAGAAGCTTAGGCCCGATGGTACGATAGAAAAGTACAAGGCTAGGCTTGTGGCCAAGGGCTACGCCCAGAAAGAAGAAGAAGAAGATTTCTTCGACACTTATTCACCTGTGGCCAGACTGACCACCATTCAAGTATTACTCTCGTTGGCGGCCTCGCATGGTCTTCTCATTCATCTGATGGATGTTAAGACGGCTTTCCTGAACGGAGAGCTAAAGGAGGAAATCTATATGCAACAACCTGATGGCTTTGTGATGGATGGTCAGGAAGGAAAGGTGTGTAAGTTGGTGAAATCTTTGTATGGCCTGAGACAAGCGCCTAAGCAATGGCATGACAAGTTTAATGAAACATTGACATCTGTTGGCTTTGTTGTTAATGAGGCCGACAAATGTGTATACTATCGCTATGGTGGGGGCGAAGGAGTTATACTGTGTTTGTATGTTGATGACATACTGATATTTGGGACTAATCTCAAGTTGATCGAGGAAGTTAAGTATTTCCTATCTCAGAACTTTGAGATGAAGGACCTTGGAGTGGCTGATGTTATCTTGAACATCAAGCTATTGAGAGATGATGAAGGTGGGATTACACTTCTGCAATCCCATTATGTTGAGAAGGTGTTGAGTCGTTTTGGATATTTGGACTGCAAACCATCTCAAACACCATATGATCCTAGTGTGCTGATTCGAAAGTCTAAAGGCACAGCTATAGATCAATTGAGATACTCTCAGATTGTTGGTTCACTACAGTATCTAGCAAGCGCAACGAGGCCTGACATGGCATTTGCTATTAGCAAACTGAGCCGATTTGTTTCCAAACCGGGTGATGTACATTGGCATGCTCTTGAGAGAGTTATGCGCTATCTGAAAGGTACTATGAACTATGGACTTCACTATACCGGATACCCGTCGGTACTTGAAGGGTATAGTGATGCAAATTGGATCTCTGATGCTGATGAGATGAAGGACACAACTGGGTATATATTTACTCTTGGAGGTGGTGCTGTTTCCTGGAAGTCTTGCAAGCAAACGATCTTAACAAGATCGACAATGGAAGCAGAACTAACAACATTAGACACATCGGGTGGTGAAGCAGAATGGCTTCGAGATCTGTTGATGGACTTGTCAGTGGTTGAGAAGCCGGTTCCGGTCATCCTTATGAACTGTGACAATCAAACAGTTATTGTCAAGGTGAAGAGTTCAAAGGACAACATGAAGTCCAACAAACACATAAGAATGAGATCGAAAGCTGTCAGAAAATTGAGAAACTCCGGAGTGATAGCGTTGGATTATATTCAAACGCTAAGAATCTGGCAGATCCCTTTACTAAAGGGCTATCACGTGTTGTGATAGATAATGCATCAAGGGAGATGAGTATGAGACCCACATGAGTTGCCTTGGTAGTAACCCAACCTATGTGATCGGAGATCCCGTGAAGTAGGACCTGGGAAAACAAGCCAGTGGCGAACTGAGGAGAGTAACTTCACTAACCCACTCCGTTGGAGATGCAATACTCTCGAAACTGTATGGAAGGATGACTACTGTCTTAATGTGTTCCAAGGCTTATATGCATAAGCAAGATGCTATCCTACAGAGCGATCTTTGGAGGAACACACCTATATGAGCCTGACTGCTGGTCACAGTCTATAAGATTGGGGTGATCTCTAGCAAGCTCATGAACAGGCCAGGAGTGTGACTAATATGCTCCACCCGAGGGGTCGGCCTTCAGCAGCCTCGTATCAGTGAGACTTGTGGTGAAACTTCTTGACGCCAAACTGACAATTCAAGGCATAGTCCATTGTTCAGTTGTGAAGGAGTGTAACTACTTGGTCTAGGTGGAGCTCAACCTTAATCGGTCTCCACTGAGATGCTGGTATATCAAAACAGCGTTTGGAACAAAGGACAAACTGGGCCCCTGAGATTTGGTGGGGGATTATTGAAATATGAGATGGGCATAGAGCCCATATGACAATTTCAGATTTGATCTCTAAGGGCCCATGTAGGTGGCATGACAAGGTGCTGGGAAGTTTAGTCCCACCCCGGAAGTGGAAGGAGAGTTGGAGTGCTTTATAAGGGATTCTCTTCCTCATGCCATTGGAGCTTGAGAAGAGATGAGGCCCTCGCGCACTCCTCCTCCTCCGCTCGCCTCGCCACGCCACGCCTCGCCACGACGCGCCGCGCCGCGCGGCGGGTTGCGGGATTGAGCCGAGCCGAGCTCACTCCTATGCGCTTCTTTTTGCCAGTTAGGAACGGAGAGTCTTTGACAGGTGGGGCCACGAATTGAGACGTCGGATCATGGGCTACCGACTTGGACGTGGGTTCAGCCCACGTCTCTGCACGCGCAGCCGCACATATATATGTGGGGCACTGCCAACCCTAGCCGCCACGAAACAGAACGCATCTTCGCCACCACGCCCGCGTTGTTCCTCTGCTGCTGCTGCCGCCGGCGACTCCGTCCCGTTCACCGCGTACACGGTTGATGGGAGAGCAGGCCTCCGAAACCTCGCTTCTCCGGATCCTGTACGGGAGAGGGGCGATTAGGTTTTTGGGTAGCGACTACACGACTGCTCGCTTTTGTTCATCTACGTCCACATCACCTTTGTCATCACCATGTCGACCGACGCCGACCGTGCCGCCGCTGAGAAGGCCGAGGCCGACAAGAAGGCCGCCGAGGATGCCGCGGCTACTGCCGCCGCCACCGCCGCTGCATGGCCGATTGGAGGGTATACATCGTTTATCCCTCCCATGTTTCTTTCTGTTGTAGCAGTACTAGTGATATGCGTAGATATTTCTACTATATGCGTAGTACATGCTCTGTTAGATCGTAACCAGTGTGTTATCAATACTGTCAATGTCATGCTTATGATTTATTCATGGATTAATTTAATCAGAAAACTGCCTATTTTCTTATCAAATTTTTTAGTATTGCATCCCTTTTTACCTCTCTCTTTCCCTCTGTCTCTTTAGTTCTTTTGGATCTGTTTTTTGACCTGCGAGGCAACGATATATTTTGGATTTACAAGATTGAAGTACGTAAGAGTACATGATATATGTATTTACCTGAATTGTCGTTGTTTGTCAGGTCCTGAAAGGGAGTACGCGCCCCACTATGCTCAAAGGATGCCATATTGTCAACTCAGTTTGTCATGCAGATCATGATGTACTGTAAGTATCAAATTTCACGGTACAAATTATAATTGTCAGATTAAAAGAGCAATTTCCTTTTGTCTTCTGCCTAATCATCTATACTTGCGAATTCAAATGATCTAACCTATGCGTTGGCACGTCAGAAAGTAGTCATATGTCCTCGAGATGCTGCGGGCCACACGGGGTGATGACACCGCAGGTAGGGCAGCACGCCGTGGTCGAGGACGACCATCGGGTGGAGGACGTCGCGGCCACCAGGGACGACAATGGTGTGGCGATGACGGCGGGGCGAGGAAAGGTTGGGTAGCAAGGCGGGTCGAGGAATGACATGCACCGGGGCGGAGGACAATGCGGCCACCAGGGGCTAGGGCGGCGTGGCGACGGCGGAGGGGCGAGGAGAGGTAGGGGAGCAAGGCGGGTCGAGGATGTCTACCGGGTCGAGGACATCGCATACACCAGCGTTGATCGCGGCGGTTCCTGGCGCGGTGGCGGCGTAGATCGTGAAGGTGATGTTTAATTCCCAGGGGGTGTCATCGTGGGGCTGTGTAGCATCCTGAATGGGGGAGTCTGCCGACAGAACATTTGTTGTGAACCGTTGATTTGATTGTAGTATGGTTGATGTAACGTGGACAGTTGGATGGTATCAAGTGGGTCTGATCGGACGTGGGGGTTATCCCATGTGCACTTTCTGGTGTGGATGTAGAGGAAGTCATGTTTGGTCTTTTAATAGTAGTATAGATTCGGAATTATTTGATTTTGTTTCTATTTTTAATCGATGTACTGTTCATTCAGCTTGTCTGCGCCCGGGCATCAAAGGGGATTTTCGTATTAGCTAGGCCTGTAATAACCACACCTACCGGAAGTACACTCGAATCCTGGGGAAATGCTGTACAGCCCACGCACTGCACCGCAGTCTACAGGCCATTTACGCCGACTGGACATTACGGTGAACAGTCAGAGTGCCGCGTTCGGGGCTGCAAGCAAGTGACCGGTTGCTTGCTTGGACGCGCGAGAACCGATGAACTTTACCACGCCATGCCGTGGTGGCAGGAGCAGAGCTAGCTAGGTACCCCATCCCGTCTTCTCGCCGAGCTTTCTTCTCTCCCAATCGTCGGTCAGAGGCAGGAGGAAGACAACAGCCAAGTGTTCTTCGGGAGAGGCTTCATTTCACCCCTTCTCATCGTCTCCGCTAAGATCCTCTGCTCTCGCAGAATCCCGGGGCTCCCGATTCTTTCTTTTTCCGCCGGTTGATCTAGCCAAGGTTTCCGTTCGCCGGGATCTCAGCCGGCCCAAGGTAAAGCCTCTCCCGGTCGAACTCGCAACTCAGCAGCATTGGCATCGTCGTTTCACAGTTTTGGCACTGAACTTCACTGCTAATGATGCTCGCTTCCTTTGCTACGCATGTCGGGTGAGAAGATGGGCTGCGAAAGATGCAAGCGGAGGGATGAGCTCGACTACTGCAATCTGGATGACCGGGAGAAGCATTTCCTGATGTTTATGGTGGATGGCTGTGGTCGTGAGATGGTAAGCCCCCTACTCATGTTCAGCCACAGTGGTTCTTGTTTTTTTTTTCTGTCACCTTCTTGTGTTGAATTTTTTTTGAGGAAGCACAGGTGAACTGCGTGTGCATTATGAGAAGAAGCAGCGACCTAGTCTGTACAAAAGCAACCGACAGCTGCGAAAATACAAAAGAAAGAAAAACAAGAACCCAGGCTGCAAGGTCCTCACTCTCGCAGCATCAGATGGTTAACCCTGCTAGTGCCCACGTAGCTAGGTCGTCAGTGAGAAGCTCCAGCACTACCCGGACGGGGCGCTCGAGATCCCTGAAGATGCGGCCGTTACGCTCTAGCCAAATCCACCAATTGGTTAGGAGAGCGATTGATCGCGCCCGCTTGCGGTCATGAGGCACCGCACTGAGGCCCCACTTGTGGACCTCTAGGAGCAAGGAAGGAAGGTGGGAACGCGGAAGCGGCTGGCCGCTGCCGTCCAGATGTTCCTCGACCAAATGCACTCCCTGAACAGGTGTTGAGCGGTCTCCAGGTTGCGCCAGCACAATGGACAGAAATAGGAGTTGGGCCATGCCCTGGCCATGAGCCGGTCCGCCGTGAGTAGTCGACCAGCAGATAGGAGCCATGTGAAAAATTTAATCTTGGCCGGCGCCTGGGCATGCCAGACCAAGTGCATGATAGGCGAGGAGGTGGACCCCATGAATTGCAATCGGTATGCCGACGAGGCCGAGTAGCTGCCAGAGGCCTCAAGCTTCCAGGTGAACTTGTCCCTGCCTGTATCAAGGATGGTCGCAGCGCTGATCCTGCCCCAGAGAGAAACAAAAGCAGCGAGCAGGTTACTTGGGACTCGTCCACCCAGGTCGGTCACCCAACGGTTGCCGTTTAGTGCTTGCCGCACGGTGCAATGCTTGCGTTTCGAGAGGCGAAACAGTTCTGGCGCAATGTGGCATGGAGCTTGGCCTTGCAGCCAACTGTCCATCCAAAAGGAGGCCGTTCGGCCATCGCCTAGCACCACGGTTGTGGCAGCCGCGAACGGACGGCGGTCGTCCTCATTGCACGGCACGGGGAGACCAATCCAAGGTTTGTAGGGGGCCGTCTTTTCCCACCAAAGCCATCTCAGCCTGAGCGCGATTCCGAAGCGGTTAAGGTCGATGATGCCCAAACCTCCGAGCTCTTTAGGTCTGCATATCCTGCCCCATGCAACCTTGCAATGCCCTCCAAGGCAACTCTCCTGTCCACGCCAGAGCCACGCTCTCCTGATTTTGTCTATCTGACGCCTCACCCAGGCTGGTAGTTGATGAACTGAAAGCCAATATACAGCCAACGCAGAGAGCACAGAGTTCAGGAGCACAAGACGGCCGGCAGCAGTGAAAACCTTGAATTTCCATGCGGTGAGACGGGCCAAGATCTTGTCCAGCAACGGCTGCAGCTCAGCTTTTTGAACCTTGCGAAGGGACAGGGGGAGGCCCAAGAAACAGCACGGCAGGGCGGCGCGCGCGGCCCCGAGCTGCTGTATGACATTCTCCACATCGAAAAGCTCAGGGTGAATCGGAATGGCCTTGCTCTTGGAGAAATTTACTTGTAGCCCCGCGGCCTGCCCAAAGGCTTGCAGAATCTGCCGAACGGCAAGAAGCTCTTGGCGGATAGGGTTTAAGAAGAGAGCAACGTCGTCCGCGTAGAGAGAGGTTCGTAGGCTTGGAATCCTCCCCTTTAACTTGGAAAGCAGCCCATCACGGACTGCTAAGTCTAGCAGCCTCTGGAGCGGCTCCATGGCGAGGATGAACAGGAAAGGGGAAATCAAGTCGCCCTGCCTGAGCCCCCTGTGGTGCCTGATCGACCGGCCTAACGCCCCGTTGACGAGCACCCTGGACGAGCTGGTGGCGAGGAGCATGGCGATCCAGTTGCACCAGCGTGACCTGAAACCTCTCGCACGCATCATGTCCAACAGATAGGGCCAGGAGACGGTGTCGAATGCTTTTGCTATATCAAGCTTTAGCAAAATAGCGGCCCGCTTTGTCCTGTGGAAGTGCCTGGCCATCCCTTGCACAAAAATGAAATTGTCTTGGATGCATCTGCCCTTGATGAAGGCGCTCTGTGTCGGCGAGATGAGCGTGTCGATCCGCTTGGCAAGCCTCAATGCAAGCACCTTGCTGAAGAGCTTCGCCATGCTGTGCAGTAGGCTGATGGGCCTGTAGTCCGCCATGCTCGAAGCCCTATCTTTCTTGGCCAAGAGCATGACGTGCGCCCCATTGAGCAGGTGCAGGCCTGTCCGGTTCATGCAGTGCAGCTGCTGGAATGCGAGCACCAGGTCATCTAAAATGATTTCCGCCGCCGCCTTGTAGAAAGCCCCTGAAAAACCGTCCGGGCCCGGGGCCCGATCCGGCGGCAGGTCCGCAATGGCCGCTGCGATTTCCTCCCGGGTGAACGCAACCTCTAGGTCATCGAGATTGGCCCTAGAAAGGCCCAGCGCATCCCAGTTGAACCCTGTTGACACCGAGCCTGGGTCCCCGAGCAAGCGGTCGAAGAACTCGATCGCGATCTGCTCTTTGTGGCGCTGCTCAGTGGTCAAAACGCTGCCCGAAGCCAATGAGCCAATGAAGTTTTTCCTTCGGCGGCCATTAGCTTTTATGTGAAAATACTTGGTGTTGGCATCACCCGCTCGAACTTCCCTGACTCTGGCGCGCTGCCTGGCCTTGATGCGCTCGATGACTGCGAGACCAAGAATGCGGGACTTGAGCTCTTTGCGTAGGGTTAGCTCGTCCAGCTCGAGCTGCCTATCTTCCTGAGCTTGGTCGAGCAACAGAATCGTGTCCTGCGCCATCAGCAGCTGCAGGCGAGTGTTCCCGATGTGGTGCTTGTGCCAAAGACGGAGCGCTCTAGCCGCCCGCTTGAGCTTTGTGTCCAACCTGATAAGTGCGCATCCCTACACACCCGGCGCGTTCCAGACTACTGCCACAACCTCCTTGAACCCAGAGACGTGCGGCCAGAAGGCTTCGAAACGGAACCGCGCACTACGCCGCGAGGAGGACTCACGTGTCAAGAGGAGAGGGCAGTGATCTGACATGGCCGTGGCGAGGGGTTGGAGCCGCGCTGCGTTGAACTGAAGATCCCACTCTGGCGTGCAGAAGGCGCGATCCAGGGGGACCAGCGTGGGCGAGGCTTGCTCGTTTGACCATGTGAAGCGCCTGCCGCACAAATTGATCTCCTTGAGGTCGTTGTTATTTAGCGCCGATCGGAATCGCGCCATAAGCCGCAGATTGATGTTGGAGTTGCTCTTGTCCCGGGCTTCATAAATTAGGTTAAAATCCCCGATTATAAGCCAGGGTCCGGAAATAAGCCCACGGATCCGAGCCAGGTCAGCAAGGAAAAGAGGTTTGGCGTCTTCCTCTGAGGGCCCATAGACCATGGTCAGCGTCACTAGCGCGGTAACGGCGAAGGCTGACATATCAATCTGATTGATCTGGAAGGAGGCAGCATCCCAGGCCAACATAACTCCTCCCCGCGTTCCAGCCGCAGGCAGAACCAGCGAGCTCCCCAACCTCGGCCTTGCGATCTCAGCGAGCATGGCAGCCGGAAGTGCTTCGCGCTTGGTTTCTTGCACACAAAGGATCGAGCATCTAGACTGCTCCACGAGCGATCGCACCCCATCTACGGGCGCGGTCATTCAGGCCCCTTGCGTTCCAGTTCAACAGAGAAAAGCTACTCATGGCAAACACGAATAGGGACCCATTGCATTGGCATGCTCGAACAGGGAGCAGCGAAGCGAACACACATGAGCTGATACGGCCGGAGTGATGACACGGGCGCCCGGCGAGGTCGCAACAAACTAAAGCCTAGCCTACGACGCGGTCCGAGGACGGCGTGGTGGCTACAACACGACACGAACTGGAGACGGACTAACATAACAACAGAACGGGGCCCCTTGGACATCTGGATTGCATCAGGCGGCGTTGCCGGCGAGCTCGAGCAGGTCCTCATCCGGAAGGTTGAGGGTGGCCGAAGAGTGCACTCCCGCCGCCCGCCCCAACGCGGACACCATCCTTCCCAGTGGCGCCTTGAAGCGATCAGTGTAGCGCTGACGCACATCGGCCGTGAACTGGCCTGGGTGGTCAATGAACGCCAACTGCTTGGCGAGCCTAGCTTGCGCCTTCTGCTGCTGGGTCATGCCGGCCGCCCTGGCCGCGACCCGTGGGCTGGCCCGGCGGGGGACGGCCAGGGTCTTGATCATCAGCGTCGGCGGCTCTGGGGCCGGAGCCGTGGCATTGGAGGCCGGCCATGGCAGGGCGTCATCAGTGGAGGCATTGGAGGCCAAGCAAGGTGGCGCACCAATGACGGAGGGTGGTAGCAGACGGAAAACTTTGGAGAGGAACGTGGTTGCCTCGTCGACCTCCAGATCCTGAAGCTGTGCTGCGAGTTGATCTGCTGACATGATGCGCTCCACCTGATGGTTCACCGTCCCCACCGGCCGGGTCAGCTCCTGGGCTGCCGCCAGAGGGGCAGGCTCGATCGGGGCGGGAACCAAATAACCCAGCTAGGGCCATGGCTTGGCCAGCAGGTCCTGGGCCAACGAGGACGCCGGTGCGTGGTTCACCAGCGGCCCCATCCCCAGGTCAGACTCCTCGAGCTCCTCCCATGCAGGTAGTCCGTGGGGTTGGGGAGGGCGTGGCTGCACCCAGGTCGCGCAGTCGTCGGCAGCCTGCACCCCGGGCTCCAGCTGACCGGGCTGCCAGGCCGACAGGGCGCCGAGCTCGAACAACTGGGGGTCAGAGCGCGTGAGCTCCTCCCAAAAGGCCCCCACCTCCTCGTGGAACGGCCCCATGTCAGGCTCAAGGAAGACGCCCACGGGGACCCCTTCTAGCACGGGGGCAGGCGCCACGCCGGGGGCGACAGGGACGCCCTGGAGCACCTGCACCCTGCCCTCCTGGAGCAACTAGGTCGATTGCTTGATGCAGCACGTACTCACATTTTTATTCAGACATGCAGACTATCGATTTAATGTTTTCGTGCCAGAATAAGCATATCCCCAAGTTGGATCTGATCCGTACTACTGTAGATCCAAGTTCCTAATAACACTGCACGTTGAAGTAAAAAAAAAAAGAGAAGAAGCTATGATACTCTGCAAATAGGATGTATAGTTACTTTTCAATTTTAGTAGCACAGAATACAAAGGAAAACGAGATCAACAGGGACTAACCCCTGTGGTAATTTACAAGAAGAAACCCATGATTTCAGCACGGAATAGTACCTTTACCGGGATTTTACTTGGGGATGAATAAAGATTTATAGTGTTAATTGTGTCAATGTGCCCTTTAATCATGGTCTGGTGGCTAGAGCTGGCCTGGAGACTGTCTTCTTTATAGGATCACTCAGTTAATGTTGAACTTGAATTTCACTTTATTTGTAACTTGCTATATATTCTGTGGAAAATATTTTATGGCACGTTGATTTGGTCCCTGAATCAAAGGCGTTAACATGATAACACCGAGACTAAATGTCACACTGGTAGAGGTACAGAAATAAGCTAGTGCCTTTCTCCCTGTCTGTTTTCACATCAGATGTCAAATAGTATATTTTGCATAATCTTCATACTTTGTATCCTCCTATGGTTTCAACCATGTTTTCTTCATTGGTTCTTGTTTCTGCAGACCATCCCAGAAGATTTTCTGAAACGATTCAGGGGTGAGATCCCAAAAGAGATCAAGCTAGAAGCACGAAATGGTCATATTTACACTGTTGGAGTTGCCAAGTATCCAGATAAACTAGTCCTTAGAGCAGGATGGGAGACTTTTGTCGAAACCTACGGTCTACAGATCGACGACTCTGTGGTATTTAGATACAATGGAAACTCTCAGTTCAATGTCATAGTGTTCGATCGATTTGGCCGTGAGAAAGCATCATCGGTTATTGCAGACAGTACTCCTCTGTCTCCTTATGTGCAGGAAAGGCACATAGGCGCTCCTGAAACTTTGGTCCGTTCTCATGGTCATTCTCTGCCCCCTGGAATGCAATCTCCCACTGAAAATGTGAATATTTCTCAAGGGCATCCTCAGCTCATGCGTGTGCAGCCGCATACTGATAACGTGAGCCGTTCTCAAGGGCATGCTCAACATGTGCAAATGCAACTGCCTACCGACAATATGAGACGTTCCGAAGGGCATCCTCAGCCCATACAAATGCAATCGCCTAGTGCAAATGTGGACCATTTTGTTGATGACAGTCGGCACATGCAAATGCAACCACCTACTGAGACTCTGAATCGTTCTAATTGCCAGCCCCAGTCTCTGCAAATGCAGCTGACATGTGCTGAGAGGCAGTCAAATCTTCAGAGGAATAAATCAAATCAGGGCAACAAGAGCGTGGCGAGTTCTTCAGGCACTCCCTCTCAGACTCTAGTTCTTTCATACAGTTTGTGATTATAGATATAACTCCTTGTAAATCGCAACTGGTGTTGTCACCTTCAATTGATATATTCAGTAATTGTTCTCCTTTTGTGTACAGGGGATTCTTTGTGCTTGGAAGATGATACTAATTTATGTGAAACATCTAGATACACGCTTGGGTGGAACACCCGTCTAAATCCAGCGCAGAAGAAGAAAGTTGACCAGAAGGTCGAACATATCCCATCTGACAATCCAACCTTTGTGGCCATGATGAGCAAGTGCAATGTTACAGGAACTTTCACCCTAGTGAGTGTCGAATTTGCTGTTGAATACGCATTCTGCTAAAGTCTGCAGCAAGCCGTTTAAACTAAGATTTCTGTTGAAAACACTATTTTGAATGCTTTAAGTTGTTAAACCCACCATGACTAAATTTACAGACCATATATTGTTTACTATGATAATGATCTGGGATTGAAATGTTATTCTGTTCTGCAGTTTGCTTGAATGCCATTATCTAACCATTTTACCCAAATCTGTAATTAGAGTGTGCCCAAACAATATGTCAAGCGACATGTGGGAGATACGGAGCGCAACATATGTCTTCAGTGCCTTGGCAAGAGGTGGGAAGTGCAATTTGGTGGTAGGCCTGAAGAGAAAAGGATTATATCTGGCTGGCGGAGGTTTGTAAAGGACAATGATGTTGAGATGGGTGATATCTGCATTTTTGAATTGTTGAAGAAATGTAAGACGTGCACGATGGAAGTCCATATCATCCATACAAAGGATATTGATACGCCTTCCAAAATTTGTCAGCAAAGGCACAGAGAGGTTGTTAAAATTATGGAACATTCTCATTCTCTCCCCCAGCTTAAGGAAATGCAACTGCGTAACGAAACAGTGGAAGATGCTATCGTTCATCCCGAACCCAAGCAAATACAGCCACCTTCGTTGGAAAGACGGATACGACTTCAAAGGGACAAGTCTAGTCAGGGCAGCAAGAGTACGACAAGTTGTTCCTACTGCTAAGTCATCTGGTGGCAATTCATGCTACCAGATGGTACTGAGATACACTTTGTTTTGTTTTACAGATATATTAAGTATGTAATTGTTATCATTTTTTTGTGGTTTGTGCAGGAGATTCCTTGTCATCGGAAGATACTGATCATGAAGAAGGTGCTTTGCCTGATTGCATCCTTGCACGTTTTACGCGCCTTACTACAGATCAGAAGAAGGCAGTGAAGGAGAAGGTTCAATTTACTGATTCTGAAACTCCCATCTTTGTTGCCATGATGCAACAAACCAATGTTACTGGAAGATACACTCTAGTGAGTTCCAAACCTTATTCTCTAATAATGCTTGTTCCACTAGTGATATTGACCATGTATTCATCTATCATGTGTTCTTTCTTGGATCATAAAGCTATTTAGAGTGCTTTATAATTATAACCTGGTCATGTGAGTTTACATATAATTAGCTTCCTAGGATTAGTGAAGGATTTAGGAAGTCTAGAGTGATTTAAATTCCTAATTTGCTTGAATAACATCATCTAACATTCCTTTTCTATTTTGAATCTGTAACTAGAGCCTCTCAAAGAAATATATTAACAAATATTTGGGAGACGAGGTGCGGAGCATCTGCCTTGAGCGACTTGGCGAGAGGTGTCAAGTATGGTTTGGACGCAGGCCTCAGGATAAAAGGATTATAGGCGGATGGACAAAGTTCGTGAAAGCCAATGAGGTGGAGGTGGGAGATATCTGCCTCTTCGAGCTGCTGAAGCATCGGAAATTGTGTGCCATGAAAGTTCATATCATCCGCGCAAAGGACTTCAGTTGATCAAAATGCCATTGTCTGATTTATCTTGAGGTGGTGTGTAGTCCCTTTTGTGCTGTTAGGATGTAGTGCTACCTCAGTAACAAAATACTTGTCGTGATTTTAGTTCAAATTTGAAGTAACATCACAACAAGTATTCTGGAACGGAGGGAGTAGTAGGTTACTCTGTTTATGCCTATCTGTCCTTGTTATTTTGCTATCGTGGACACATGTTGGGGAACAAGTGAGTACTATATTTTATTATATAATTTCCTTCGAAACAAATGTTTTATCCTTCTGTGCATACTCTGCTAGTGCTACGGTGCATTTGTTATGTTATTTTCTTTCCAAGAACTAGTAAGTTTTTTGTTTTGTTTTGAGAACTAGGTTTTTTTTAGAACTAGGTAGTGCATTTGTTATCTGGGGTGATCGCATACCATTGCAGGCCCTTGGCCCAAGCCCACAAGAGGTGCCACTACAACTATTTAGGAGCAGGCAGCAGCTTCTGCCTAGTTGTCTAACCATGTTTGGTTTGCTGTTTCCTTT
This sequence comes from Triticum dicoccoides, assembly GCF_002162155.2. Classification (NCBI taxonomy): domain Eukaryota; kingdom Viridiplantae; phylum Streptophyta; class Magnoliopsida; order Poales; family Poaceae; genus Triticum; species Triticum dicoccoides. Next base: position 550,170,673 of record NC_041386.1, on the reverse strand, counting down.
TAAAGATTAGATTAGATAATATTTCCATTTTGTTAGGTTTCGTTTTGGAGTTGTTTATTTTTCTTTTTGGTGTCGACTTGTAACATAGGGTTAGTGGCTATCTGATGGAGTTATTGTCACGAGGCATGCAGCCTTGGGTTTTCTTTTCGCTTTATTTCCGGGTTGATGTTGCCCGGTTGCTAGATTTTGCCTTCCTAATAATATATGGCTGTGTGCATCGAGCCCGGAGTTATCCTCCTTTTCAAAGAAAAAAAGGTTTCATCTAATAAGAGCCTTGTACATTTTCTCTAATAAGAGCCTTGTACATTTTCTCTAAAAAGAGTACATAGCTGTATGATGCCACCCCTAGACCCTATTTCATTATCAACCAAGCAACAATGTATCTCTTCCTCATCTATTCTCCTACCCTGAGAATCGACACTCTTGAGTGTCGTGGCTACAAACTCCAATCGATGATCGATAGATCCGCGAGACGGGGCGACGGGACCACATATCATGGACCATTGATCGTCACCGCGAGCTCCCAAGACACTAACGGGTTTGGATATGTGATCTGAGTAGGCCTCTGATCTTTTCGCACTAACCACCACGCGGGAATAAGTATGAGCACTCGGCTTCGTATGATTCTCCGAAAGCTCTTCGGACGTCAGCGATTGAGCGGCGCGCGCTCGGTTGCACGAGAAGCACTTGCGCTTGTATTAGGGGGTGGGTCTGCTCCAGGCAGCGTACGCAACACGCATGAGTGCAAAGGGCGATGGGCCCAAGACCCCTGAGCGCTAAGGATGTAGGTCGGCGTGCTGGCCTCTTTGTTGAGACTAGGTAGGACTATGGTGTGTCTATCAGCCGAGGCCGGGCATGACCCAGAAAAGTGTGTTAGGGTAAAGCTAATCGAGCGTGTTGGGTAAGTTGGTGCACCCCTGCAGGGAAGTTTATCTATTCAGCCATTTTCACGTTAACAAACACTCGGAGTTGTATCTCGATCTATTACAACTAGAACTGGATAATGGATACACTAAATGGATATGATGGCTCCGAGATCATTTTCTCGCAGGGAGTCGAGGAAGGATCTCTAGGCGTTGATACTACAACATACTTATTACTTATGTTATGTTGCTCTACTCTCTTCTATTGCTGCAAGATGCTGGAAGATGTTAGTCTTCGATAGGCTAGGCCTTCCCTCTATTCTGGCATTTCTGCGGTCTAGTTGAAAGATATAGCCCCATTTCTTTGACACGATGCATAATTAGCATAGATCTGATTTAAGTCTTGCGAGTATTTTGGATGAGTATTCACGGTTGCTTTGCTACCTCTTTTCCCCTCTACCCGATTACTGCGATCAGATGACGAAGTCCAGGAGCCAGTTGATCCCGTCGACGATTACTACTACCACGACGGAGCCTACTACTACGTGAAGACCGCCGATGACCAGGAGTAGTTAGGAGGCTCCTAGGCAGGAGGCATGCACCTTTTTGATCCATGTTGTCGTTGTTTTGCTAGCCTTCTTAAGGGATACTTGTTTACTTATGTCTGTACTCATGTATTGTTGCTTTCGTTTATTCTTGTGTATTCGAGCCTGATGACCCACAATTATAGGGGATCTATCGTAGTCCTTTCGATAAGTAAGAGTGTCGAACCCAACGAGGAGCAGAAGGAAATGATAAGCGGTTTTCAGCAAGGTATTCTCTGCAAGCACTGAAATTATAGGTAACAAATAGTTTTGTGATAAGATAATTGGTAACGAGCAACAAGTAACAAAAGTAAATAAAGTGCAGCGAGGTGGCCCAATCCCTTTTGTAGCAAAGGGCAAGCCTGGACAAATTCTTATATAAAGAAAAGCGCTCCCGAGGACACATGGGAATTATCGTCAAGTTAGTTTTCATCTCATTCATATGATTCGCGTTCAGTACTTTGATAATTTGGTATGTGGGTGGACCGATGCTTGGGTACTATCCTTACTTGGACAAGCATCCCACTTATGATTAACCTCTATTGCAAGCATCCACAACTACAACAAAAGCATTAAGGTAAACCTAACCATAGCATGAAACACATGGATCCAAATCAGCCCCTTACGAAGCAAAGCATAAACTAGGGTTTAAACTTCTGTCACTCTAGCAACCCATCATCTACTTATTACTTCCCAATGCCTTCCTCTAGGCCCAAATAATGGTGAAGTTTCATATAGTCGACATTCAAATAACACCACTAAAGGAGAGACAACATATGATACGTCTCTGTCGTATCTACTTTTCCAAACACTTTTGCCCTTGTTTTGGACTCTAACTTGTATGATTTGAATGGAACTAACCCGGACTGACGCTGTTTTCAGCAGAATTGCCATGGTGTTGTTTTTTGTGCAGAAAATAAATATTCTCGGAATGACCTGAAACTCCACGGAACATCTTAGAAAAAATAATAAAAAATTCTCGCCAAAGATGAAGACCAGGGGGCCCACACCCTTCTCACAAGGGTGGGGGGCGCGCCCCCCCTAGGGCGCGCCCCCTACCTCGTGGGCCCCCAACTCTATATATTTGCTTTCGGAGAGAAAAAATAAGAGAGAATAAATCATCGCGTTTTACGATACGGAGCCGCCGCCAGGCCCTAAAACCTCTCGGGAGGGCTGATCTGGAGCCCGTTCGGGGCTCCGAAGAGGGGGATTCGTCGCCGTCGTCATCATCAACCATCCTCCATCACCAATTTCATGATGCTCACCGCCGTGCGTGAGTAATTCCATCGTAGGCTTGTTGGATGGTGATGGGTTGGATGAGATTTATCATGTAATCGAGTTAGTTTTGTTAGGGTTTGATCCCTAGTATCCATTATGTTCTGAGATTGATGTTGCTATGACTTTGCTATGCTTAATGCTTGTCACTAGGGCCCGAGTGCCATGATTTCAGATCTGAACCTATTATGTTTTCATGAATATATGTGAGTTCTTGATCCTATCTTGCAAGTCTATAGTCACCTACTATGCGTTATGATCCGGCAACCCCAAAGTGACAATAATCGGGACCACTCCCGTTGATGACCATAGTTTGAGGAGTTCATGTATTCACTATGTGCTAATGATTTGTTCCGATTCTCTATTAAAAGGAGGCCTTAATATCCCATAGTTTCCAATAGGACCCCGCTGACACGGGAGGGAAGGACAAAAGATGTCATGCAAGTTCTTTTCCATAAGCACGTATGACTATACACGGAATACATGCCTACATTACATTGATGAATTGGAGCTAGTTCTATGTCACCCTATGTTATGACTGTTACATGATGAACCGCATCCGGCATAATTATCCATCACTGATCCGGTGCCTACGAGTTTTCCATATACTGGTTCTCGCTTATTTACTTTCCTATTGGGGAACGTAGTAACTTCAAAAAAAATTCCTATGCACAGGCAAGATCATGGTGATGCATAGCAACGAGAGAGGAGAGTGTTGTCTACGTACCCTTGTAGACCGAAAGTGGAAGCGTTAGCACAACGCGGTTGATGTAGTCGTACGTCTTCACGGCCCGACCGATCAAGCACCGAAACTACGGCACCTCCGAGTTCTAGCACACGTTCATCTCCATGACGATCCCCGGACTCCGATCCAGCAGAATGTCAGGGAAGAGTTCCTTCAGCACGACGGCGTGATGACGATCTTGATGTTCTACCGTCGCAGGGCTTCGCCTAAGCACCGCTACAATATTATCGAGGATTATGATGGAAGGGGGCACCGCACACGGCTAAGAGATCAATGATCAATTGTTGTGTCTTTGGGGTGCCCCCCTGCACCCATATATAAAGGAGCAAGGGAGGAGGAGGCCGGCCCTAGGAGGGGGCGCGCCAAGTGTGGAGTCCTACTAGGACTCCCTAGTCCTAGTAGGATTCCACCTCCCATATGGAATAGGAAAAGAGGAAGGGAAAAGGAGAAAGAAGGAAGGGGGCGCCCCCTTTCCCTAGTCCAATTCGGACCAGACCAAGGGGGGGGGTGCGGCCACCCTTGAGGCCCTTTTCCTTCTTTCCCGTATGGCCCAATAAGGCCCAATACGTATTCCCGTAACTCTCCGGTACTCCGAAAAATACCCGAATCACTCGGAACCTTTCCGATGTCCGAATATAGTCGTCCAATATATCGATCTTTACATCTCGACCATTTCGAGACTCCTCGTCATGTCCCCGATCTCATCCGGGACTCCGAACTCCTTTGGTACATCAAAACTCATAAACTCATAATATAACTGTCATCGAAACCTTAAGCGTGCGGACCCTACGGGTTCGAGAACAATGTAGACATGACCGAGACACGTCTCCGGTCAATAACCAATAGAGGAACCTGGATGCTCATATTGGCTCCCACATATTCTACGAAGATCTTTATCGGTCAGACCGCATAACAACATACGTTGTTCCCTTTGTCATCGGTATGTTACTTGCCCGAGATTCGATCGTCGGTATCTCAATACCTAGTTCAATCTCATTACCGGCAAGTCTCTTTACTCGTTCTGTAATACATCATCCTGCAACTAACTCATTAGTTGCAATGCTTGCAAGGCTTAAGTGATGTGCATTACCGAGAGGGCCCAGAGATACCTCTCCGACAATCGGAGTGACAAATCCTAATCTCGAAATACGCCAACCCAACAAGTACCTTCGGAGACACCTGTAGAGCACCTTTATAATCACCCAGTTACGTTGTGACGTTTGGTGGCACACAAAGTGTTCCTCCGGTAAACGGGAGTTGCATAATCTCATAGTCATAGGAACATGTATAAGTCATGAAGAAAGCAATAGTAACAAACTAAACGATCAAGTGCTATGCTAACGGAATGGGTCAAGTCAATCACATCATTCTTCTAATGATGTGATCCCATTAATCAAATGACAACTCATGTCTATGGTTAGGAAACATAACCATCTTTGATCAACGAGCTAGTCAAGTAGAGGCATACTAGTGACACTCTGTTTGTCTATGTATTCACACATGTATTATGTTTCCGGTTAATACAATTCTAGCATGAATAATAAACATTTATCCTGATATAAGGAAATAAATAATAACTTTATTATTGCCTCTAGGGCATATTTCCTTCAGTCTCCCACTTGCACTAGAGTCAATAATCTAGTTCACATCGCCATGTGATTTAACATCAATAGTTCACATCACCATGTGATTAACACCCATAGTTCACATCGACATGTGACCAACACCCAAAGGGTTTACTAGAGTCAATAATCTAGTTCATATCGCTATGTGATTAACACCCAAAGAGTACTAAGGTGTGATCATGTTTTGCTTGTGAGAGAAGTTTAGTCAATGGGTCTGCCACATTCAGATCCATACGTATTTTGCAAATTTCTATGTCAAAAATGCTTTGCACGGAGCTACTCTAGCTAATTGCTCCCACTTCTAATATGTATCCAGATTGAGACTTAGAGTCATCTAGATCAGTGTCAAAACTTGCATCGACGTAACCCTTTACGACGAACCTTTTGTCACCTCCATAATTGAGAAACATATCCTTATTCCACTAAGGATAATTTTGACCAATGTCCAGTGATCTACTCCTAGATCACTATTGTACTCTCTTGCCAAACTCAGGGCAGGGTATACAATAGGTCTGGTACACAGCATGGCATACTTTATAGAACCTATGGCTGAGGCATAGGGAATGACTTTCATTCTCTCTCTATCTTCTGCCATGGTCGGGTTTTGAGTCTTACTCAATTTCACACCTTGTAACACAGGCAAGAACTCCTTTTTGACTATTCCATTTTGAACTACTTCAAAATCTTGTCAAGGTATTTACTCATTGAAAAACTTATCAAGCGTCTTGATCTATTTCTATAGATCTTGATGCTCAATATGTAAGCAGCTTCACTGAGGTCTTTCTTTGAAAAACTCCTTTCAAACATTCCTTTATGCTTTGTAGAATAATTCTACATTATCTCCGATCAACAATATGTCATTCACATATACTTATCAGAAATGTTGTAATGCTCCCACTCACTTTCTTGTAAATACAGGCTTCACCACAAGTCTGTATAAAACTTATGCTTTGATTAACTTATCAAAGCGTATATTCCAACTCCGAGATGCTTGCACCAGTCCATAGATGGATCGCTGGAGCTTGCATATTTTGTTAGTACCTTTAGGATTGACAAAACCTTTTGGTTGCATCATATACAACTCTTCTTTAATAAATCCATTAAGGAATGCAGTTTTGTTTATCCATTTGCCAGATTTCATAAAATGCGGCAATTGCTAACATGATTCGGACAGACTTAAGCATAGATACGAGTGAGAAACTCTCATCGTAGTCAACACCTTGAACTTGTCGAAAACCTTTTTGCGACAATTCTAGCTTTGTAGATAGTAACACTACTATCAGTGTCCGTCTTCCTCTTGAAGATCCATTTAATCTCAATGGCTCGCCGATCGTTGGGCAAGTCAATCAAAGTCCATACTTTGTTCTCATACATGGATCTCATCTCAGATTTCATGGCCTCAAGCCATTTCGCGGAATCTGGGCTCATCATCGCTTCCTCATAGTTCGTAGGCTCGTCATGGTCAAGTAACATGACCTCCAGAACAGGATTACCGTACTACTCTGGTGCAGATCTCACTCTGGTTTACCTACGAGGTTCGGTAGTAACTTGATCTGAGGTTACATGATCATCATCATTAGCTTCCTCACTAATCGGTGTAGTAGTCACAGGAATAGATTTCTGTGATGAACTACTTTCCAATAAGGGAGCAGGTACAGTTACCTCATCAAGTTCTACTTTCCTCCCACTCACTCTTTCGAGAGAAACTCCTTTTCTAGAAAGGATCCATTCAAAGCAACGAATATATTGCCTTCGGATCTGTGATAGAAGGTGTACCCAACATTTTCTTTTGGGTATCCTATGAAGACGCACTTCTCCGATTTGGGTTAGAGCTTATCAGGTTGAAACTTTTTCACATAAGCATTGCAACCTCAAACTTTAAGAAACGACAGCTTAGGTTTCTTGCCAAACCATAGTTCATACGGTGTCGTCTCAACGGATTTAGATGGTGCCCTATTTAACGTGAATGCAGCTGTCTCTAATGCATAACCCCAAAATGATAGTGGTAGATCGGTAAGAGACATCATAGATCACACCATATCTAATAAAGTACGGTTATGACGTTCGGACACACTATTATGTTGTGGTGTTCCAGGTGGCGTGAGTAGTAAAACTATTTCACATTGTTTTTAACTGAAGGCCAAACTCGTAACTCAAATATTTTACTTCTGCGATCATATCGTAGAAACTTTTATTTTTGTTACGATGATTCTCCACTTCACTCTGAAATTCTTTGAACTTTTCAAATGTTTCAGACTTGTGTTTCATCAAGTAGATATACTCATATCTGCTCAAATCATCTGTGAAGATCAGAAAATAATGATACCTACCACGAGCCTCAATATTCATCAGACCACATACATCAGTATGTATGATTTCCAACAAATCTGTTACTCACTTCATTGTTCCGGAGAACGGAGTCTTAGTCATCTTGCCCATGAGGCATGGTTCGCAAGCATCAACTGATTCATAATCAAGTGATTCCAAAAGCCCATCAGCATGGATTTTCTTCATGCGCTTTACACCAATATGACCTAAACGGCAGTGCCACAAATAAATTGCACCATCATTATTAACTTTGCATCTTTTGGTTTCAATATTATGAATATGTGTATCACTACGATCGAGATCCAACGAACCATTTTCATTGGGTGTGTAACCATATAAGGTTTTATTCATGTAAACAGAACAACAATTTATTCTCTTACTTAAATGAAACCGTATTGCAATAAACATGATCAAATCATATTCATGCTCAACACAAACACCAAATAACACTTATTTAGGTTCAACACTAATCCCAAAAGTATAGGGAGTGTGCGATGATGATCATATCAATCTTGGAACCACTTCCAACACACATCGTCACTTCACCCTTAACTAGTCTATTTTCATTCTGCAACTCCTGTTTTGAGTTACTACTCTTAGCAACTGAACCAGTATCAAATACCGAGGGGTTGCTACGAACACTAGTAAAATACACATCAATAATCTATATATCAAATATACCTTTGTTCACTTTGCCATCCTTCTTATCCACTAAATACTTGGGGCAGTTCCGCTTCCAGTGACCAGTCCCTTTGCAGTAGAAGCACTTAGTCTCAGGCTTAGGACCAGACTTGGGCTTCTTCACTTGAGCAGCAACTTGCTTGCCGTTTTTATTGAAGTTCCGCTTCTTCCCTTTTGCCCTTTTCTTGAAACTAGTGGTCTTGTCTACCATCAACACTTGATATTTTTCTTGATTTCTACCTTCGTCGATTTCAGCATTACGAAGAGCTTGGGGATCGTTTCCGTTATCCCTTGCATATCATAGTTCATCACGAAGTTCTACTAACTTGGTGATGGTGACTAGAGAATTCTGTCAATCACTATTTTATCTGGAAGATTAACTCCCACTTGATTCAAGCAATTGTAGTACCCAGACAATCTGAGCACATGCTCACTGCTTGAGCTATTCTGCTCCATCTTTTAGCTATAGAACTTGTTGGAGACTTCATATCTCTTAACTCGGGTATTTGCTTGAAATATTAACTTCAACTCCTGGAACATCTCATATGGTCCATGACGTTCAAAACGTCTTTGAAGTCCCGATTCTAAGCCGTTTAAGCATGGTGCACTAAACTATCAAGTATTCATCATATTGAGCTAGCCAAATGTTCATAACATCTGCATCTGCTCCCGCAATAGGTTTGTCACCTAGCGGTGCATCAAAGACATAATTCTTCTGTGCAACAATGAGGATAAACCTCAGATCACGGATCCAATCCGCATTATTGCTACTAACATCTTTCAACTTAGTTTTCTCTAGGAACATATCAAAAATAAAACAGGGGAGCTAAACGCGAGCTATTGATCTACAACATAGATATGCTAATACTACCAGGACTAAGTTCATGATAAATTAAAGTTCAATTAATCATATTACTTAAGAACTCCCACTTAGATAGACATCCCTCTAATCCTATAAGTGATCACGTGATCCAAATCAACTAAACCATGTCCGATCATCACGTGAGATGGAGTAGTTTCAATGGTGAACATCACTATGTTGATCATATCTACTATATGATTCATGCTCGACCTTTTGGTCTCTGTGTTCCGAGGCCATATCTGTTATATGCTAGGCTCGTCAAGTTTAACCTGAGTATTCCGCGTGTGCAACTGTTTTGCACCCGTTGTATTTGAACGTAGAGCCTATCACACCCAATCATCATGTGGTGTCTCAACACGAAGAACTTTCGCAACGGTGCATACTCAGGGAGAACACTTATACTTTGATAATTTAGTGAGAGATCATCTTATGATGCTACCATCAATCAAAGCAAGATAAGATGCATAAAAGATAAACATCACATGCAATCAATATAAGTGATATGATATGGCCATCATCATCTTGTACTTGTGATCTTCATCTCCGAAGTACCGTCATGATCACCATCGTCACCGGCACGACACCTTGATCTCCATCGTAGCATCGTTGTCGTCTCGCCAATCTTATGCTTCGATGACTATTGCTACCGCTTAGTGATAAAGTAAAGCATTACAGCGCGATTGCATTGCATACAATAAAGCGACAACCATATGGCTCCTGCCAGTTGCCAATAACTCGGTTACAAAACATGATCATCTCATACAATAAAATTTAGCATCATGTCTTGACCATATCACATCACAACATGCCCTGCAAAAACAAGTTAGACGTCCTCTACTTTGTTGTTGCAAGTTTTACGTGGCTGCTACGGGCTTAGCAAGAACCGTTCTTACCTACGCATCAAAACCACAACGATAGTTTGTCAAGTTGGTGCTGTTTTAACCTTCACAAGGACCGGGCGTAGCCACACTCGGTTCAACTAAAGTTGGAGAAACTAACACCCGCCAGCCACCTGTGTGCAAAGCACGTCGGTAGAACCAGTCTTGCGTAAGCGTACGCGTAATGTTGGTCCGGGCCGCTTCAACCAACAATACCGCCGAACGAAAGTATGACATGCTGGTAAGAAGTATGACTTATATCGCCCACAACTCACTTGTGTTCTACTCGTGCACAACATCAACGCATAAAACCTAAGCTCGGATGCCACTGTTGGGGAACATAGTAATTTCAAAAAATTTCCTACACACACGCAAGATCAAGGTGATGCATAGCAACGAGAGAGGAGAGTTTTGTCTACGTACCCTTGTAGACCGAAAGTGGAAGCGTTAGCACAACGCGGTTGATGTAGTCGTACGTCTTCACGGACCGACCGATCAAGCACCGAAACTACGGCACCTCCGAGTTCTAGCACACGTTCATCTTGATGACGATCCCCGGACTCTGATCCAGCAGAATGTTGGGGAAGAGTTCTGTCAGCACGATGGCGCGGTGACAATCTTGATGTTCTACCGTCGCAGGGCTTCGCCTAATCACCGCTACAATATTATCGAGGATTATGGTGGAAGGGGGCACCGCACACGGCTAAGAGATCAATGATCAATTGTTGTGTCTTTGGGGTGCCCCCTGCACCCGTATATAAAGGAGCAAGGGAGGAGGAGGCCGGCCCTAGGAGGGGGCGCGCCAAGTGTGGAGTCCTACTAGGACTCCCTAGTCCTAGTAGGATTCCACCTCCCATATGGAATAGGAAAAGAGGAAGGGAAAAGGAGAAAGAAGGAAGGGGGCGCCCCCTTTCCCTAGTCCAATTCAGACCAGACCAAGGGGAGGGGTGCGGCCACCCTTGAGGCCCTTTTCCTTCTTCCCGGTATGGCCCAATAAGGCCCAATACGTATTCCCGTAACTCTCCGGTACTTCGAAAAATACCCGAATCACTCGGAACCTTTCCGATGTCCAAATATAGTCGTCCAATATATTGATCTTTACGTCTCGACCATTTCGAGACTCCTCGTCATGTCCCCGATCTCATCCGGGACTCCGAACTCCTTTGGTACATCAAAACTCATAAACTCATAATATAACTGTCATCGAAACCTTAAGCGTGCGGACCCTACGGGTTCGAGAACAATGTAGACATGACCGAGACACGTCTCCGGTCAATAACCAATAGAGGAACCTGGATGCTCATATTGGCTCCCACATATTCTACGAAGATCTTTATCGGTCAGACCGCATAACAACATACGTTGTTCCCTTTGTCATCGGTATGTTACTTGCCCGAGATTCGATCGTCGGTATGTCAATACCTAGTTCAATCTCGTTACCGGCAAGTCTCTTTACTCGTTCCGAAATACATCATCCTGGAACTAACTCATTAGTTGCAATGCTTGCAAGGCTTAAGTGATGTGCATTACCGAGAGGGCCCAGAGATACCTCTCCGACAATCGGAGTGACAAATCCTAATCTCGAAATACGCCAACCCAACAAGTACCTTCGGAGACACCTGTAGAGCACCTTTATAATCACCCAGTTACATTGTGACGTTTGGTGGCACACAAAGTGTTCCTCCCGTAAACGGGAGTTGCATAATCTCATAGTCATAGGAACATGTATAAGTCATGAAGAAAGCAATAGCAACAAACTAAACGATCAAGTGCTATGCTAACGGAATGGGTCAAGGTCAGCGGCATCCACTCAATCTACTTACACAATGGCTATGGATTCTAGGAGAGATTTCAACAAACCTTTCTTCTCTTCGGTGGTCTTTACTGCCACTTGGAACATTTGGACGCAGAGAAATGGCAAGATCTTCAGAAATGAGAATCCAAGTTTTAGAGCTTGGAGGAGGAATTTTGTACATGATATTTCATTACTAGCTCATAGAATCAAATGTAAATATAGAGACCGTTTAATACCTTGGATAGCCTCCCTCCCCTAACTCTCTTTGTAAGTATGATAGCTCTCCTTTGTTTTTTTCCTTTGCACCTTTTGTACAGAGAACCTCTTGTTTTGTTTTAAATAAAGAGCTATGAGGCTGTTGCCTTGCAGTATATAGTCAAAAAAATGGAATGGGTCAAGTCAATCACATCATTCTCCTAATGATGTGATCCCGTTAATCAAATGACAACTCATGTCTATGGTTAGGAAACATAACCATCTTTGATCAACGAGCTAGTTAAGTAGAGGCATAATAGTGACACTATTTGTCTATGTATTCACACATGTATTATGTTTCCGGTTAATACAATTCTAGCATGAATAATAAACATTTATCATGATATAAGGAAATAAATAATAACTTTATTATTGCCTCTAGGGCATATTTCCTTCATTTCCCTCTGCTACTGTTACAATCACTACAAAATACCAAAAAACATTACTTTTGCTGTCTTTACTTTTGTTGCTGCTACCACCACTATCATATTACTTTGCTACTAAACACTTTGCTGCAGATACTAAGTTTCTAGGTGTGGTTGAATTGACAACTCAGCTGCTAATACTTGAGAATATTCTTTGGCTCCCCTTGTGTCGAATCAATAAATTTGGGTTAAATACTCTACCCTCGAAAGCTGTTGCGATCCCCTATACTTGTGGGTTATCAAGACTAATTTCTGGCGCCGTTGCGGGGGAACATAGCTCTATTCTTTGAGTCACTTAGGATTTATATTTGTTGGACACTATGAAGAACTTGAGAGATCCAAAAACCAAGATCTATCCCTCAACTACGAGGGGAGGTAAGGAACTGCTATCTAGCTCTGCACTTGATTCACCTTCTGTTATGAGTAAGTTTGCGACACCTACACCTGCTTCTGCTATTCGTTCTGATATGTCGCATGTTATTGATGATGCCACTTCTGCTATGCATGATACTTATGATGAAACTGCTTCTATGCCTGATACTACTGTGCCCCTTGGTGAATTTCTTGATGAACAAATTGCTAGGGCTAGAGAAAAAGAAATTATTGAATCTGAATACGATGATGATAGTGATGATGAAAATATGCATGTTATTCCTGAGGTTTATCTTTTTGATATGGAATCTCCTGCCGCTATTTTAGCTTGCAAAGATAGATATGAGCTTAAGAGGTTATTAATTAAATGGAACAAAGAATCACTTAGAGATAAGATGAAACCCGGCCCTGCTTTTGCTACTTCACCTATATGTGTCTCTGATAAGGATTATGAATTCTCTGTTGATCCTGATATAATTGCTTTGGTTGAATCTGATCCGTTTTATGGCTATGAATCTGAAACTGTTGTGGCACATCTTACTAAGTTAAATGATATAGCTGCCCTATTCACTAATGATGAGAGACGCGTTACTTTTATATACTCAAAATATTTCCGTTCTCATTAAAGGGTGATGCTAACATATGGTTTAATTCTCTTGATCCTGGTTGTGTGCGTAGTCCCCGGGATATGATTTATTACTTCTCTGCTAAATATTTCCCTACTCATAAGAAACAAGCTGCTTTGAGGGAAATATACAACTTCGTGCAAATTAAAGAAGAGAGTCTCCCACAAGCTTGGGGGAGGCTTCTCAAGTTACTTAATGCTTTGCCTGATCATCCTCTTAAGAAACCCGAAATACTTGATATCTTTTATAATGGACTAACCGATGCTTCCAGAGATTACCTGGATAGTTGTGTTGGTTCTCTTTTGAGGGAAAGAACACCGGATGAAGCTGAAATTCTATTGAATAATATGTTGACAAGTGAAAATAATTGGGCACCTCCTGAGCAAGCTCTTGCTCCAATTACTGAGTCTATTCCTAAACCAACTTCGAAGAAGAGAGGTGTTCAATTTCTCAGTCCCGAAGATATGCAAGAGGCAAAGAAATCTATGAAAGAAAAAGGTATTAAAGCTGAAGATGTTAAGAATTTACCTCCTATTGAAGAAATACATGGTCTTAATTCACCGCCTGTTGAAGAAACATATGATCTTAATTCTTTATTTACTGAAGAACCTCCCGATCCCGATATCCCGACACAGGTAATAAAGGTAAATTCTCTCTATAGATATGATAAAGCTGAAGTTCCTCCTACTAAAATTGCTAGTCAGTGCTTGGATGAGTTTGATAACTTTATGTTTAAGCAAGACGACTTCAATGCTTATTTTGGTAGACAGTTAAAAGAAAATGCTTATATGATTAGACGCTTGGGTGATTATATGGCTAATATTAAAGGTGAACTTAAACTTGTTAGCAAACATGCTTCTATGGTTACCACTCAAGTAGAACAAGTACTTAAGGCTCAAAAAGAAGTGCTTGATGAAATGAATAGTAAGAAAAATGATTATGCTGTTAGAGTGGCTACTAGAACTGGTAGGATGACTCAGGAACCTTTGTATCCTGAAGGCCACCCTAAGAGAATCGAGCAAGATTCTCAAAGAAATAATATTGATGTTCCTAGTTCTTCTAAAATGAAGAAAAAGAAAAATGATAGAACTGTGCGAACTTCTAGTGAACCTATTGCTGAACCACCTGATAATCCAAATGATATATCTATGTCTGATGCTAAAACACAATCTGGTAATGAACATGAACCAAGTAAAAATATTAATGATGATGTTCATGATGATGCTCAACCTAGTAATGATAATGATGTAGAAATTGAACCTGCTGTTGATCTTGATAACCCACAATCAAAGAATCAACATTATGATAAAAGAGACTTTGTTGCTAGGAAACATGGTAAAGAAAGGGAACCTTGGGTTCAGAAACCCATGCCTTTTCCTCCGAAACCATCCAAGAAAAAGGATGATAGGATTTTGAGCGCTTTGCTGAAATGATTAGGCCTATCTTTTTGCGTATGCGATTAACTGATGTGCTCAAAACAAATCCTTATGCTAAATATATGAAGGATATCATTACTAATAAAACAAAGATACCGGAAGCTAGAATTTCCACCATGCTTGCTAATTATACTTTTAAGGGTGGAATACCAAAGAAACTTGGAGACCCCGGAGTACCTACTATACCTTGCTCCATTAAAACAAATTATATTAAAACTGCTTTATGTGATCTTGGAGCCGGTGTTAGTGTTATGCCTCTCTCTTTATATCGTAGACTTGACTTGAATAAGTTGACACCTACTGAAATATCTTTGCAAATGGCTGATAAATCAACTGCTATACCTGTCGGTATTTGTGAGGATGTGCCTGTTGTGGTTGCAAATGTTACTATTTTAACGGACTTTGTTATTCTTGATATTCCCGAGGATGATAGTATGTCTATTATTCTTGGAAGACCTTTTCTTAATACTGCAGGGGCTGTTATTGATTGCAACAAAGGCAATGTCACTTTTCATGTTAATGGTAATGAGCATACGGTACACTTTCCGAGGAAACAACCTCAAGTTCATAGTATCAACTCCATTGGAAAAATTCCATCGATTATATTTGGAGGTTTTGAATTTCCTCTTCCTACTGTCAAGAAGAAATATGATATTCTTATTATTGGGGATGTGCATATCCCCATTGAGGTAACCTAGTGTTATTCGAAATTTCTCTGGTTTCATGATTATCGGAACGAGTTTGTTAACAAGACTTGATCAACCTTGTTAGTGGATTCTTTTTGATGAGCATGAGATGGATGAAACTAGAAGCACAACCTTCTGTACCCTCTCTATATTTTCTGTTAATTAGTAGAAATAAAGTAAAAATAGTATTTTTCTATCTGTTTCTTGACTTATCCATGCAATGTAAAAATATCCCAAAAATAAAAGTCCTCAGAATGCCATGCCAATTTATATGATTTTTTCGGGAATATTTGAGGATTTACTATGCAAAAATTACCGTGGGAGGAGCTGCCACCTGGCCACAAGGGTGGTGGGCGCCCCCTCTAGGGCGCGCCCCCTGCCTCGTGGGCCCACAGTGGCCCTCCTCCACTTATCCCAGCACCCATCTTCTTCCTCTATCTCACACAAACCCGAAAAACCAACTCAAGCACGAGTTCCAGCCACTTTTGCTGTGATTTTCGATCTCCTTGCTCAAAGCACCTCTCACAAAACTGCTTGGGGAGATTGTTCCTTAGTATGTGACTCCTCCATTGGTCCAATTAGTTTTTGTTCTAGTGCTTTATTCTTTGCAAATCTGTGCTGCATAGGTGACCATGTTCTTGAGCTTGCATGTCAAATTTATATGGTTCCAAGTAGTTCTAATGCTTGATTTAGGATCTAGGCACTTGTAGGAGTAGTTGCTATCAATATTATTAAAGTTGGTTCATTTTTGTTTGAAGTTACAAAAAATTTCAGATTGTTTCAGAAAAATAATGAGGAGATTTTTGAGGGGCTCGTCGAGCCAAAGCTCGAAGGAAAAGGCATCGAAGCCTAAGTATAATTTGCCGCGCACCGCGGAGATTCGGGCGTGTGAATGGCCTTATGAAGATTTCTTGAGAGCAGCCGGTATCTATGAAGATTTTCATGAATTGGCTCACAATGCAGGCCTCACCGCTTTCCTCCATGACCAATGCGATCAGTATCTCTTACTCACAAATACTTTTGTGCAAAACTTTCATTTTCATTCTAGGAACTCATCACCTACGGTGGAGTTTCATTTATATGATGAGCATAAGGAGATTTCACTTTATGATTTCTGTCGAATTTGTTTAATCCCTTTTGAGGGCAAGACAGAAGAACCACATCATGATGATGTGGCTGGGTTTATTGATACTATCACTGTAGGAGAAACTAGAAAGGTTTCCGATGCACGAATCACTAGCATACATTTTCCTATTTTACGTTACTTTGCATTATTTTCTAGTCGTTGTTTAATTGGACGCGGAAACAGTGGAAACCTTAGTATCCCTGATATAATTATTCTGCACCACGGTTTATACAGTGACAACACTTTTAGTATGGGCGGAATTATTGCTAGCCGGTTGAGTCTGAACCGTACTAAAGGCCCCATCTTTGGAGGCATTTATGCTTCTCGCCTTGCTGGACATTTTAACATACCTATTAGGCATGCTGAGAAGGAAGAAAAGGTGCTGCCCCGTGTTTATCTAGATCATAAAAGTATGGTGGCACATGATTTTATTGTTAAGAATTGGGCAGGAGAGCTTAAGTATCAATTGTTCTTTAACAAACATCATCCCGAGACTATTATCATGCCTGCTCCTTCTTTGTTTAATTTTGTAGGACCCTACCTCGTTACATGGGCTGCCGTCCAAGCTTACAAGAATCCTGCACCACCCCGGAACAGGAACCACAAGATGAGCCTCCACAACAATCTGTTTATTCTTGGGATCCAGAGATGACTGTCAGCCAGTGGCAGTCAGAGTCTTCTTCTTCATCACAGTATGATCCCAACTATTCCTCCTCATCACAGTACGACCCCAACAACTATTATTATGGATATCCGCCAGGCCAGCCGTGGCCATAGACCAACTTAGGCCAAAAGCCTAAGCTTGGGGGAGTACGTATTTCTCACCGACATTACATTTATGTTCACACACACTCAATGCTAGATGTCGGTGCTCATACTTTTTCACTGTAATATCCATGCTAGTTTATTTTCTTTTTCCTGCTTTCTTCTTGTGTGTTTGTTAAACCTTAAGAAAAACCAAAAAAATTAGTAGTAGCTTATTTTTCTGCTGTAGTAGTAATAATTAAAAAGAAAACCCAAAAATATTTCTCGTTCTTCTTTTGCTTGTTGGGAGCTTTCCCGTGTAAATAGTTTTATTTCTTTTCTTTTCTTTGGGGGTTAGTAGGAGAAGACCATAATTAAATTGTTGAAGTGGCTCTTATATGCATTATTGTTGATTTAACCAAGAGCCCATATTGCCTTGTCTTCTCCTGTTTATTGAATGCTCGCAGATTCCAGCTTAGTCCAATGCACGTGCACTCTTATTATTATTCACACCGTTCGGTCGTGCAAGTGAAAGGAAATTATGATGATATATGATGGACTGTCTGAGATGAGGAAAGCTGGTATGAACTCGACCTCTTTTGCTTTTGTAAATATGATGAGTCCCTCGTTCTTGATTCAGCTTATTACGAATAAACATGTTTGCAATGACAATTAGAGATCATAGTTGCTTGTGCCATGCTTGATTAGCTATGAGTTATAATATTTACCTTGTGTGCCAACATGCTATTGAGATGATTATGATGTGGTATGATAGGGTGGTATCATCTTTTGAATGATTTAAGTGACTTGACTTGGCACATGTTCACGCATGTAGTTGAAACAAAATCAACATAGCCTTCACGATATTTATGTTCATGGTGGATTATATCCTACTCATGCTTGCATCCAATGTTTATTAATTTTAATGCATGTACATGGCTGTTGTCACTCTCTAGTTGGCCGCTTCCCAGTCTTTTGCTAGCCTTCACTTGTACTAAGCGGGAAT
Organism: Triticum dicoccoides; assembly: GCF_002162155.2. Classification (NCBI taxonomy): domain Eukaryota; kingdom Viridiplantae; phylum Streptophyta; class Magnoliopsida; order Poales; family Poaceae; genus Triticum; species Triticum dicoccoides. The sequence goes on along the minus strand of NC_041386.1, from coordinate 550,152,361 downwards.
ACTGCTTGTGCATCCAATCCCTTAAACCCCAAAGTTATTCCAGATGAGTCCACTATACCTTCCTATATGCGGTATCTACCTGCCGTACCAAGTAAATTTGTATGTGCCAAACTCTAAACCTTCAAATAAACATTCTGTTTTGTATGCTCGAATAGCTCATGTATCAACAAAGGCTGTCCTTATCTTCCGTGTTAGGCGGGTTATTCTCAAAAGGAGTGGACTCCGCTCCTCACTCGCGATAAAATGGATGGTCACCGAGATGCCCAGTCCCATGCTTTATGCAAACTAAATCAAAATTAATTGCAAACAAAACCCCCCCTGGGACCTGATGTATGTTGGAGGCACTCGTTGTTTCGAGCAAGCCATGGATTGATGCTTGTTGGTGGAGGGGGAGTATAAACTTTACCATTCTGTTTGGGAACCGCCTATAATGTGTTTAGCATGGAAGATATCGCCATCTCTTAGTTGTTACGTTGACAATGAAAGTATACCGCTCAAAATACAATTTATCTCTATTGCAAAACCGAGATCTGGCACCTCTACAAATCCCTGCTTCCCTCTGCGAAGGGCCTATCCATTTACTTTTATGTTGAGTCATCACCCTCTTATTAAAAAGCACTAGCTGGAGAGCACATCCGTCATTTGCATTCATCACTATTAATTTATATTGGGTACGACTATGATTGGATCTCTTTTACCATGAATTACAATGTCTAGTCAGTCCTTGATCTTTAAAGGTGCTCTGCATTTAAGTTTTGCGGTCTCAGAAAGGGCTAGCGAGATACCATCTTGTTATATCATATTATGATTGTTTTGAGAAAGTGTTGTCATCTGAGATTTATTATTATGGCTTGCTAGTTGATTATGCTATTGATATGAGTAATTGTGAGACCTAAGAATTATTGCAAATGTGGTTAGTTATGATCTATGCTGAAAACTTGAATGCTGGCTTGACATAGTTACAACAACAAGAGCAAAGAGAGTTTGTAAAAGTTTTTGTTTCTTTCTTTCAGTTTGTCAACTGAATTGCTTGAGGACAAGCAAGGGTTTAAGCTTGGGGGAGTTGATACATCTCCGTTGTATCTACTTTTCCAAACACTTTTGCCCTTGTTTTGGACTCTAACTTGTATGATTTGAATGGAACCAACCCGGACTGACGCTGTTTTCAGCAGAATTGCCATGGTGTTGTTTTATGTGCAGAAAACACATATTCTCGGAATGACCTGAAACTCCACGGAACATCTTAGAAAAAATAATAAAACATCCTCGCCAAAATGAAGACCAGGGGGCCCACACCCTTCTCACGAGGGTGGGGGGCGCGCCCCCCTACCTCGTGGGCCCCCTGGAAACCCTCCGACGCCAACTCCAACTCTATATATTTGCTTTCGGAGAGAAAAAAATAAGAGATAATAAATCATCGCGTTTTACGATACGAAGCCGCCGCCAAGCCCTAAAACCTCTCGGGAGGGCTGATCTGGAGTCCGTTCGGGGCTCCGGAGAGGGGGATTCGTCGCCGTCGTCATCATCAACCATCCTCCATCACCAATTTCATGATGCTCACCACCGTGCGTGAGTAATTCCATCGTAGGCTTGCTGGACGGTGATGGGTTGGATGAGATTTATCATGTAATCGAGTTAGTTTGGTTAGGGTTTGATCCATGTATCCATTATGTTCTGAGATTGATGTTGCGATGACTTTGCTATGCTTAATGCTTGTCACTAGGGCCTGAGTGCCATGATTTCAGATCTGAACCTATTATGTTTTCATGAATATATGTGAGTTCTTGATCCTATCTTGCAAGTCTATAGTCACCTACTATGCGTTATGATCCGGCAACCCCGAAGTGACAATAATCGGGACCACTCTCGGTGATGACCATAGTTTGAGGAGTTCATGTATTCACTATGTGCTAATGCTTTGTTCTGGTTCTCTATTAAAAGGAGGCCTTAATATCCCTTAGTTTCCAATAGGACCCCGCTGCCATGGGAGGGTAGGACAAAAGATGTCATGCAAGTTCTTTTCCATAAGCACGTATGACTATACACGGAATACATGCCTACATTACATTGATGAATTGGAGCTAGTTCTATGTCACCCTATGTTATGACTGTTACATGATGAACCGCATCCGGCATAATTATCCATCACTGATCCGGTGCCTACGAGTTTTCCATATACTGGTTCTCGTTTATTTACTTTCCCGCTACTACTGTTACAATCACTACAAAATACCAAAAACATTACTTTTGCTGTCTTTACTTTTGTTGCTGCTACCACCACTATCATATTACTTTGCTACTAAACACTTTGCTGCAGATACTAAGTTTCCAGGTGTGGTTGAATTGACAACTCAGCTGCTAATACTTGAGAATATTCTTTGGCTCCCCTTGTGTCGAATCAATAAATTTGGGTTGAATACTCTACCCTCGAAAGCTGTTGCGATCCCCTATACTTGTGGGTTATCAACATACATCTCATGAAAATATCGAACGAATACCAAATTCACATGACTACTAATAGCAAGACTTCTCCCATGTCCTCAGGAACAAACGTAACTACTCACAAAGCATATTCATGTTCATAATCAGAGGAGTATTAATATGCATATAGGATCTGAACATATGATCTTCCACCAAATAAACCAACTAGCATCAAGTACAAGGAGTAATCAACACTACTAGCAACCTACAGGTACCAATCCCGGACTTAGAGACAAGAATTGGATACAAGAGATGAACTAGGGTTTGAGAGGAGATGGTGCTGGTTGATAACCCACAAGTATAGGGGATCAATTGCAGCCTCTTTCGATAAGTAAGAGTGTCGAACCCAACGAGGAGCTAAAGGTAGAACAAATATTGCCTCAAGTTCTATCAACCACTGATACAACTCTACGCATGCTTAGCGTTCGCTTTACCTAGAACAAGTATGAAACTAGAAGTACTTTGTAGGTGTTTTTGGGTAAGCTTGCAAGAAAGTAAAGAGCACGAAAATAAAAGCTAGGGGCTGTTAAGGTAAAGAAGCAACTAAAGTAAATATAGCGAGTGTGGAAAAGTGGTGGTAGGAGTGGCGAAATTGTCCCTTAAGCAATTGACTACTTTACTAGACCGATATCAAGTATTATGTGGGAGAGGCCACTGCTAGCATGTCATCCCTGACTTGGAATTCTATGCACTTATGATTGGAACTATTAGCAAGCATCTGCAACTACTAACGTTCATTAAGGTAAAACCCAACCATAGCATTAAGATATATTGGTCCCCCTTCAATCCCGTATGCATCAATTTCTATGCTAGGTTGAAGCTTCTGTCACTCTTGCCCTCCAATACATAGTCCTATCAACATACAACTAACCCTAGGGTGTGATCCACGTGCGCAATCATATGATGGGCACCAAAGGACAACAACATAACCACAAGCAAATTAAATCAATCATAGCAATTCATCAACCACCGATAGGACAACGAAAGTCTACTCAGACATCATAGGATGGCAACACATCATTGGATAATAATATGAAGCATAAAGCACCATGTTCAAGTAGAGGGTACAGTGGGTTGCGGGAGAGTGGACCACTATAGATAGAGGGGGGAAGGTGATGGAGATGTTGGTGAAGATGGCGGAGGTGTTGGTGTAGATCGCGGTGATGATGATGGCCCCCGGTGGCACTTCGGTGCCACCGGAAGCAAGGGAGAGAGAGCCCCTGCTACGTCTTGAGCTTGCATTGGTTTTCCCCGAAGAGGAAGGGATGATGTAGTAGAGTAGCGTAAGTATTTCCCTCAGTTTTTGAGAACCAAGGTATCAATCTAGTAGGAGCCCACGCTCAAGTCCCTCGTACCTGCACAAAGCGATAACTACTCGCAACCAACACGATTAGGGGTTGTCAAGCCCTTCACGGTCACTTACGAGAGTGAGATCTGATAGATAGAATATTTTTGGTATTTTTGATGTAAAGATGCAAAGTAAAAAGTAAAAGCAAAGTAAATAGCAAAACAATATAAAAGTGATGGAGATTGATATGATGAGAATAGACCCGGGGGCCATAGGTTTCACTAGTGGCTTCTCTGAAGAGCATAAGTATTCTACGGTGGGTGAACAAATTACTATTGAGCAATTGATAGAATTGTGCATAATTATGAGAATATCTAGGCATGATCATGTATATAGGCATCACGTCCGTGACAAGTAGATCGAAACGATTCTGCATCTACTACTATTACTCCACTCATCGACCGCTATCCAGCATGCATCTAGAGTATTAAGTTAAAAACAGAGTAACGCCTTAAGCAAGATGACATGATGTAGAGAGATAAATTCATGCAATATGAAATAAACCCCATCTTGTTATCCTCGATGGCAACGATACAATACGTGCCTTGCTGCCCCTTCTGTCACTGGGTAAGGACACCGCAAGATCGAACCCAAAGCTAAGCACTTCTCCCATGGCAAGAACTACCAATCTAGTTGGCCAAACCAAACGGATAATTCGAAGAGACTTGCAAAGATAACCAATCATGCATAAAAGAATTCAGAGAAGATTCAAATATTATTCATAGATAGACTTGATTATAAAACCACAATTCATCGGTCTCAACAAACACACCGCAAAAAGAAGATTACATCGAATAGATCTCCACAAGAAAGGGGGAGAACTTTGTATTGAGATTCAAAGAGAGAGAAGAAGCCATCTAGCTACTAACTATGGACCCGAAGATCTGAGGTAAACTACTCGCACTTCATCGGAGGGGCTAGGATGATGTAGAAGCCCTCCGTGATGACGGCCCTCTTCCAGCGGAGCTCCGAAACAGGCCCCAAGATGGGATCTCGTGGATACAGAAAGTTGCGGCGGTGGAAGTAGGTTTTTGGCTCCTGTTCTGATCGTTTGGGGGTACGTGTGTATATATAGGAGGAAGGAGTATGTCGGTGGAGCACTGAGGGGCCCATGAGGCAGGGGAGCGCGCCCCCACCCTCGTGACCACCTCTTTGATCCCTTGCAGTAGGGTCCAAGTCTCCTGGATCACGTTCGGTGAGAAAATCACGTTTCCAAAAATTTTATTCCGTTTGGACTCCGTTTGATATTCCGTTTATCCAAAACACTGAAATAGGCAAAAAAAAACAGCAATTCTGCGCTGGGCCTCCGATTAATAGGTTAGTCCCAAAAATAATATAAAAGTGGAAAATAAAGCCCAATATAGTCCAAAACAGTAGATAATATAGCATGGAGCAATCCAAAATTATAGATACGTTGGAGACGTATCAGCCCTCCTCCTTCTTCTTCTTCCTTGACCTCCTCCCTAGATGGGAGAAGGGTTTCCCGTCTGGTCCATGGCCTCCATGGCACGGGAGGGGTGAGAGCCCCTCCAAGATTGGATATGTCTCTCTGTCTCTCTCTATTTCTGCGTTCTCAGATTCTTCCCTTTCACCGTTTCTTATATTCCCGGAGATCCGTAACTCCGATTGGGCTGAAATTTTGACACGATCTCTATCCAGAAATTAGCTTTCTTTCGGCGAAAGAAGGGCACCAACCACCTTACGGGGTGGCCACGAGGGTCAGGGGCGCGCCTGACACCCTGGGGCGCGCCCCCTACCTCGTGGGCCCCTCGAGCATCGTCTCACGTGGATTCTTCTTCCCAAAAATCATATATATTCCAAAAAAATCTCCGTCAGTTTTTATTCCGTTTGGACTCCGTTTGATATGGATATTCTGCGAAACAAAAAACATGCAACAAACAGGAACTGGCACTGGGCACTGGATCAATATGTTAGTCCCAAAAAATAGTATAAAAAGTTGCCAAAATTATATGAAAGTTGAATAATATTGGAATGGAACAATCAAAAATTATAGATACGACGGAGACGTATAAGCATCCCCAAGGTTAATTCTTGCTCGTCCTCGAGTAGGTAAATGATAAAAATAATAATTTTTGATGTGGAATGCTACCTAGCATAATCTTGATCATATGTCTAATCACGGCATGAATATTAAGATACGAGTGATTCAAAGCAATAGTCTATCATTTGACAAAAAAACAATAATACTTCAAGCCCACTAATAACGCAATCATGTCTTTTCAAAATAACAAGGCCAAAGAAAGTTATCCCTACAAAATCATATAGTCTGGCTATGCTCCATCTTCACCACACAAAATATTCACATCATGCACAACCCCGATGACAAGCCAAGCAATTGTTTCATACTTTTGATGTTCTCAAACCTTTTCAACTTTCAAACAATACATGAGCGTGAGCCATGGACATAGCACTATAGGTGGAATAGAATATGATGGTGGAGAAGACAAAAAGGAGAATATAATCTCACATTAACTCGGCATATCAACGGGCTATGGAGATGCCCATCAATAGATATCAATGTGAGTGAGTAGGGATTGCCATGCAACGGATGCACTAGAGCTATAAGTGTATGAAAGCTCCAAGTGAAACTAAGTGGGTGTGCATCCAACTTGCGGGTTCCGCCCATGAACCTATGCATAGGGGTTGGCACACGTTTTCGTCGTGATTCTCCGGTAGAAACTTTGGGGCACTCCTTGAGGTTCTATGTGTTGGTTGAATAGATGAATCTGAGATTGTGTGATGCATATCGTATAATCATACCCACGGATACTTGAGGTGACATTGGAGTATCTAGGTGACATTAGGGTTTTGGTTGATTTGCGTCTTAAGGTGTTATTCTAGTACGAACTCTAGGGCTGTTTGTGACACTTATAGGAATAGCCTAACGGATTGATTGGAAATAACAACTTTGAGGTGGTTTCGTACCCTACCATAATCTCTTCGTTTGTTCTCCGCTATTAGTGACTTTGGGGTGACTCTTTGTTGCATGTTGAGGGATAGTTATGTGATCCAATTATGTTATTATTATTGAGGAAACTTGCACTAGTGAAAGTATGAACCCTAGGCCTTGTTTCAACGCATTGCAATACCGTTTACGCTTACTTTTATCATTAGTTACCTTGCTGTTTTGTCAGGACCCCAACTTGATGTCACATCGATCTAGCCGGTAACACCTCATATCACTTTGCGGCCTCACGCACGGTATCCCCACGGGTGTCGCCTTACCTTTGCCCGGGACCGTTTGTGCCTTTTGGCTCACGTATATGATAGTGTCGCTAGCATCCATATGATAAGGAGCCCGGGCTGACATGACTAGTCGTAAACCCAAAGTGGCACAGACTTACAGGGACAGGCATCCATGACCCAGCTTCGAACGTGTCGGTCATCAGCAAGTGGGTCCGGGCTGTAGCACTGGGCTAGCAGGACTCCGGTAAACCGGGCTGTAGCGGGCTAACAGGACTCCGGTACTCAAAGCGTGACATTTCCCCGAAGGGACAGACACCGGAACGAAGAAGGACACATGCCGGCCAGCCTAAGTGTTCCAGAGCAGTAGCAAGCTACCATGGCTCAGCGGTAACACTAGGAGACATTTCCCGGTAAGAGAGGCTACTAAAGATAAACAACTATAGTCAGATCCCACACATACCAAGCATTTCAATCATACACACAATATGCTCGATATGTGCAAATACAACGAAGCATCACAACATGACTCTACGACACAAGTACTTTATTTAAGGCTCAGGGAGCCATACATAACATACACAAAGGTACGGGTCTCACGACCCAACATACAAGTCATACAGTCATACAAACCAGCAGCGGAAGTAACTTGTCTGAGTACAGACAACTAGTAAAATAAAAGAGGCTTGGAAAGCCTAGCTATACTACGTGGTCCTTCACAAGCTCAGGGTCACCACCTGGGTCTTTAGCCTACTCGTTGATGTCAACGTCTACATAGAACCCATCAGAAGGGGTTGCAACGTCTTCTGTAAAATGTAGATTATAGCAACATGAGTACAAAGGTACTCAGCAAGACTTACATCAGATCCTACATATATGCATATTATCAAGAAGGGTTGGTGGAGTTATTGCAGCAAGCCAGCTTTGACTCTTGGCTAGACTATCCTACGATACTCCAACTTGAAATGGTTTTGCGCACACGAGTCCACTACTCACCACTTCAATACACTACCGAGGATCCGCCTCTGTCTTCCTACGGAAGAGCCATCCTCGGCACTCACACTTATCTTGAGGCTTTTAGCAGTTTCCATTTACTTGTCTATGAACTGTATAGGCAACCAAGTAGTCCTTTACCGCGGACGCGGCTATTCGAATAGATCATGATAACCCTGCAGGGGTGTACTTCTTCATACATGTTTCCACCACTTAGCGTCTGCACACGATATGTGCTCGGCAGACTTCAAGCGAAAGCCGACGTGGGTGTAGACCACGACCTACCTAAACACTTAAGCCTCTAGTCCAGGTTTATCGCCTATTCAGGTTCCATCCGCAGGGAGTCCGGCCGAGGTTTCCCATACGGCCCCGAACGATGTGAACAGGGTTCCCGAGATACCTAACGGGTATTCGGTACACCGTGCCACGTACCTACCGCATCACAGCCCACCCCTACGGTCAGCGCTGTCCACGGCCTCCAGTAGGCTACAAACACCAGAAACTACTTGCAACTCCTAGACAGAGAGCTAGGGTGAATAAGAAGTCGAGCGGGGTCATCACACATACAGATCTCAGTGCTTAAGGTCGGCTTCAATGAAACAACCCACCATGTACTCCTACATGGCCTCTCATCGATACCTTTACCAAATCGTGTTCCCCACACCACTCTCATTTCCGACATAATCATTTCACTCTAGCCATCACCCAGATGAACCAGACCTGACACAACTCTAAGCATAGCAGGCATAGCAAGGTAGGAACAACACATACATATGGCTCAATCAACTCCTACACATGCTAGTGGGTTTCATCTAGTTACTGTGGCAATGACAGGTCATGCAGAGGAAATGGGTTCAACTACCGTAGCACACAACAGTTTGAAACGCGTTGTCTTAATGCAGTAAAAGAGAGCAGGAGCGAGAACATGGGATTGTATCGATATGATCAAATGGTTGGTTGCTTGCCTGATGGTTCGATGCACTGATACGGTTCTTCGTTAGGGTAATCACGGTACTCCTCGGAGGCAGAACCTGTCGCAAAGGACATCGATACACAACCATCACCAAACAATGTGCAACAAAATGATGCATGCATGAAACATGGCAATATGAGTGTGTTGGGCTAATGCAACTAAAACCAGAAGGGTTTGAACAAATTTGAATCAAAGATTCAAATTTCAAACTCAAACATGGCCTTTTAAAGTGCTTTTCCTTGTTCTGCTTAAAACATCAATTTAACTTGTTTGATCATGCATGAAAATAGTACAGATGGATAGATTGGATTTTTCTGATCATTTTTCATATATAATTTGTCCAATTTGGAGTTACAGAATAAAAGTTATGAATTTTTGAAGTTTAAATAATATTCTAGAATTTCCTGATTTAATTTAAATCCAGAAATATAATTATTGCGCCAGCATGACGTCAGTGTGACGTCAGCAGGTCAACGGAACAGGTCTGGGTCAAACCTGACGTGTGGGGGCCACACGTCAGTGACAGGGGGGGTTTAACAGGTTTAAATTAATTCTAATTAGGGATTAGTGGCGCTGGGGCCCACTGGTCAGTGTCAGGGGGTTAACTAACAGTGGTTAGCGCTAATCCTAATTAGCTACAGGGCTGGGCCCACCTGTCAGGGACTCAGGGGGGGTCCTGCCGTGGTCAAAGTGGGTCAAACCCACCGGCAACATGACGCCGGCGAGGCCCGAGACGGCGGCGCGATGCGGGATCGCGCTACAGGGCACGGGCGAGGCCGTGCTTGGGCTCGTTGGAGAGCCCTTGCTCCCGCGCGTTGAACGGTGGTGGTGGCCGTGCCTGGGGTGGTCTGTACCGTCGACGGCGAGCTCGTGAGCGGCGGCCGGAGTTCGGGTGCGGTCGGAATCGGCGTTGCAAGGTGTTTGGGGAGGCGTTGGTGCGTGCTGCATGCTCCTAGTGAGGTGTGGAGCACGATAGTGTGCTCGGTTGGGTGCTACGGTGACCGTGGCCACGACGGCGACATCGCCGGCGGCGTCGAGCTTTGGAGCTCAAGGGGGCGGCAGCTACAGAAGGCTAGGGACGACGGGGCAAGGGGGAATCGAATCGGTGGCTCACCGCGGAGCTGCAGGGATGGTTAGCGGGCTCTGGGACGGCCGGAGTGCAGCGAATCGACGGCGATGACCTCCGGTGGCCGAGGAGGGGAACGGCGACGTAGGCGGCGGTGCAGGGCTTCCGGAGACCCGTGGAGCGGTGGGGAGGAAGAGGGGGTCGAGGCGGAGCTCCTGAGCTAGTCGGGGGAGCGAGGGGTGGCTGGAGACGGCTGCTGTGGCGAACGGCGGCGAGGGTGGTGTTCGGCCGTGTGAGAGAGAGAGCGAGGGAGAGGAGGGAGGAACTGAGGGAGAGTGAGAGAGAGCAGGGGGGAGGCGTGGCGTCGTCCGGGGCATCGAGCAAGGAGGGGAGGGCAGGCAGGCAGCCGAGCAGGTGGCGTGGCGCAGTGGCGCGCGCGCGCGCCGGCCACACTCCCCTCCCTCTGTCGAGGACGAAGACGACAGAGGAGGGAGGCGGGCTGGGCCGCCTGCTGGCTGGGCCAGCCAGCTGGCTGGGCCGCACAGTGGAGGAGCCCAGGTAAGCCCCTCCTGTTATTTAATTTTCTGTTTTCTAATTTCTGACATTTGTTTTGATTTAAATAATATTTAAATCATTTATTTACCTTATGCCAATTTTTGCAGGAGCTAGATATATTATTCCAGAGCTGCTTTATAATTGGCATAATATTTGGACATATATTAATATATATAATTAATATATTTCCAATGCAAATATTTATGCATTAATTCCAAATGCCCAAAATAAATACCTATGAGCTCTTAAAAATATTGGTTTGATTTTTATCTCTGTCCAATATTTTCAGGGAGCAACATGAGCATTTTCTTGGACCCTTTTGGAGAAATTTTTATTTGGATCATTTTCAAAAATGATTCTGAGGGTTTCACAGATCCCCATTTCAAGTTTCTGATGAAAGAGTAAACATGATGCAACACTCTAATGCATGACTAGCTAGGGTGTGACAACTCACCCCCACTCAAAAGAATCTCGTCCCGAGATTTGGGTTCCTCCGGGAAGAAGGCGGGATACTCAAGTCGAAGACGATCCTCCCTTTCCCAAGTTGCTTCATCCTCAGAATGGTGCGACCATTGAACTTTGAGAAACTTGATATTATGACGTCGGGTGGTACGTTCGGCCTGATCGAGGATACGAATGGGGTACTCTCGATATGTAAGATTATCTTGGAGATCAAGCGTTTCGTGGTCCACTTCACGGATAGGATCCGAGAAACAACGCCTGAGTTGAGAAACGTGGAAGACATCATGGACTCTGGAGAGGTGCGGAGGTAGTTCCAACTGGTAGGCAACTTCTCCTCGTTTGGCGAGAATGCGAAAAGGTCCAATGTAACGAGGAGCCAATTTGCCTTTGATACTGAAACGATGGGTTCCCTTCAGAGGGGTGACCCGAAGATAAGCCTTCTCGTCAATCTCGAAAGTCATAGCCTTATGTTTTCAGTCATATTGACTCTTTTGACGAGATTGGGCTGTTTTCAACTTTTCACGAACGATGCGAACTTGTTCTTCTGCTTCCTGAATCATATCCGGGCCAAAGAATTTTCTTTCCCCGGTCTCTGACCAGTTAAGGGGTGTTCGACACCGTCGTCCATAGAGAACTTCAAAAGGGGATTTACCCAAGCTAGATTGATAGCTGTTGTTGTAAGCGAATTCGGCAAATGGAAGGCACTTCTCCCAGTCCATTCCGAATGAGATAACAGAGGCTCGAAGCATGTCTTCTAGAATTTGGTTGACGCGTTCCACTTGACCACTTGACTGAGGGTGGAAAGCGGTGCTAAAGGAGAGACGGGTTCCCATAGCATTCTGGAAACTTTCCCAAAATCGAGAGGTGAAAAGACTTCCTCGATCCGAGTTAATTTCCAAAGGAACACCATGGAGAGACACTATTCGGGAGATGTATAAGTCTGCCAGCTGACTAGCGGTTATACTCTCACGAACAGGTAAGAAATGGGCTACTTTGGAAAGACAATCGACCACGACGAAAATAGCATTATTCCCTCTCTTGGTCCTGGGAAAACCGGTAATGAAATCCATACCAATTTTATCCCATTTCCATTCAGGAATAGCTAAGGGTTGAAGGGTGCCAGCAGGCCGTTGATGCTCTGCTTTTACACGACGACAGACGTCGCAATTTGCAATATATTGAGCAATCTCTCTCTTCATCCTAGTCCACCAGAACCTCTGGCGTAGGTCCTGATACATCTTAGTACTACCGGGATGAATGGTGAGAGGAGATTCATGAGCCTCCTTAAGGATCAACTGCCGTAGATGCTGGTTCTTGGGAACCACTAGACGGTTCTCAAAGTACACAACACCATGATCATTTGTGGAGAAACAACTAGCACCTCCGCTAGCAATGTTCTCTTTGATTTTAGATATTCCATTATCTCGCTTTTGGGCAGCAATGATTTGATCCGTAAGAGTAGGTTTTGCTACCAAGGTGGAAAGAAAACCTTGAGGAACAATGTGGAGGTTAAGCTTCCGAAATTTCTCATGGAGAAGCGGTTGACTTTGTTGTAACATCAGGTTGTTACAATAAGATTTACGACTTAGCGCATCAGCCATGACGTTGGCTTTTCCTGGGGTGTAAGTTATTCCTAAGTCGAAATCTGTGATCAACTCGACCCAACGTCTTTGCCTGAGATTCAAATCCGGTTGGGTGAAGATGTACTTCAAACTTTGGTGATCAGTGAATATTTCGCAACGATTACCGAGGAGGTAATGTCGCCAGGTTTTAAGTGCATAGACTACAGCTGCAAGCTCTAGATCATGAGTAGGATAATTCTCCTCATGTGGGTGCAATTGCCGTGAAGCGTAGGCAATTACGTGTCGATCTTGCATGAGAATGCAACCTAGTCCTTGTCGCGAGGCGTCGCAGTAGATAACAAAGTCCTTGGAGAAGTCTGGCGGTACCAGTACGGGAGCAGAAGTCAGGCGTCTTTTCAGTTCCTGAAAGCTGTGCTCACATTGTGGAGTCCATTCGAACTTTTTATCTTTCTTGAGGAGTTCGGTTAGAGGTTTAGCAACTTTGGAGAAGTTCTCGACAAAGCGACGACAATAGCTCGCTAAGCCCAGAAAACTCCGAACCTGTTTGACCGATTCAGGTGGAGTCCAATTAAGGACGGCTTGAACTCGCTCAGGGTTAACAGCAATACCTTTACCAGATATTACATGACCCAGATAGGTTACTTCTGACAACCAGAATTCACATTTAGAGAACTTGGCATAAAGGCGATGCTCTCGAAGTTTCTTCAACACTAGCCTTAGATGTTCGGCATGTTCTTCCTCGTTCTTGGAGTAGATGAGTATATCATCGAGATAAACCACGACGAATTTATCCAAATACTCCATGAAGATTGAGTTCATTAACCGAGAGAAGGTGGCTGGAGCGTTGGTTAAACCGAAGGACATGACGGTGTACTCGTATTGGCCATAACGAGTAACAAAGGCCGTTTTAGGAATGTCCCCGTTTCTGATTTTGATTTGATGGTAGCCCAACCTCAAATCCATCTTGGAGAAGACTGAGGATCCAGCGAGCTGATCATACAGGTCGTTGATCCTGGGAAGCGGATATTTGTTCTTGATTGTGACCAAATTGACAGGTCGGTAATCTACAACCATCCGGTCCGTACCATCCTTCTTCTTGACGAAGAGAACGGGGCAAGCCCACGGAGATGAACTAGGTCGGATGAAACCCTTTTTCAAGGACTCATCGAGTTGTTTCTTAAGCTCGGCTAGTTCTAGGGGTGCCATCTTATAAGGTCTTCTAGCAATCGGAAGGGTTCCTGGAATGAGGTCTATTACGAACTCCACATCCCTGTCAGGTGGAACACCTGGCAATTCCTCTGGAAAGACATCCGGGAAGTCACGTACTACCGGCACGTCCTCAAGGTCTGGCAAAGGGCTGGCGTTAAGAGAATATAATTGTCGCTTGGCTATTCGGGTCAAGACATTGACTATCTTCCCCGAAGGATGGGTGAGTTGAACAGTCCTAGAGAAGCAATCAATTTTGGCTTGATGAGCTGACATCCAGTCCATACCCAGAATGATATTAATATCTGAAGATTTAAGGGCTATCAAAGACGTGAGGAAAACAAGTCTGTCGACTTGGATTTCATTTCCATGGCTTACTCTAGAAGTTTGCCACTTGGATCCCGGAGTTTGAATTACCATAGAGGTTGGCATATCACCGAATGCGACGTTATGCAAGCGAGCATAGTTTTCAGATATAAAAGAATGAGAGGCTCCTGTATCGAAAAGAACAGATGCCGGGTGGCAATTAACAAGAAGCGTACCGAGAACGACGTTGGGATCCTCTTGAGCTTCTTCGGCAGAGATACAGTTGACATGGCCACGTGAAGCGGTGACCGGCTTGGCGTGGAATATTTTTCCTGTCGGCTTGCCACGGTCAACAGCTTTAGCAGACTGGTTGGGGTTGGTCTGGGGACACTCACGCATATAGTGACCAGATTCCCCACACTTGAAACAGGTCACGGAACTGGTACGTGGAGGAGCATTGTTAGTTGGACCCCCATAGGGCTTGGCCGGTGCAGACTGTTGAACAGGGCGAGGCGCCTGGAAAGATGGCCTCGGTGTGAACCTGGGTGGCAGGGCGGTGTTGGGTACCCACACGCGGCGCTTCTGAGGACCAGCACCGGATGAGGAACCCATGTCACGGCCATGCTTGCGTGTTGCGTCATAGTCAGTCTGACCAGTTTCAGCACTGATGGCTTTGTTGACAAGTTTCTGAAAAGATGTGCACTCATGCAGACGGAGGTCGCGGCGAAGCTCAGGACTAAGGCCCTTACGGAACCTTGCTTGCTTCTTGGCGTCGTAGAAACTTCCTCGGTTGCATATCGTGCGAGATTACCAAACTCCCTGCTGTAAACATCCACAGAAAGTCGGCCTTGGGTGAAACTGCAAAATTCTTCACGTTTACGGTCCATGAGACCCTCCGGAATGTGATGTTCACGGAAAGCCTCGCTGAATTCAGCCCAAGTAGTGACATGGCCCGCTGGGCGCATAGCTCCATAATTTTCCCACCATAGACTGGCGGGGCCTTCAAGATGATATGCAGCAAAGGTGACCTTGTCAGCCTCCGCTACCAGCGCGGAACGCAGTTTGTGAGAGATACTGCGAAGCCAGTCATCAGCGTCGAGAGGCTCGACGGAGTGGTGGAACGTGGGTGGATGTAATTTGATAAAATCACTGAGTGACACCACGTTAGTCCTCTAATGGTGTGCTGTATTCTGTTCAATACGCTCCAACAAACGGTTGGTCTCCCGCTTGTTTCTCTCAGCTTCCATCATAACCTCGGCCAGGGAAGGAGGATGAGGCAGATTTTCATTCCTGCCTTCACTGCCTTCGGCCTGCTCTTGAGAAGCAGGGTTAGTGTGCGTGTTGACCATCCTAGGTAAACAAGACAATGATTTAGTCAGAATGATAAAATTCCGACATAGGATACAGAATGTAAGGAATAACTCGAAATGCAAGATGATCATCCGTATGACATGGTAGATACAGAAACTGCTTCCTTTATTCCATCGTCATACACACCATACAGGGTTTAGTACAAGACCAAACAAAGTACTATTACGGTGAGAAAAGGATTACATCTCATCGGAGGCATCCCAAGCTCCTATACATTATTTTTCTACACCTCCGGAAAGAGTACAAACTAGGTCATATCCCACGAGTCACGCGGGACGATAGACGACACAGCTAGTGCGAACTAGTGATACTACCACTAACTCAGACCGATCCGTAGTAGTCCTCGTAGAAGTCACCTCCATAGCCTGGAAGCTCAACATGATCATCCGGAAACAGACGGTCTCGCGGAGCTTGTGGACCATAGGGGCTAGGATGGGGTCTTGGACCAACAGACGGTGGCCTGCGGGGACCGCGAGGTGGGGTGATGCCTCCTACATCACGCCAAACCATCACGTCCGGCAGAGCAGATCTCACAGGATAGAGATCGCGCATATCCGAATATCCAGCTTGCATCGCCGGTGCAAACCGAGTCAAAGTGGCCCAGTGGTCAGCACGGGTATTGAAGAGCTCTAACCTCAAGGCCCGATTTTCCGATTTTCACGGTCCTTATCCTCGAGCATCTCAGCAGTGGTGCGAGTCCGTGAATCCTCCTGAGTGGGGTCAGCATAGATAGCCTGGAGATACCCTTGTGCTCCCGGAAGTGATCCTGGCATGTACCGGAAATCAGAGTCCCGAAATAGACCAGATCTGACTCGCATAATGGTCATCATAGAGTAGGCGGCGTCCTGCACAGCCATCTCAATAGTAACCCCGAGTCCATAGGAGTAGTGAAGAGGCTCGGTGGATCCAGGATAAGATGGAAATATCCTGACAGTGCAGAGATACTAGCTTTGATTAAAGTCTCGGAATTGCTCTTCGACCGTGTACTCAGGATACCAGCGGTATCCAGCCTCAGTCATTACCCTGACCAACTTGGCAGTATGGCCGGGTACATCTAGGCATCGAGTCAGGCGAACCACTTGATTGAGGTCGCGAGTGGCCATCTGAAAGCACAATCATAATGCAAGGGCATTAGAATTTCTAGCAAAATTTCGGCAGCATAACAGCTGTAAATGCTCAAGAAGGATTTTGAGACATTTGACAAAGGATTACATACACACTCAACATCATCATATCAAAGTTCTGAATCCATTCTAACAACATAATGTGGTAGTAGAACTGAACTAGGCTTGTATCCATCAAACTTATAAGGTACTACTGATTGGTAACACGTGATCCTGATAGAGAGAATAGATCCTAATTCCTTAACCCCCGGTGGAAGAATGGACTGACTCAGATCAGAATGTCATAAGATAGAGGAGTAAAAAGAGCCTTACGTTCCAACCCACAAACAATTCCCCTACATATAACTAAAGAATTTCTAGACTAAACATCGACCAGTTTGGCTTGAAGAACCTACAGGCAGTCCGGCTCTGATGCCAACGCTGTCAGGACCCCAACTCGATGTCACATCGATCTAGCCGGTAACACCTCATATCACTTTGCGGCCTCACGCACGGTATCCCCACGGGTGTCGCCTTACCTTTGCCCGGGACCGTTTGTGCCTTTTGGCTCATGTATATGATAGTGTCGCTAGCATCCATATGATAAGGAGCCCGGGCTAACATGACTAGTCGTAAACCCAAAGTGGCACAGACTTACAGGGACAGGCATCCATGACCCAGCTTCGAACGTGTCGGTCATCAGCAAGTGGGTCCGGGCTGTAGCACTGGGCTAGCAGGACTCCGGTAAACCGGGCTGTAGCGGGCTAACAGGACTCCGGTACTCAAAGCGTGACATTTCCCCGAAGGGACAGACACCGGAACGAAGAAGGACACATGCCGGCCAGCCTAAGTGTTCCAGAGCAGTAGCAAGCTACCATGGCTCAGCGGTAACACTAGGAGACATTTCCCGGTAAGAGAGGCTACTAAAGATAAACAACTAGATAGTCAGATCCCACACATACCAAGCATTTCAATCATACACACAATATGCTCGATATGTGCAAATACAACGAAGCATCACAACATGACTCTACGACACAAGTACTTTATTTAAGGCTCAGGGAGCCATACACAACATACACAAAGGTACGGGTCTCACGACCCAACATACAAGTCATACAGTCATACAAACCAGCAGCGGAAGTAACTTGTCTGAGTACAGACAACTAGTAAAATAAAAGAGGCTTGGAAAGCCTAGCTATACTACGTGGTCCTTCACAAGCTCAGGGTCACCACCTGGGTCTTTAGCCTACTCGTTGATGTCAACGTCTACATAGAACCCATCAGAAGGGGTTGCAGCGTCTTCTGTAAAATGTAGATTATAGCAACATGAGTACAAAGGTACTCAGCAAGACTTACATCAGATCCTACATATATGCATATTATCAAGAAGGGTTGGTGGAGTTATTGCAGCAAGCCATCTTTGACTCTTGGCTAGACTATCCTACGATACTCCACTTGAAATGGTTTTGCGCACACGAGTCCACTACTCACCACTTCAATACACTACCGAGGATCCGCCTCCGTCTTCCTACGGAAGAGCCATCCTCGGCACTCACACTTATCTTGAGGCTTTTAGCAGTTTCCATTTACTTGTCTATGAACTGTATAGGCAACCAAGTAGTCCTTTACCGCGGACGCGGCTATTCGAATAGATCATGATAACCCTGCAGGGGTGTACTTCTTCATACATGTTTCCACCACTTAGCGTCTGCACACGATATGTGCTCGGCAGACTTCAAGCGAAAGCCGACGTGGGTGTAGACCACGACCTACCTAAACACTTAAGCCTCTAGTCCAGGTTTATCGCCTATTCAGGTTCCATCCGCAGGGAGTCCGGCCGAGGTTTCCCATACGGCCCCGAACGATGTGAACAGGGTTCCCGAGATACCTAACGGGTATTCGGTACACCATGCCACGTACCTACCGCATCACAGCCCACCCCTACGGTCAGCGCTGCCCACGGCCTCCAGTAGGCTACAAACACCAGAAACTACTTGCAACTCCTGGACAGAGAGCTAGGGTGAATAAGAAGTCGAGCGGGGTCATATTTCAGGGCCCAATGCATGGTAGTAGCTGTATCTTAAATCACACATACAGATCTCAGTGCTTAAGGTCGGCTTCAATGAAACAACCCACCATGTACTCCTACATGGCCTCTCATCGATACCTTTACCAAATCGTGTTCCCCACACCACTCTCATTTCCGACATAATCATTTCACTCTAGCCATCACCCAGATGAACCAGACCTGACACAACTCTAAGCATAGCAGGCATAGCAAGGTAGGAACAACACATACATATGGCTCAATCAACTCCTACACATGCTAGTGGGTTTCATCTAGTTACTGTGGCAATGACAGGTCATGCAGAGGAAATGGGTTCAACTACCGTAGCACACAGCAGTTTGAAACGCGTTGTCTTAATGCAGTAAAAGAGAGCAGGAGCGAGAACATGGGATTGTATCGATATGATCAAATGGTTGGTTGCTTGCCTGATGGTTCGATGCACTGATACGGTTCTTCGTTAGGGTAATCACGGTACTCCTCGGAGGCAGAACCTGTCGCAAAGGACATCGATACACAACCATCACCAAACAATGTGCAACAAAATGATGCATGCATGAAACATGACAATATGAGTGTCTTGGGCTAATGCAACTAAAACCAGAAGGGTTTGAACAAATTTGAATCAAAGATTCAAATTTCAAACTCAAACATGGCCTTTTAAAGTGCTTTTCCTTGTTCTGCTTAAAACATCAATTTAACTTGTTTGATCATGCATGAAAATAGTACAGATGGATAGATTGGATTTTTCTGATCATTTTTCATATATAATTTGTCCAATTTGGAGTTACAGAATAAAAGTTATGAATTTTTGAAGTTTAAATAATATTCTGGAATTTCCTGATTTAATTTAAATCCAGAAATATAATTATTGCGCCAGCATGACGTCAGTGTGACGTCAGCAGGTCAACGGAACAGGTCTGGGTCAAACCTGACGTGTGGGGGCCACACGTCAGTGACAGGGGGGGTTTAACAGGTTTAAATTAATTCTAATTAGGGATTAGTGGCGCTGGGGCCCACTGGTCAGTGTCAGGGGGTTAACTAACAGTGGTTAGCGCTAATCCTAATTAGCTACAGGGGTGGGCCCACCTGTCAGGGACTCAGGGGGGTCCTGCCGTGGTCAAAGTGGGTCAAACCCACCGGCGACATGACGCCGGCGAGGCCCGAGACGGCGGCGCGATGCGGGATCGCGCTACAGGGCACGGGCGAGGCCGTGCTTGGGCTCGTTGGAGAGCCCTTGCTCCCGCGCGTCGAACGGTGGTGGTAGCCGTGCCTGGGGTGGTCTGTACCGTCGACGGCGAGCTCGTGAGCGGCGGCCGGAGTTCGGGTGCGGTCGGAATCGGCGTTGCAGGGTGTTTGGGGAGGCGTTGGTGCGTGCTGCGTGCTCCTAGTGAGGTGTGGAGCACGATAGTGTGCTCGGTTGGGCGCTATGGTGACCGTGGCCACGACGGCGACATCGCCGGCGGCGTCGAGCTTCGGAGCTCAAGGGGGCGGCAGCTACAGAAGGCTAGGGACGACGGGGCAAGGGGGAATCGAATCGGTGGCTCACCGCGGAGCTGCAGGGATGGTTAGCGGGCTCGGGGACGGCCGGAGTGCAGCGAATCGACGGCGATGACCTCCGGTGGCCGAGGAGGGGAACGGCGACGTAGGCGGCGGTGCAGGGCTTCCGGAGACCCGTGGAGCGGTGGGGAGGAAGAGGGGGTCGAGGCGGAGCTCCTGAGCTAGTCGGGGGAGCGAGGGGTGGCCGGAGACGGCTGCTGTGGCGAACGGCGGCGAGGGTGGTGTTCGGCCGTGTGAGAGAGAGAGCGAGGGAGAGGAGGGAGGAACTGAGGGAGAGTGAGAGAGAGCAGGGGGGAGGCGTGGCGTCGTCCGGGGCATCGAGCGAGGAGGGGAGGGCAGGCAGGCAGCCGAGCAGGTGGCGTGGCGCGGTGGCGCGCGCGCGCGCCGGCCACACTCCCCTCCCTCTGTCGAGGACGAAGACGACAGAGGAGGGAGGTGGGCTGGGCCGCCTGCTGGCTGGGCCAGCCAGCTGGCTGGGCCGCACAGTGGAGGAGCCCAGGTAAGCCCCTCCTGTTATTTAATTTTCTGTTTTCTAATTTCTGACATTTGTTTTGATTTAAATAATATATTAAATCATTTATTTACCTTATGCCAATTTTTGCAGGAGCTAGATATATTATTCCAGAGCTGCTTTATAATTGGCATAATATTTGGACATATATTAATATATATAATTAATATATTTCCAATGCAAATATTTATGCATTAATTCCAAATGCCCAAAATAAATACCTATGAGCTCTTAAAAATATTGGTTTGATTTTTATCTCTGTCCAATATTTTCAGGGAGCAACATGAGCATTTTCTTGGACCCTTTTGGAGAAATTTTTATTTGGATCATTTTCAAAAATGATTCTGAGGGTTTCACAGATCCCCATTTCAAGTTTCTGATGAAAGAGTAAACATGATGCAACACTCTAATGCATGACTAGCTAGGGTGTGACATGTTTTTATATTTTCAGATTACAAAAACCATTATCTACTATCCATATTGCACTTGTATCACCATCTCTTCGCCGAACTAGTGCACCTATACAATTTACCATTGTATTGGGTGTGTTGGGGACACAAGAGACTCTTTGTTATTTGGTTGCAGGGTTGCTTGAGAGAGACCATTTTCATCCTACGCCTCCTACGGATTGATAAACCTTAGGTCATCCACTTGAGGGAAATTTGCTACTGTCCTACAAACCTCTGCACTTGGAGGCCCAACAACGTCTACAAGAAGGTTGTGTAGTAGACATCAAACAGCTCCGCCGGAGCCCTAGATTGATTCCGCCAAGGTTCCACCTCGTGGCGGTGGAGTCTCGTCCCGAAAGTTGGCTTATGATTTTTTCCTCATTGAAAGACTTTATATAGCAGAAGATGGGCATCGGAGGGCCACTAGAGGTCCCACGAGGCAGGGGGCGCACCCAGGGGGTAGGGCACGCCCCTCACCCTCGTGGGCAGGGTGTGGCCCCCCTCCGGAACTTCTTGCGCTCAGTATTTTTTATATATTCTGAAAATGACTTCCGTGAAGTTTCAGGACTTTTGGAGCTGTGCAGAATAGGTCTCTAATATTTGCTCCTTTTTCAGCCCAGAATCCCAGCTGCCGGCATTTTCCCTCTTTATGTAAACCTTGTAAAATAAGAGAGAATATGCATAAGTATTGTGACATAATGTGTAATAACAGCTCATAATGCAATAAATATCGATATAAAAGCATGATGCAAAATGGACGTATCAGAGCCCTTGAGGCCTATGGCTTGTAATATAAAGTTGTATTATTTTAATTTGTGTCTAGAATTATGTTGAGATATCTTTCTGTGAGTCTCTGATCTTGATCGTGCGCATTTGTGTATATGATTAGTGCATGATAAGTCGGAGCGTCACATGCTTGTACACATAGATCGGTAAAACAGGTGAGGCATGCTGGTGGGGGTTCATCCACTACTAGAAAAAGGGCTATAGATGAAATTCACACCAATGGCGCACCAGAGAAGTGCTGCGCCACTACTATATACTAATGGCGCACCATGTGCCGATGCGCCATTAGTGTGGAAGACACTAATGGCGCACCAGACACAAGGTGCGCCACTAGTAACAATTTTTTTTTCAATTTTCCAAACATACTAATGGCACATCCGGGCAAAGTGCGCCATTACTAGTTCTAACTAGTAATGGTGCACCGGCCATAGAGTGCGCCACTACTGTATTTTTTTACTCTATTTTTTTTGCAAAACTACTAATGGCGCACCATGGCACAGTGCGCCATTA